>NC_091507.1:13033522-13377646 GCF_947461875.1 Haliaeetus albicilla
GGCAGCCTACTCACAGGCACAACCGCACTGGGAATCTCTGCTTTCCCAAAGACGCAATCTCTCACGGTGCACATCCTCGGCATAGCCTGTTCCCGAAAAGGCAAACGTCCGGCTCCTTGTCCCACACGGAAGGTGGCAGCCCTGAAAGCTGTTGCTGGTCTTCACCTTCCCCGGGCAGCCTACTCACAGGCACAACCGCACTGGGAATCTCTGCTTTCCCAAAGACGCAATCTCTCACGGTGCGCATCCTCGGCAGAGCCTGTTCCCGAAAAGGCAAACATCCGGCTCCTTGTCCCACACGGAAGGTGGCAGCCCTGAAAGCTGTTGCTGGTCTTCACCTTCCCCGGGCAGCCTACTCACAGGCACAACCGCACTGGGAATCTCTGCTTTCCCAAAGACGCAATCTCTCACGGTGCGCATCCTCGGCAGAGCCTGTTCCCGAAAAGGCAAACGTCCGGCTCCTTGTCCCACACGGAAGGTGGCAGCCCTGAAAGCTGTTGCTGGTCTTCACCTTCCCCGGGCAGCCTAGTCACAGGCACAACCGCACTGGGAATCTCTGCTTTCCCAAAGATGCAATCTCTCACGGTGCGCATCCTCGGCAGAGCCTGTTCCCGAAAAGGCAAACGTCCGGCTCCTTGTCCCACACGGAAGGTGGCAGCCCTGAAAGCTGTTGCTGGTCTTCACCTTCCCCGGGCAGCCTAGTCACAGGCACAACAGGTTTTGGGATCTGTGCTTGCCCAGAGAAGGAACAGCTCACGGTGCGCATCCTCGGCAGAGCCTGTTCCCGAAAAGGCAAACGTCCGGCTCCTTGTCCCACACGGAAGGTGGCAGCCCTGAAAGCTGTTGCTGGTCTTCACCTTCCCCGGGCAGCCTAGTCACAGGCACAACCGCACTGGGAATCTCTGCTTTCCCAAAGATGCAATCTCTCACGGTGCGCATCCTCGGCAGAGCCTGTTCCCGAAAAGGCAAACGTCCGGCTCCTTGTCCCACACGGAAGGTGGCAGCCCTGAAAGCTGTTGCTGGTCTTCACCTTCCCCGGGCAGCCTAGTCACAGGCACAACCGCACTGGGAATCTCTGCTTTCCCAAAGACGCAATCTCTCACGGTGCGCATCCTCGGCAGAGCCTGTTCCCGAAAAGGCAAACGTCCGGCTCCTTGTCCCACACGGAAGGTGGCAGCCCTGAAAGCTGTTGCTGGTCTTCACCTTCCCCGGGCAGCCTGTTCACAGGCACAACAGGTTTTGGGATCTGTGCTTGCCCAGAGAAGGAACAGCTCACGGTGCGCATCCTCGGCAGAGCCTGTTCCCGAAAAGGCAAACGTCCGGCTCCTTGTCCCACACGGAAGGTGGCAGCCCTGAAAGCTGTTGCTGGTCTTCACCTTCCCCGGGCAGCCTAGTCACAGGCACAACCGCACTGGGAATCTCTGCTTTCCCAAAGACGCAATCTCTCACGGTGCGCATCCTCGGCAGAGCCTGTTCCCGAAAAGGCAAACGTCCGGCTCCTTGTCCCACACGGAAGGTGGCAGCCCTGAAAGCTGTTGCTGGTCTTCACCTTCCCCGGGCAGCCTAGTCACAGGCACAACCGCACTGGGAATCTCTGCTTTCCCAAAGACGCAATCTCTCACGGTGCGCATCCTCGGCAGAGCCTGTTCCCGAAAAGGCAAACATCCGGCTCCTTGTCCCACACGGAAGGTGGCAGCCCTGAAAGCTGTTGCTGGTCTTCACCTTCCCCGGGCAGCCTAGTCACAGGCACAACCGCACTGGGAATCTCTGCTTTCCCAAAGACGCAATCTCTCACGGTGCGCATCCTCGGCAGACCCTGTTCCCGAAAAGGCAAACGTCCGGCTCCTTGTCCCACACGGAAGGTGGCAGCCCTGAAAGCTGTTGCTGGTCTTCACCTTCCCCGGGCAGCCTAGTCACAGGCACAACCGCACTGGGAATCTCTGCTTTCCCAAAGACGCAATCTCTCACGGTGCGCATCCTCGGCAGAGCCTGTTCCCGAAAAGGCAAACGTCCGGCTCCTTGTCCCACACGGAAGGTGGCAGCCCTGAAAGCTGTTGCTGGTCTTCACCTTCCCCGGGCAGCCTGTTCACAGGCACAAGCGCACTGGGAATCTCTGATTTCCCAAAGATGCAATCTCTCACGGTGCGCATCCTCGGCAGAGCCTGTTCCCGAAAAGGCAAACGTCCGGCTCCTTGTCCCACACGGAAGGTGGCAGCCCTGAAAGCTGTTGCTGGTCTTCACCTTCCCCGGGCAGCCTGTTCACAGGCACAACAGGTTTTGGGATCTGTGCTTGCCCAGAGAAGGAACAGCTCACGGTGCGCATCCTCGGCAGAGCCTGTTCCCGAAAAGGCAAACGTCCGGCTCCTTGTCCCACACGGAAGGTGGCAGCCCTGAAAGCTGTTGCTGGTCTTCACCTTCCCCGGGCAGCCTACTCACAGGCACAACCGCACTGGGAATCTCTGCTTTCCCAAAGACGCAATCTCTCACGGTGCGCATCCTCGGCAGAGCCTGTTCCCGAAAAGGCAAACGTCCGGCTCCTTGTCCCACACGGAAGGTGGCAGCCCTGAAAGCTGTTGCTGGTCTTCACCTTCCCCGGGCAGCCTACTCACAGGCACAACCGCACTGGGAATCTCTGCTTTCCCAAAGACGCAATCTCTCACGGTGCGCATCCTCGGCAGAGCCTGTTCCCGAAAAGGCAAACGTCCGGCTCCTTGTCCCACACGGAAGGTGGCAGCCCTGAAAGCTGTTGCTGGTCTTCACCTTCCCCGGGCAGCCTACTCACAGGCACAACCGCACTGGGAATCTCTGCTTTCCCAAAGACGCAATCTCTCACGGTGCGCATCCTCAGCAGAGCCTGTTCCCGAAAAGGCAAACGTCCGGCTCCTTGTCCCACACGGAAGGTGGCAGCCCTGAAAGCTGTTGCTGGTCTTCACCTTCCCCGGGCAGCCTAGTCACAGGCACAACCGCACTGGGAATCTCTGCTTTCCCAAAGATGCAATCTCTCACGGTGCGCATCCTCGGCAGAGCCTGTTCCCGAAAAGGCAAACGTCCGGCTCCTTGTCCCACACGGAAGGTGGCAGCCCTGAAAGCTGTTGCTGGTCTTCACCTTCCCCGGGCAGCCTAGTCACAGGCACAACAGGTATTCGGATCTGTGCTTGCCCAGAGAAGGAACATCTCACGGTGCGCATCCTCGGCAGAGCCTGTTCCCGAAAAGGCAAACGTCCGGCTCCTTGTCCCACACGGAAGGTGGCAGCCCTGAAAGCTGTTGCTGGTCTTCACCTTCCCCGTGCAGCCTGTTCACAGGCAGAACAGGTTTTGGGATCTCTGCTTTCCCAAAGACGCAATCTCTCACGGTGCGCATCCTCGGCAGAGCCTGTTCCCGAAAAGGCAAACGTCCGGCTCCTTGTCCCACACGGAAGGTGGCAGCCCTGAAAGCTGTTGCTGGTCTTCACCTTCCCCGGGCAGCCTACTCACAGGCACAACAGGTTTTGGGATCTGTGCTTGCCCAGAGAAGGAACAGCTCACGGTGCGCATCCTCGGCAGAGCCTGTTCCCGAAAAGGCAAACGTCCGGCTCCTTGTCCCACACGGAAGGTGGCAGCCCTGAAAGCTGTTGCTGGTCTTCACCTTCCCCGGGCAGCCTACTCACAGGCACAACCGCACTGGGAATCTCTGCTTTCCCAAAGACGCAATCTCTCACGGTGCGCATCCTCGGCAGAGCCTGTTCCCGAAAAGGCAAACGTCCGGCTCCTTGTCCCACACGGAAGGTGGCAGCCCTGAAAGCTGTTGCTGGTCTTCACCTTCCCCGGGCAGCCTACTCACAGGCACAACCGCACTGGGAATCTCTGCTTTCCCAAAGACGCAATCTCTCACGGTGCGCATCCTCGGCAGAGCCTGTTCCCGAAAAGGCAAACGTCCGGCTCCTTGTCCCACACGGAAGGTGGCAGCCCTGAAAGCTGTTGCTGGTCTTCACCTTCCCCGGGCAGCCTACTCACAGGCACAACCGCACTGGGAATCTCTGCTTTCCCAAAGACGCAATCTCTCACGGTGCGCATCCTCGGCAGAGCCTGTTCCCGAAAAGGCAAACGTCCGGCTCCTTGTCCCACACGGAAGGTGGCAGCCCTGAAAGCTGTTGCTGGTCTTCACCTTCCCCGGGCAGCCTAGTCACAGGCAAAAAGGGTTTTGGGATCTCTGCTTTCCCAAAGACGCAATCTCTCACGGTGCGCTTCCTCGGCAGAGCCTGTTCCCGAAAAGGCAAACGTCCGGCTCCTTGTCCCACACGGAAGGTGGCAGCCCTGAAAGCTGTTGCTGGTCTTCACCTTCCCCGGGCAGCCTAGTCACAGGCACAACAGGTTTTGGGATCTGTGCTTGCCCAGAGAAGGAACAGCTCACGGTGCGCATCCTCGGCAGAGCCTGTTCCCGAAAAGGCAAACGTCCGGCTCCTTGTCCCACACGGAAGGTGGCAGCCCTGAAAGCTGTTGCTGGTCTTCACCTTCCCCGGGCAGCCTACTCACAGGCACAACCGCACTGGGAATCTCTGCTTTCCCAAAGACGCAATCTCTCACGGTGCGCATCCTCGGCAGAGCCTGTTCCCGAAAAGGCAAACGTCCGGCTCCTTGTCCCACACGGAAGGTGGCAGCCCTGAAAGCTGTTGCTGGTCTTCACCTTCCCCGGGCAGCCTACTCACAGGCACAACAGCTTTTGGGATCTGTGCTTTCCCAAAGACGCAATCTCTCACGGTGCGCATCCTCGGCAGAGCCTGTTCCCGAAAAGGCAAACGTCCGGCTCCTTGTCCCACACGGAAGGTGGCAGCCCTGAAAGCTGTTGCTGGTCTTCACCTTCCCCGGGCAGCCTACTCACAGGCACAACCGCACTGGGACTCTCTGCTTTCCCAAAGACGCAATCTCTCACGGTGCGCATCCTCGGCAGAGCCTGTTCCCGAAAAGGCAAACGTCCGGCTCCTTGTCCCACACGGAAGGTGGCAGCCCTGAAAGCTGTTGCTGGTCTTCACCTTCCCCGGGCAGCCTAGTCACAGGCACAAAGGGTTTTGGGATCTCTGCTTTCCCAAAGATGCAATCTCTCACGGTGCGCATCCTCGGCAGAGCCTGTTCCCGAAAAGGCAAACGTCCGGCTCCTTGTCCCACACGGAAGGTGGCAGCCCTGAAAGCCGTTGCTGGTCTTCACCTTCCCCGGGCAGCCTAGTCACAGGCACAACCGCACTGGGACTCTCTGCTTTCCCAAAGACGCAATCTCTCACGGTGCGCATCCTCGGCAGAGCCTGTTCCCGAAAAGGCAAACGTCCGGCTCCTTGTCCCACACGGAAGGTGGCAGCCCTGAAAGCTGTTGCTGGTCTTCACCTTCCCCGGGCAGCCTATTCATAGGCACAACAGGTATTCGGATCTGTGCTTGCCCAGAGAAGGAACAGCTCACGGTGCGCATCCTCGGCAGAGCCTGTTCCCGAAAAGGCAAACGTCCGGCTCCTTGTCCCACACGGAAGGTGGCAGCCCTGAAAGCTGTTGCTGGTCTTCACCTTCCCCGGGCAGCCTAGTCACAGGCAGAACAGGTTTTGGGATCTCTGCTTTCCCAAAGACGCAATCTCTCACGGTGCGCATCCTCGGCAGAGCCTGTTCCCGAAAAGGCAAACGTCCGGCTCCTTGTCCCACACGGAAGGTGGCAGCCCTGAAAGCTGTTGCTGGTCTTCACCTTCCCCGGGCAGCCTAGTCACAGGCACAACAGGTTTTGGGATCTGTGCTTGCCCAGAGAAGGAACAGCTCACGGTGCGCATCCTCGGCAGAGCCTGTTCCCGAAAAGGCAAACGTCCGGCTCCTTGTCCCACACGGAAGGTGGCAGCCCTGAAAGCTCTTGCTGGTCTTCACCTTCCCCGGGCAGCCTACTCACAGGCACAACCGCACTGGGAATCTCTGCTTTCCCAAAGACGCAATCTCTCACGGTGCGCATCCTCGGCAGAGCCTGTTCCCGAAAAGGCAAACGTCCGGCTCCTTGTCCCACACGGAAGGTGGCAGCCCTGAAAGCTGTTGCTGGTCTTCACCTTCCCCGGGCAGCCTGTTCACAGGCACAACAGGTATTCGGATCTGTGCTTGCCCAGAGAAGGAACAGCTCACGGTGCGCATCCTCGGCAGAGCCTGTTCCCGAAAAGGCAAACGTCCGGCTCCTTGTCCCACACGGAAGGTGGCAGCCCTGAAAGCTGTTGCTGGTCTTCACCTTCCCCGGGCAGCCTACTCACAGGCACAACCGCACTGGGAATCTCTGCTTTCCCAAAGACGCAATCTCTCACGGTGCGCATCCTCGGCAGAGCCTGTTCCCGAAAAGG
The DNA here is from genome assembly GCF_947461875.1 of Haliaeetus albicilla. NCBI lineage: Eukaryota > Metazoa > Chordata > Aves > Accipitriformes > Accipitridae > Haliaeetus > Haliaeetus albicilla. The sequence continues at coordinate 13,039,852 of NC_091507.1, forward strand.
CAAACGTCCGGCTCCTTGTCCCACACGGAAGGTGGCAGCCCTGAAAGCTGTTGCTGGTCTTCACCTTCCCCGGGCAGCCTACTCACAGGCACAACCGCACTGGGAATCTCTGCTTTCCCAAAGATGCAATCTCTCACGGTGCGCATCCTCGGCAGAGCCTGTTCCCGAAAAGGCAAACGTCCGGCTCCTTGTCCCACACGGAAGGTGGCAGCCCTGAAAGCTGTTGCTGGTCTTCACCTTCCCCGGGCAGCCTAGTCACAGGCACAACCGCACTGGGAATCTCTGCTTTCCCAAAGACGCAATCTCTCACGGTGCGCATCCTCGGCAGAGCCTGTTCCCGAAAAGGCAAACGTCCGGCTCCTTGTCCCACACGGAAGGTGGCAGCCCTGAAAGCTGTTGCTGGTCTTCACCTTCCCCGGGCAGCCTAGTCACAGGCAAAAAGGGTTTTGGGATCTCTGCTTTCCCAAAGACGCAATCTCTCACGGTGCGCATCCTCGGCAGAGCCTGTTCCCGAAAAGGCAAACGTCCGGCTCCTTGTCCCACACGGAAGGTGGCAGCCCTGAAAGCTGTTGCTGGTCTTCACCTTCCCCGGGCAGCCTGTTCACAGGCACAACAGGTTTTGGGATCTGTGCTTGCCCAGAGAAGGAACATCTCATGGTGCGCATCCTCGGCAGAGCCTGTTCCCGAAAAGGCAAACGTCCGGCTCCTTGTCCCACACGGAAGGTGGCAGCCCTGAAAGCTGTTGCTGGTCTTCACCTTCCCCGGGCAGCCTACTCACAGGCACAACCGCACTGGGAATCTCTGCTTTCCCAAAGACGCAATCTCTCACGGTGCGCATCCTCGGCAGAGCCTGTTCCCGAAAAGGCAAACGTCCGGCTCCTTGTCCCACACGGAAGGTGGCAGCCCTGAAAGCTGTTGCTGGTCTTCACCTTCCCCGGGCAGCCTGTTCACAGGCACAACAGGTTTTGGGATCTGTGCTTGCCCAGAGAAGGAACAGCTCACGGTGCGCATCCTCGGCAGAGCCTGTTCCCGAAAAGGCAAACGTCCGGCTCCTTGTCCCACACGGAAGGTGGCAGCCCTGAAAGCTGTTGCTGGTCTTCACCTTCCCCGGGCAGCCTAGTCACAGGCACAAAGGGTTTTGGGATCTGTGCTTGCCCAGAGAAGGAACAGCTCACGGTGCGCATCCTCAGCAGAGCCTGTTCCCGAAAAGGCAAACGTCCGGCTCCTTGTCCCACACGGAAGGTGGCAGCCCTGAAAGCTGTTGCTGGTCTTCACCTTCCCCGGGCAGCCTACTCACAGGCACAACCGCACTGGGACTCTCTGCTTTCCCAAAGACGCAGTCTCTCACGGTGCGCATCCTCGGCAGAGCCTGCTCCCGAAAAGGCAAACGTCCGGCTCCTTGTCCCACACGGAAGGTGGCAGCCCTGAAAGCTGTTGCTGGTCTTCACCTTCCCCGGGCAGCCTACTCACAGGCACAACCGCACTGGGAATCTCTGCTTTCCCAAAGACGCAATCTCTCACGGTGCGCATCCTCGGCAGAGCCTGTTCCCGAAAAGGCAAACGTCCGGCTCCTTGTCCCACACGGAAGGTGGCAGCCCTGAAAGCTGTTGCTGGTCTTCACCTTCCCCGGGCAGCCTACTCACAGGCACAACCGCACTGGGACTCTCTGCTTTCCCAAAGACGCAATCTCTCACAGTGCGCATCCTCGGCAGAGCCTGTTCCCGAAAAGGCAAACGTCCGGCTCCTTGTCCCACACGGAAGGTGGCAGCCCTGAAAGCTGTTGCTGGTCTTCACCTTCCCCGGGCAGCCTGTTCACAGGCACAACAGGTATTCGGATCTGTGCTTGCCCAGAGAAGGAACAGCTCACGGTGCGTGTCCTCGGCAGAGCCTGTTCCCGAAAAGGCAAACGTCCGGCTCCTTGTCCCACACGGAAGGTGGCAGCCCTGAAAGCTGTTGCTGGTCTTCACCTTCCCCGGGCAGCCTACTCACAGGCACAACCGCACTGGGAATCTCTGCTTTCCCAAAGATGCAATCTCTCACGGTGCGCATCCTCGGCAGAGCCTGTTCCCGAAAAGGCAAACGTCCGGCTCCTTGTCCCACACGGAAGGTGGCAGCCCTGAAAGCTGTTGCTGGTCTTCACCTTCCCCGGGCAGCCTAGTCACAGGCACAACCGCACTGGGAATCTCTGCTTTCCCAAAGACGCAATCTCTCACGGTGCGCATCCTCGGCAGAGCCTGTTCCCGAAAAGGCAAACGTCCGGCTCCTTGTCCCACACGGAAGGTGGCAGCCCTGAAAGCTGTTGCTGGTCTTCACCTTCCCCGGGCAGCCTAGTCATAGGCACAACAGGTATTCGGATCTGTGCTTGCCCAGAGAAGGAACAGCTCACGGTGCGCATCCTCGGCAGAGCCTGTTCCCGAAAAGGCAAACGTCCGGCTCCTTGTCCCACACGGAAGGTGGCAGCCCTGAAAGCTGTTGCTGGTCTTCACCTTCCCCGGGCAGCCTAGTCACAGGCAGAACAGGTTTTGGGATCTCTGCTTTCCCAAAGACGCAATCTCTCACGGTGCGCATCCTCGGCAGAGCCTGTTCCCGAAAAGGCAAACGTCCGGCTCCTTGTCCCACACGGAAGGTGGCAGCCCTGAAAGCTGTTGCTGGTCTTCACCTTCCCCGGGCAGCCTGTTCACAGGCACAACAGGTATTCGGATCTGTGCTTGCCCAGAGAAGGAACAGCTCACGGTGCGCATCCTCGGCAGAGCCTGTTCCCGAAAAGGCAAACGTCCGGCTCCTTGTCCCACACGGAAGGTGGCAGCCCTGAAAGCTGTTGCTGGTCTTCACCTTCCCCGGGCAGCCTAGTCACAGGCACAACAGGTATTCGGATCTGTGCTTGCCCAGAGAAGGAACAGCTCACGGTGCGCATCCTCGGCAGAGCCTGTTCCCGAAAAGGCAAACGTCCGGCTCCTTGTCCCACACGGAAGGTGGCAGCCCTGAAAGCTGTTGCTGGTCTTCACCTTCCCCGGGCAGCCTACTCACAGGCACAACCGCACTGGGAATCTCTGCTTTCCCAAAGACGCAATCTCTCACGGTGCGCATCCTCGGCAGAGCCTGTTCCCGAAAAGGCAAACGTCCGGCTCCTTGTCCCACACGGAAGGTGGCAGCCCTGAAAGCTGTTGCTGGTCTTCACCTTCCCCGGGCAGCCTGTTCACAGGCACAACAGGTATTCGGATCTGTGCTTGCCCAGAGAAGGAACAGCTCACGGTGCGCATCCTCGGCAGAGCCTGTTCCCGAAAAGGCAAACGTCCGGCTCCTTGTCCCACACGGAAGGTGGCAGCCCTGAAAGCTGTTGCTGGTCTTCACCTTCCCCGGGCAGCCTACTCACAGGCACAACCGCACTGGGAATCTCTGCTTTCCCAAAGATGCAATCTCTCACGGTGCGCATCCTCGGCAGAGCCTGTTCCCGAAAAGGCAAACGTCCGGCTCCTTGTCCCACACGGAAGGTGGCAGCCCTGAAAGCTGTTGCTGGTCTTCACCTTCCCCGGGCAGCCTACTCACAGGCACAACCGCACTGGGAATCTCTGCTTTCCCAAAGACGCAATCTCTCACGGTGCGCATCCTCGGCAGAGCCTGTTCCCGAAAAGGCAAACGTCCGGCTCCTTGTCCCACACGGAAGGTGGCAGCCCTGAAAGCTGTTGCTGGTCTTCACCTTCCCCGGGCAGCCTAGTCACAGGCAAAAAGGGTTTTGGGATCTCTGCTTTCCCAAAGACGCAATCTCTCACGGTGCGCATCCTCGGCAGAGCCTGTTCCCGAAAAGGCAAACGTCCGGCTCCTTGTCCCACACGGAAGGTGGCAGCCCTGAAAGCTGTTGCTGGTCTTCACCTTCCCCGGGCAGCCTGTTCACAGGCACAACAGGTTTTGGGATCTGTGCTTGCCCAGAGAAGGAACATCTCATGGTGCGCATCCTCGGCAGAGCCTGTTCCCGAAAAGGCAAACGTCCGGCTCCTTGTCCCACACGGAAGGTGGCAGCCCTGAAAGCTGTTGCTGGTCTTCACCTTCCCCGGGCAGCCTACTCACAGGCACAACCGCACTGGGAATCTCTGCTTTCCCAAAGACGCAATCTCTCACGGTGCGCATCCTCGGCAGAGCCTGTTCCCGAAAAGGCAAACGTCCGGCTCCTTGTCCCACACGGAAGGTGGCAGCCCTGAAAGCTGTTGCTGGTCTTCACCTTCCCCGGGCAGCCTGTTCACAGGCACAACAGCTTTTGGGATCTGTGCTTGCCCAGAGAAGGAACAGCTCACGGTGCGCATCCTCGGCAGAGCCTGTTCCCGAAAAGGCAAACGTCCGGCTCCTTGTCCCACACGGAAGGTGGCAGCCCTGAAAGCTGTTGCTGGTCTTCACCTTCCCCGGGCAGCCTAGTCACAGGCACAAAGGGTTTTGGGATCTGTGCTTGCCCAGAGAAGGAACAGCTCACGGTGCGCATCCTCGGCAGAGCCTGTTCCCGAAAAGGCAAACATCCGGCTCCTTGTCCCACACGGAAGGTGGCAGCCCTGAAAGCTGTTGCTGGTCTTCACCTTCCCCGGGCAGCCTACTCACAGGCACAACCGCACTGGGACTCTCTGCTTTCCCAAAGACGCAGTCTCTCACGGTGCGCATCCTCGGCAGAGCCTGCTCCCGAAAAGGCAATCGTCCGGCTCCTTGTCCCACACGGAAGGTGGCAGCCCTGAAAGCTGTTGCTGGTCTTCACCTTCCCCGGGCAGCCTGTTCACAGGCACAACCGCACTGGGACTCTCTGCTTTCCCAAAGACGCAATCTCTCACGGTGCGCATCCTCGGCAGAGCCTGTTCCCGAAAAGGCAAACGTCCGGCTCCTTGTCCCACACGGAAGGTGGCAGCCCTGAAAGCTGTTGCTGGTCTTCACCTTCCCCGGGCAGCCTGTTCACAGGCACAACAGGTATTCGGATCTGTGCTTGCCCAGAGAAGGAACAGCTCACGGTGCGCATCCTCGGCAGAGCCTGTTCCCGAAAAGGCAAACGTCCGGCTCCTTGTCCCACACGGAAGGTGGCAGCCCTGAAAGCTGTTGCTGGTCTTCACCTTCCCCGGGCAGCCTAGTCACAGGCACAACAGGTTTTGGGATCTGTGCTTGCCCAGAGAAGGAACAGCTCACGGTGCGCATCCTCGGCAGAGCCTGTTCCCGAAAAGGCAAACGTCCGGCTCCTTGTCCCACACGGAAGGTGGCAGCCCTGAAAGCTGTTGCTGGTCTTCACCTTCCCCGGGCAGCCTACTCACAGGCACAACCGCACTGGGAATCTCTGCTTTCCCAAAGACGCAATCTCTCACGGTGCGCATCCTCGGCAGAGCCTGTTCCCGAAAAGGCAAACGTCCGGCTCCTTGTCCCACACGGAAGGTGGCAGCCCTGAAAGCTGTTGCTGGTCTTCACCTTCCCCGGGCAGCCTGTTCACAGGCACAACAGGTATTCGGATCTGTGCTTGCCCAGAGAAGGAACAGCTCACGGTGCGCATCCTCGGCAGAGCCTGTTCCCGAAAAGGCAAACGTCCGGCTCCTTGTCCCACACGGAAGGTGGCAGCCCTGAAAGCTGTTGCTGGTCTTCACCTTCCCCGGGCAGCCTACTCACAGGCACAACCGCACTGGGAATCTCTGCTTTCCCAAAGACGCAATCTCTCACGGTGCGCATCCTCGGCAGAGCCTGTTCCCGAAAAGGCAAACGTCCGGCTCCTTGTCCCACACGGAAGGTGGCAGCCCTGAAAGCTGTTGCTGGTCTTCACCTTCCCCGGGCAGCCTACTCACAGGCACAACCGCACTGGGAATCTCTGCTTTCCCAAAGATGCAATCTCTCACGGTGCGCATCCTCGGCAGAGCCTGTTCCCGAAAAGGCAAACGTCCGGCTCCTTGTCCCACACGGAAGGTGGCAGCCCTGAAAGCTGTTGCTGGTCTTCACCTTCCCCGGGCAGCCTAGTCACAGGCACAACCGCACTGGGAATCTCTGCTTTCCCAAAGACGCAATCTCTCACGGTGCGCATCCTCGGCAGAGCCTGTTCCCGAAAAGGCAAACGTCCGGCTCCTTGTCCCACACGGAAGGTGGCAGCCCTGAAAGCTGTTGCTGGTCTTCACCTTCCCCGGGCAGCCTAGTCACAGGCAAAAAGGGTTTTGGGATCTGTGCTTTCCCAAAGACGCAATCTCTCACGGTGCGCATCCTCGGCAGAGCCTGTTCCCGAAAAGGCAAACGTCCGGCTCCTTGTCCCACACGGAAGGTGGCAGCCCTGAAAGCTGTTGCTGGTCTTCACCTTCCCCGGGCAGCCTGTTCACAGGCACAACAGGTTTTGGGATCTGTGCTTGCCCAGAGAAGGAACATCTCATGGTGCGCATCCTCGGCAGAGCCTGTTCCCGAAAAGGCAAACGTCCGGCTCCTTGTCCCACACGGAAGGTGGCAGCCCTGAAAGCTGTTGCTGGTCTTCACCTTCCCCGGGCAGCCTACTCACAGGCACAACCGCACTGGGAATCTCTGCTTTCCCAAAGACGCAATCTCTCACAGTGCGCATCCTCGGCAGAGCCTGTTCCCGAAAAGGCAAACGTCCGGCTCCTTGTCCCACACGGAAGGTGGCAGCCCTGAAAGCTGTTGCTGGTCTTCACCTTCCCCGGGCAGCCTGTTCACAGGCACAACAGGTTTTGGGATCTGTGCTTGCCCAGAGAAGGAACAGCTCACGGTGCGCATCCTCGGCAGAGCCTGTTCCCGAAAAGGCAAACGTCCGGCTCCTTGTCCCACACGGAAGGTGGCAGCCCTGAAAGCTGTTGCTGGTCTTCACCTTCCCCGGGCAGCCTAGTCACAGGCACAAAGGGTTTTGGGATCTGTGCTTGCCCAGAGAAGGAACAGCTCACGGTGCGCATCCTCGGCAGAGCCTGTTCCCGAAAAGGCAAACGTCCGGCTCCTTGTCCCACACGGAAGGTGGCAGCCCTGAAAGCTGTTGCTGGTCTTCACCTTCCCCGGGCAGCCTACTCACAGGCACAACCGCACTGGGAATCTCTGCTTTCCCAAAGACGCAGTCTCTCACGGTGCGCATCCTCGGCAGAGCCTGCTCCCGAAAAGGCAATCGTCCGGCTCCTTGTCCCACACGGAAGGTGGCAGCCCTGAAAGCTGTTGCTGGTCTTCACCTTCCCCGGGCAGCCTACTCACAGGCACAACCGCACTGGGAATCTCTGCTTTCCCAAAGACGCAATCTCTCACGGTGCGCATCCTCGGCAGAGCCTGTTCCCGAAAAGGCAAACGTCCGGCTCCTTGTCCCACACGGAAGGTGGCAGCCCTGAAAGCTGTTGCTGGTCTTCACCTTCCCCGGGCAGCCTACTCACAGGCACAACCGCACTGGGACTCTCTGCTTTCCCAAAGACGCAATCTCTCACAGTGCGCATCCTCGGCAGAGCCTGTTCCCGAAAAGGCAAACGTCCGGCTCCTTGTCCCACACGGAAGGTGGCAGCCCTGAAAGCTGTTGCTGGTCTTCACCTTCCCCGGGCAGCCTGTTCACAGGCACAACAGGTATTCGGATCTGTGCTTGCCCAGAGAAGGAACAGCTCACGGTGCGTGTCCTCGGCAGAGCCTGTTCCCGAAAAGGCAAACGTCCGGCTCCTTGTCCCACACGGAAGGTGGCAGCCCTGAAAGCTGTTGCTGGTCTTCACCTTCCCCGGGCAGCCTACTCACAGGCACAACCGCACTGGGAATCTCTGCTTTCCCAAAGATGCAATCTCTCACGGTGCGCATCCTCGGCAGAGCCTGTTCCCGAAAAGGCAAACGTCCGGCTCCTTGTCCCACACGGAAGGTGGCAGCCCTGAAAGCTGTTGCTGGTCTTCACCTTCCCCGGGCAGCCTACTCACAGGCACAACCGCACTGGGAATCTCTGCTTTCCCAAAGACGCAATCTCTCACGGTGCGCATCCTCGGCAGAGCCTGTTCCCGAAAAGGCAAACGTCCGGCTCCTTGTCCCACACGGAAGGTGGCAGCCCTGAAAGCTGTTGCTGGTCTTCACCTTCCCCGGGCAGCCTAGTCATAGGCACAACAGCTTTTGGGATCTGTGCTTGCCCAGAGAAGGAACAGCTCACGGTGCGCATCCTCGGCAGAGCCTGTTCCCGAAAAGGCAAACGTCCGGCTCCTTGTCCCACACGGAAGGTGGCAGCCCTGAAAGCTGTTGCTGGTCTTCACCTTCCCCGGGCAGCCTACTCACAGGCAGAACAGGTTTTGGGATCTCTGCTTTCCCAAAGACGCAATCTCTCACGGTGCGCATCCTCGGCAGAGCCTGTTCCCGAAAAGGCAAACGTCCGGCTCCTTGTCCCACACGGAAGGTGGCAGCCCTGAAAGCTGTTGCTGGTCTTCACCTTCCCCGGGCAGCCTAGTCACAGGCGCAAAGGGTTTTGGGATCTGTACTTTCCCAAAGACGCAATCTCTCACGGTGCGCATCCTCGGCAGAGCCTGTTCCCGAAAAGGCAAACGTCCGGCTCCTTGTCCCACACGGAAGGTGGCAGCCCTGAAAGCTGTTGCTGGTCTTCACCTTCCCCGGGCAGCCTGTTCACAGGCACAACCGCACTGGGACTCTCTGCTTTCCCAAAGACGCAATCTCTCACGGTGCGCATCCTCGGCAGAGCCTGTTCCCGAAAAGGCAAACGTCCGGCTCCTTGTCCCACACGGAAGGTGGCAGCCCTGAAAGCTGTTGCTGGTCTTCACCTTCCCCGGGCAGCCTGTTCACAGGCACAACAGGTATTCGGATCTGTGCTTGCCCAGAGAAGGAACAGCTCACGGTGCGCATCCTCGGCAGAGCCTGTTCCCGAAAAGGCAAACGTCCGGCTCCTTGTCCCACACGGAAGGTGGCAGCCCTGAAAGCTGTTGCTGGTCTTCACCTTCCCCGGGCAGCCTAGTCACAGGCACAACCGCACTGGGAATCTCTGCTTTCCCAAAGATGCAATCTCTCACGGTGCGCATCCTCGGCAGAGCCTGTTCCCGAAAAGGCAAACGTCCGGCTCCTTGTCCCACACGGAAGGTGGCAGCCCTGAAAGCTGTTGCTGGTCTTCACCTTCCCCGGGCAGCCTACTCACAGGCACAACCGCACTGGGACTCTCTGCTTTCCCAAAGACGCAATCTCTCACGGTGCGCATCCTCGGCAGAGCCTGTTCCCGAAAAGGCAAACGTCCGGCTCCTTGTCCCACACGGAAGGTGGCAGCCCTGAAAGCTGTTGCTGGTCTTCACCTTCCCCGGGCAGCCTGTTCACAGGCACAACCGCACTGGGAATCTCTGCTTTCCCAAAGCCGCAATCTCTCACGGTGCGCATCCTCGGCAGAGCCTGTTCCCGAAAAGGCAAACGTCCGGCTCCTTGTCCCACACGGAAGGTGGCAGCCCTGAAAGCTGTTGCTGGTCTTCACCTTCCCCGGGCAGCCTACTCACAGGCACAACCGCACTGGGAATCTCTGCTTTCCCAAAGATGCAATCTCTCACGGTGCGCATCCTCGGCAGAGCCTGTTCCCGAAAAGGCAAACGTCCGGCTCCTTGTCCCACACGGAAGGTGGCAGCCCTGAAAGCTGTTGCTGGTCTTCACCTTCCCCGGGCAGCCTGTTCACAGGCACAACAGGTTTTGGGATCTGTGCTTGCCCAGAGAAGGAACATCTCATGGTGCGCATCCTCGGCAGAGCCTGTTCCCGAAAAGGCAAACGTCCGGCTCCTTGTCCCACACGGAAGGTGGCAGCCCTGAAAGCTGTTGCTGGTCTTCACCTTCCCCGGGCAGCCTGTTCACAGGCACAACAGGTTTTGGGATCTGTGCTTGCCCAGAGAAGGAACATCTCATGGTGCGCATCCTCGGCAGAGCCTGTTCCCGAAAAGGCAAACGTCCGGCTCCTTGTCCCACACGGAAGGTGGCAGCCCTGAAAGCTGTTGCTGGTCTTCACCTTCCCCGGGCAGCCTACTCACAGGCACAACCGCACTGGGAATCTCTGCTTTCCCAAAGACGCAATCTCTCACGGTGCGCATCCTCGGCAGAGCCTGTTCCCGAAAAGGCAAACGTCCGGCTCCTTGTCCCACACGGAAGGTGGCAGCCCTGAAAGCTGTTGCTGGTCTTCACCTTCCCCGGGCAGCCTGTTCACAGGCACAACAGGTTTTGGGATCTGTGCTTGCCCAGAGAAGGAACATCTCACGGTGCGCATCCTCGGCAGAGCCTGTTCCCGAAAAGGCAAACGTCCGGCTCCTTGTCCCACACGGAAGGTGGCAGCCCTGAAAGCTGTTGCTGGTCTTCACCTTCCCCGGGCAGCCTGTTCACAGGCACAACAGGTATTGGGATCTGTGCTTGCCCAGAGAAGGAACAGCTCACGGTGCGCATCCTCGGCAGAGCCTGTTCCCGAAAAGGCAAACGTCCGGCTCCTTGTCCCACACGGAAGGTGGCAGCCCTGAAAGCTGTTGCTGGTCTTCACCTTCCCCGGGCAGCCTACTCACAGGCACAACCGCACTGGGACTCTCTGCTTTCCCAAAGACGCAATCTCTCACGGTGCGCATCCTCGGCAGAGCCTGTTCCCGAAAAGGCAATCGTCCGGCTCCTTGTCCCACACGGAAGGTGGCAGCCCTGAAAGCTGTTGCTGGTCTTCACCTTCCCCGGGCAGCCTACTCACAGGCACAACCGCACTGGGAATCTCTGCTTTCCCAAAGACGCAATCTCTCACGGTGCGCATCCTCGGCAGAGCCTGTTCCCGAAAAGGCAAACGTCCGGCTCCTTGTCCCACACGGAAGGTGGCAGCCCTGAAAGCTCTTGCTGGTCTTCACCTTCCCCGGGCAGCCTACTCACAGGCACAACCGCACTGGGACTCTCTGCTTTCCCAAAGACGCAATCTCTCACAGTGCGCATCCTCGGCAGAGCCTGTTCCCGAAAAGGCAAACGTCCGGCTCCTTGTCCCACACGGAAGGTGGCAGCCCTGAAAGCTGTTGCTGGTCTTCACCTTCCCCGGGCAGCCTGTTCACAGGCACAACAGGTATTCGGATCTGTGCTTGCCCAGAGAAGGAACAGCTCAGGGTGCGCATCCTCGGCAGAGCCTGTTCCCGAAAAGGCAAACGTCCGGCTCCTTGTCCCACACGGAAGGTGGCAGCCCTGAAAGCTGTTGCTGGTCTTCACCTTCCCCGGGCAGCCTACTCACAGGCACAACCGCACTGGGAATCTCTGCTTTCCCAAAGCCGCAATCTCTCACGGTGCGCATCCTCGGCAGAGCCTGTTCCCGAAAAGGCAAACGTCCGGCTCCTTGTCCCACACGGAAGGTGGCAGCCCTGAAAGGTGTTGCTGGTCTTCACCTTCCCCGGGCAGCCTGTTCACAGGCACAACAGGTTTTGGGATCTGTGCTTGCCCAGAGAAGGAACATCTCATGGTGCGCATCCTCGGCAGAGCCTGTTCCCGAAAAGGCAAACGTCCGGCTCCTTGTCCCACACGGAAGGTGGCAGCCCTGAAAGCTGTTGCTGGTCTTCACCTTCCCCGGGCAGCCTGTTCACAGGCACAACAGGTTTTGGGATCTGTGCTTGCCCAGAGAAGGAACAGCTCACGGTGCGCATCCTCGGCAGAGCCTGTTCCCGAAAAGGCAAACGTCCGGCTCCTTGTCCCACACGGAAGGTGGCAGCCCTGAAAGCTGTTGCTGGTCTTCACCTTCCCCGGGCAGCCTACTCACAGGCACAACAGGTTTTGGGATCTGTGCTTGCCCAGAGAAGGAACAGCTCACGGTGCGCATCCTCGGCAGAGCCTGTTCCCGAAAAGGCAAACGTCCGGCTCCTTGTCCCACACGGAAGGTGGCAGCCCTGAAAGCTGTTGCTGGTCTTCACCTTCCCCGGGCAGCCTACTCACAGGCACAACCGCACTGGGACTCTCTGCTTTCCCAAAGACGCAATCTCTCACGGTGCGCATCCTCGGCAGAGCCTGCTCCCGAAAAGGCAATCGTCCGGCTCCTTGTCCCACACGGAAGGTGGCAGCCCTGAAAGCTGTTGCTGGTCTTCACCTTCCCCGGGCAGCCTACTCACAGGCACAACCGCACTGGGAATCTCTGCTTTCCCAAAGACGCAATCTCTCACGGTGCGCATCCTCGGCAGAGCCTGTTCCCGAAAAGGCAAACGTCCGGCTCCTTGTCCCACACGGAAGGTGGCAGCCCTGAAAGCTCTTGCTGGTCTTCACCTTCCCCGGGCAGCCTACTCACAGGCACAACCGCACTGGGACTCTCTGCTTTCCCAAAGACGCAATCTCTCACAGTGCGCATCCTCGGCAGAGCCTGTTCCCGAAAAGGCAAACGTCCGGCTCCTTGTCCCACACGGAAGGTGGCAGCCCTGAAAGCTGTTGCTGGTCTTCACCTTCCCCGGGCAGCCTGTTCACAGGCACAACAGGTATTCGGATCTGTGCTTGCCCAGAGAAGGAACAGCTCACGGTGCGCATCCTCGGCAGAGCCTGTTCCCGAAAAGGCAAACGTCCGGCTCCTTGTCCCACACGGAAGGTGGCAGCCCTGAAAGCTGTTGCTGGTCTTCACCTTCCCCGGGCAGCCTACTCACAGGCACAACCGCACTGGGAATCTCTGCTTTCCCAAAGCCGCAATCTCTCACGGTGCGCATCCTCGGCAGAGCCTGTTCCCGAAAAGGCAAACGTCCGGCTCCTTGTCCCACACGGAAGGTGGCAGCCCTGAAAGCTGTTGCTGGTCTTCACCTTCCCCGGGCAGCCTGTTCACAGGCACAACAGGTTTTGGGATCTGTGCTTGCCCAGAGAAGGAACATCTCATGGTGCGCATCCTCGGCAGAGCCTGTTCCCGAAAAGGCAAACGTCCGGCTCCTTGTCCCACACGGAAGGTGGCAGCCCTGAAAGCTGTTGCTGGTCTTCACCTTCCCCGGGCAGCCTGTTCACAGGCACAACAGGTTTTGGGATCTGTGCTTGCCCAGAGAAGGAACATCTCATGGTGCGCATCCTCGGCAGAGCCTGTTCCCGAAAAGGCAAACGTCCGGCTCCTTGTCCCACACGGAAGGTGGCAGCCCTGAAAGCTGTTGCTGGTCTTCACCTTGCCCGGGCAGCCTACTCACAGGCACAACCACACTGGGAATCTCTGCTTTCCCAAAGACGCAATCTCTCACGGTGCGCATCCTCGGCAGAGCCTGTTCCCGAAAAGGCAAACGTCCGGCTCCTTGTCCCACACGGAAGGTGGCAGCCCTGAAAGCTGTTGCTGGTCTTCACCTTCCCCGGGCAGCCTACTCACAGGCACAACCGCACTGGGAATCTCTGCTTTCCCAAAGACGCAATCTCTCACGGTGCGCATCCTCGGCAGAGCCTGTTCCCGAAAAGGCAAACGTCCGGCTCCTTGTCCCACACGGAAGGTGGCAGCCCTGAAAGCTGTTGCTGGTCTTCACCTTCCCCGGGCAGCCTAGTCACAGGCAAAAAGGGTTTTGGGATCTTTGCTTTCCCAAAGACGCAATCTCTCACGGTGCGCATCCTCGGCAGAGCCTGTTCCCGAAAAGGCAAACGTCCGGCTCCTTGTCCCACACGGAAGGTGGCAGCCCTGAAAGCTGTTGCTGGTCTTCACCTTCCCCGGGCAGCCTACTCACAGGCACAACCGCACTGGGAATCTCTGCTTTCCCAAAGACGCAATCTCTCACGGTGCGCATCCTCGGCAGAGCCTGTTCCCGAAAAGGCAAACGTCCGGCTCCTTGTCCCACACGGAAGGTGGCAGCCCTGAAAGCTGTTGCTGGTCTTCAACTTCCCCGGGCAGCCTATTCATAGGCACAACAGGTATTCGGATCTGTGCTTGCCCAGAGAAGGAACAGCTCACGGTGCGCATCCTCGGCAGAGCCTGTTCCCGAAAAGGCAAACGTCCGGCTCCTTGTCCCACACGGAAGGTGGCAGCCCTGAAAGCTGTTGCTGGTCTTCACCTTCCCCGGGCAGCCTACTCACAGGCACAACCGCACTGGGAATCTCTGCTTTCCCAAAGCCGCAATCTCTCACGGTGCGCATCCTCGGCAGAGCCTGTTCCCGAAAAGGCAAACGTCCGGCTCCTTGTCCCACACGGAAGGTGGCAGCCCTGAAAGCTGTTGCTGGTCTTCACCTTCCCCGGGCAGCCTGTTCACAGGCACAACAGGTTTTGGGATCTGTGCTTGCCCAGAGAAGGAACATCTCATGGTGCGCATCCTCGGCAGAGCCTGTTCCCGAAAAGGCAAACGTCCGGCTCCTTGTCCCACACGGAAGGTGGCAGCCCTGAAAGCTGTTGCTGGTCTTCACCTTCCCCGGGCAGCCTGTTCACAGGCACAACAGGTTTTGGGATCTGTGCTTGCCCAGAGAAGGAACATCTCATGGTGCGCATCCTCGGCAGAGCCTGTTCCCGAAAAGGCAAACGTCCGGCTCCTTGTCCCACACGGAAGGTGGCAGCCCTGAAAGCTGTTGCTGGTCTTCACCTTGCCCGGGCAGCCTACTCACAGGCACAACCACACTGGGAATCTCTGCTTTCCCAAAGACGCAATCTCTCACGGTGCGCATCCTCGGCAGAGCCTGTTCCCGAAAAGGCAAACGTCCGGCTCCTTGTCCCACACGGAAGGTGGCAGCCCTGAAAGCTGTTGCTGGTCTTCACCTTCCCCGGGCAGCCTGTTCACAGGCACAACAGGTTTTGGGATCTGTGCTTGCCCAGAGAAGGAACATCTCACGGTGCGCATCCTCGGCAGAGCCTGTTCCCGAAAAGGCAAACGTCCGGCTCCTTGTCCCACACGGAAGGTGGCAGCCCTGAAAGCTGTTGCTGGTCTTCACCTTCCCCGGGCAGCCTACTCACAGGCACAACCGCACTGGGAATCTCTGCTTTCCCAAAGACGCAATCTCTCACGGTGCGCATCCTCGGCAGAGCCTGTTCCCGAAAAGGCAAACGTCCGGCTCCTTGTCCCACACGGAAGGTGGCAGCCCTGAAAGCTGTTGCTGGTCTTCACCTTCCCCGGGCAGCCTAGTCACAGGCAAAAAGGGTTTTGGGATCTTTGCTTTCCCAAAGACGCAATCTCTCACGGTGCGCATCCTCGGCAGAGCCTGTTCCCGAAAAGGCAAACGTCCGGCTCCTTGTCCCACACGGAAGGTGGCAGCCCTGAAAGCTGTTGCTGGTCTTCACCTTCCCCGGGCAGCCTACTCACAGGCACAACCGCACTGGGAATCTCTGCTTTCCCAAAGACGCAATCTCTCACGGTGCGCATCCTCGGCAGAGCCTGTTCCCGAAAAGGCAAACGTCCGGCTCCTTGTCCCACACGGAAGGTGGCAGCCCTGAAAGCTGTTGCTGGTCTTCACCTTCCCCGGGCAGCCTACTCACAGGCACAACCGCACTGGGAATCTCTGCTTTCCCAAAGACGCAATCTCTCACGGTGCGCATCCTCGGCAGAGCCTGTTCCCGAAAAGGCAAACGTCCGGCTCCTTGTCCCACACGGAAGGTGGCAGCCCTGAAAGCTGTTGCTGGTCTTCACCTTCCCCGGGCAGCCTAGTCACAGGCAAAAAGGGTTTTGGGATCTTTGCTTTCCCAAAGACGCAATCTCTCACGGTGCGCATCCTCGGCAGAGCCTGTTCCCGAAAAGGCAAACGTCCGGCTCCTTGTCCCACACGGAAGGTGGCAGCCCTGAAAGCTGTTGCTGGTCTTCACCTTCCCCGGGCAGCCTACTCACAGGCACAACCGCACTGGGAATCTCTGCTTTCCCAAAGACGCAATCTCTCACGGTGCGCATCCTCGGCAGAGCCTGTTCCCGAAAAGGCAAACGTCCGGCTCCTTGTCCCACACGGAAGGTGGCAGCCCTGAAAGCTGTTGCTGGTCTTCAACTTCCCCGGGCAGCCTATTCATAGGCACAACAGGTATTCGGATCTGTGCTTGCCCAGAGAAGGAACAGCTCACGGTGCGCATCCTCGGCAGAGCCTGTTCCCGAAAAGGCAAACGTCCGGCTCCTTGTCCCACACGGAAGGTGGCAGCCCTGAAAGCTGTTGCTGGTCTTCACCTTCCCCGGGCAGCCTACTCACAGGCACAACCGCACTGGGAATCTCTGCTTTCCCAAAGCCGCAATCTCTCACGGTGCGCATCCTCGGCAGAGCCTGTTCCCGAAAAGGCAAACGTCCGGCTCCTTGTCCCACACGGAAGGTGGCAGCCCTGAAAGCTGTTGCTGGTCTTCACCTTCCCCGGGCAGCCTGTTCACAGGCACAACAGGTTTTGGGATCTGTGCTTGCCCAGAGAAGGAACATCTCATGGTGCGCATCCTCGGCAGAGCCTGTTCCCGAAAAGGCAAACGTCCGGCTCCTTGTCCCACACGGAAGGTGGCAGCCCTGAAAGCTGTTGCTGGTCTTCACCTTCCCCGGGCAGCCTGTTCACAGGCACAACAGGTTTTGGGATCTGTGCTTGCCCAGAGAAGGAACATCTCATGGTGCGCATCCTCGGCAGAGCCTGTTCCCGAAAAGGCAAACGTCCGGCTCCTTGTCCCACACGGAAGGTGGCAGCCCTGAAAGCTGTTGCTGGTCTTCACCTTGCCCGGGCAGCCTACTCACAGGCACAACCACACTGGGAATCTCTGCTTTCCCAAAGACGCAATCTCTCACGGTGCGCATCCTCGGCAGAGCCTGTTCCCGAAAAGGCAAACGTCCGGCTCCTTGTCCCACACGGAAGGTGGCAGCCCTGAAAGCTGTTGCTGGTCTTCACCTTCCCCGGGCAGCCTGTTCACAGGCACAACAGGTTTTGGGATCTGTGCTTGCCCAGAGAAGGAACATCTCACGGTGCGCATCCTCGGCAGAGCCTGTTCCCGAAAAGGCAAACGTCCGGCTCCTTGTCCCACACGGAAGGTGGCAGCCCTGAAAGCTGTTGCTGGTCTTCACCTTCCCCGGGCAGCCTACTCACAGGCACAACCGCACTGGGAATCTCTGCTTTCCCAAAGACGCAATCTCTCACGGTGCGCATCCTCGGCAGAGCCTGTTCCCGAAAAGGCAAACGTCCGGCTCCTTGTCCCACACGGAAGGTGGCAGCCCTGAAAGCTGTTGCTGGTCTTCACCTTCCCCGGGCAGCCTAGTCACAGGCAAAAAGGGTTTTGGGATCTCTGCTTTCCCAAAGACGCAATCTCTCACGGTGCGCATCCTCGGCAGAGCCTGTTCCCGAAAAGGCAAACGTCCGGCTCCTTGTCCCACACGGAAGGTGGCAGCCCTGAAAGCTGTTGCTGGTCTTCACCTTCCCCGGGCAGCCTGTTCACAGGCACAACAGGTTTTGGGATCTGTGCTTTCCCAAAGACGCAATCTCTCACGGTGCGCATCCTCGGCAGAGCCTGTTCCCGAAAAGGCAAACGTCCGGCTCCTTGTCCCACACGGAAGGTGGCAGCCCTGAAAGCTGTTGCTGGTCTTCACCTTCCCCGGGCAGCCTACTCACAGGCACAACCGCACTGGGAATCTCTGCTTTCCCAAAGACGCAATCTCTCACGGTGCGCATCCTCGGCAGAGCCTGTTCCCGAAAAGGCAAACGTCCGGCTCCTTGTCCCACACGGAAGGTGGCAGCCCTGAAAGCTGTTGCTGGTCTTCACCTTCCCCGGGCAGCCTAGTCACAGGCAAAAAGGGTTTTGGGATCTTTGCTTTCCCAAAGACGCAATCTCTCACGGTGCGCATCCTCGGCAGAGCCTGTTCCCGAAAAGGCAAACGTCCGGCTCCTTGTCCCACACGGAAGGTGGCAGCCCTGAAAGCTGTTGCTGGTCTTCACCTTCCCCGGGCAGCCTACTCACAGGCACAACCGCACTGGGAATCTCTGCTTTCCCAAAGACGCAATCTCTCACGGTGCGCATCCTCGGCAGAGCCTGTTCCCGAAAAGGCAAACGTCCGGCTCCTTGTCCCACACGGAAGGTGGCAGCCCTGAAAGCTGTTGCTGGTCTTCAACTTCCCCGGGCAGCCTGTTCACAGGCACAACAGGTTTTGGGATCTGTGCTTGCCCAGAGAAGGAACAGCTCACGGTGCGCATCCTCGGCAGAGCCTGTTCCCGAAAAGGCAAACGTCCGGCTCCTTGTCCCACACGGAAGGTGGCAGCCCTGAAAGCTCTTGCTGGTCTTCACCTTCCCCGGGCAGCCTACTCACAGGCACAACCGCACTGGGAATCTCTGCTTTCCCAAAGACGCAATCTCTCACGGTGTGCATCCTCGGCAGAGCCTGTTCCCGAAAAGGCAAACGTCCGGCTCCTTGTCCCACACGGAAGGTGGCAGCCCTGAAAGCTGTTGCTGGTCTTCACCTTCCCCGGGCAGCCTGTTCACAGGCACAACAGGTTTTGGGATCTGTGCTTGCCCAGAGAAGGAACAGCTCACGGTGCGCATCCTCGGCAGAGCCTGTTCCCGAAAAGGCAAACGTCCGGCTCCTTGTCCCACACGGAAGGTGGCAGCCCTGAAAGCTCTTGCTGGTCTTCACCTTCCCCGGGCAGCCTGTTCACATGGAACAACAGGTTTTGGGATCTGTGCTTGCCCAGAGATGGAACATCTCACGGTGCGCATCCTCGGCAGAGCCTGTTCCCGAAAAGGCAAACGTCCGGCTCCTTGTCCCACACGGAAGGTGGCAGCCCTGAAAGCTGTTGCTGGTCTTCACCTTCCCCGGGCAGCCTACTCACAGGCACAAAGGGTTTTGGGATCTGTGCTTTCCCAAAGACGCAATCTCTCACGGTGCGCATCCTCGGCAGAGCCTGTTCCCGAAAAGGCAAACGTCCGGCTCCTTGTCCCACACGGAAGGTGGCAGCCCTGAAAGCTGTTGCTGGTCTTCACCTTCCCCGGGCAGCCTACTCACAGGCACAACCGCACTGGGAATCTCTGCTTTCCCAAAGACGCAATCTCTCACGGTGCGCATCCTCGGCAGAGCCTGTTCCCGAAAAGGCAAACGTCCGGCTCCTTGTCCCACACGGAAGGTGGCAGCCCTGAAAGCTGTTGCTGGTCTTCACCTTCCCCGGGCAGCCTGTTCACAGGCACAACAGGTTTTGGGATCTGTGCTTGCCCAGAGAAGGAACATCTCATGGTGCGCATCCTCGGCAGAGCCTGTTCCCGAAAAGGCAAACGTCCGGCTCCTTGTCCCACACGGAAGGTGGCAGCCCTGAAAGCTGTTGCTGGTCTTCACCTTCCCCGGGCAGCCTGTTCACAGGCACAACAGGTTTTGGGATCTGTGCTTGCCCAGAGAAGGAACATCTCACGGTGCGCATCCTCGGCAGAGCCTGTTCCCGAAAAGGCAAACGTCCGGCTCCTTGTCCCACACGGAAGGTGGCAGCCCTGAAAGCTGTTGCTGGTCTTCACCTTCCCCGGGCAGCCTAGTCACAGGCACAACAGGTTTTGGGATCTGTGCTTGCCCAGAGAAGGAACAGCTCACGGTGCGCATCCTCGGCAGAGCCTGTTCCCGAAAAGGCAAACGTCCGGCTCCTTGTCCCACACGGAAGGTGGCAGCCCTGAAAGCTGTTGCTGGTCTTCACCTTCCCCGGGCAGCCTACTCACAGGCACAACCGCACTGGGAATCTCTGCTTTCCCAAAGACGCAATCTCTCACGGTGCGCATCCTCGGCAGAGCCTGTTCCCGAAAAGGCAAACGTCCGGCTCCTTGTCCCACACGGAAGGTGGCAGCCCTGAAAGCTCTTGCTGGTCTTCACCTTCCCCGGGCAGCCTACTCACAGGCACAACCGCACTGGGACTCTCTGCTTTCCCAAATACGCAATCTCTCACAGTGCGCATCCTCGGCAGAGCCTGTTCCCGAAAAGGCAAACGTCCGGCTCCTTGTCCCACACGGAAGGTGGCAGCCCTGAAAGCTGTTGCTGGTCTTCACCTTCCCCGGGCAGCCTAGTCATAGGCACAACAGGTATTCGGATCTGTGCTTGCCCAGAGAAGGAACAGCTCACGGTGCGCATCCTCGGCAGAGCCTGTTCCCGAAAAGGCAAACGTCCGGCTCCTTGTCCCACACGGAAGGTGGCAGCCCTGAAAGCTGTTGCTGGTCTTCACCTTCCCCGGGCAGCCTACTCACAGGCACAACCGCACTGGGAATCTCTGCTTTCCCAAAGCCGCAATCTCTCACGGTGCGCATCCTCGGCAGAGCCTGTTCCCGAAAAGGCAAACGTCCGGCTCCTTGTCCCACACGGAAGGTGGCAGCCCTGAAAGCTGTTGCTGGTCTTCACCTTCCCCGGGCAGCCTGTTCACAGGCACAACAGGTTTTGGGATCTGTGCTTGCCCAGAGAAGGAACATCTCATGGTGCGCATCCTCGGCAGAGCCTGTTCCCGAAAAGGCAAACGTCCGGCTCCTTGTCCCACACGGAAGGTGGCAGCCCTGAAAGCTGTTGCTGGTCTTCACCTTCCCTGGGCAGCCTGTTCACAGGCACAACAGGTTTTGGGATCTGTGCTTGCCCAGAGAAGGAACATCTCATGGTGCGCATCCTCGGCAGAGCCTGTTCCCGAAAAGGCAAACGTCCGGCTCCTTGTCCCACACGGAAGGTGGCAGCCCTGAAAGCTGTTGCTGGTCTTCACCTTGCCCGGGCAGCCTACTCACAGGCACAACCACACTGGGAATCTCTGCTTTCCCAAAGACGCAATCTCTCACGGTGCGCATCCTCGGCAGAGCCTGTTCCCGAAAAGGCAAACGTCCGGCTCCTTGTCCCACACGGAAGGTGGCAGCCCGGAAAGCTGTTGCTGGTCTTCACCTTCCCCAGGCAGCCTGTTCACAGGCACAACAGGTTTTGGGATCTGTGCTTGCCCAGAGAAGGAACATCTCACGGTGCGCATCCTCGGCAGAGCCTGTTCCCGAAAAGGCAAACGTCCGGCTCCTTGTCCCACACGGAAGGTGGCAGCCCTGAAAGCTGTTGCTGGTCTTCACCTTCCCCGGGCAGCCTACTCACAGGCACAACCGCACTGGGAATCTCTGCTTTCCCAAAGATGCAATCTCTCACGGTGCGCATCCTCGGCAGAGCCTGTTCCCGAAAAGGCAAACGTCCGGCTCCTTGTCCCACACGGAAGGTGGCAGCCCTGAAAGCTGTTGCTGGTCTTCACCTTCCCCGGGCAGCCTAGTCACAGGCAAAAAGGGTTTTGGGATCTGTGCTTTCCCAAAGCCGCAATCTCTCACGGTGCGCATCCTCGGCAGAGCCTGTTCCCGAAAAGGCAAACGTCCGGCTCCTTGTCCCACACGGAAGGTGGCAGCCCTGAAAGCTGTTGCTGGTCTTCACCTTCCCCGGGCAGCCTAGTCACAGGCACAACCGCACTGGGAATCTCTGCTTTCCCAAAGACGCAATCTCTCACGGTGCGCATCCTCGGCAGAGCCTGTTCCCGAAAAGGCAAACGTCCGGCTCCTTGTCCCACACGGAAGGTGGCAGCCCTGAAAGCTGTTGCTGGTCTTCACCTTCCCCGGGCAGCCTACTCACAGGCACAACAGCTTTTGGGATCTGTGCTTGCCCAGAGAAGGAACAGCTCACGGTGCGCATCCTCGGCAGAGCCTGTTCCCGAAAAGGCAAACGTCCGGCTCCTTGTCCCACACGGAAGGTGGCAGCCCTGAAAGCTGTTGCTGGTCTTCACCTTCCCCGGGCAGCCTACTCACAGGCACAACCGCACTGGGAATCTCTGCTTTCCCAAAGACGCAATCTCTCACGGTGTGCATCCTCGGCAGAGCCTGTTCCCGAAAAGGCAAACGTCCGGCTCCTTGTCCCACACGGAAGGTGGCAGCCCTGAAAGCTGTTGCTGGTCTTCACCTTCCCCGGGCAGCCTGTTCACAGGCACAACAGGTTTTGGGATCTGTGCTTGCCCAGAGAAGGAACAGCTCACGGTGCGCATCCTCGGCAGAGCCTGTTCCCGAAAAGGCAAACGTCCGGCTCCTTGTCCCACACGGAAGGTGGCAGCCCTGAAAGCTGTTGCTGGTCTTCACCTTCCCCGGGCAGCCTGTTCACATGGAACAACAGGTTTTGGGATCTGTGCTTGCCCAGAGATGGAACATCTCACGGTGCGCATCCTCGGCAGAGCCTGTTCCCGAAAAGGCAAACGTCCGGCTCCTTGTCCCACACGGAAGGTGGCAGCCCTGAAAGCTGTTGCTGGTCTTCACCTTCCCCGGGCAGCCTGTTCACAGGCACAACAGGTTTTGGGATCTGTGCTTGCCCAGAGAAGGAACAGCTCACGGTGCGCATCCTCGGCAGAGCCTGTTCCCGAAAAGGCAAACGTCCGGCTCCTTGTCCCACACGGAAGGTGGCAGCCCTGAAAGCTGTTGCTGGTCTTCACCTTCCCCGGGCAGCCTACTCACAGGCACAACCGCACTGGGAATCTCTGCTTTCCCAAAGACGCAATCTCTCACGGTGCGCATCCTCGGCAGAGCCTGTTCCCGAAAAGGCAAACGTCCGGCTCCTTGTCCCACACGGAAGGTGGCAGCCCTGAAAGCTGTTGCTGGTCTTCACCTTCCCCGGGCAGCCTGTTCACAGGCACAACCGCACTGGGAATCTCTGCTTTCCCAAAGACGCAATCTCTCACGGTGCGCATCCTCGGCAGAGCCTGTTCCCGAAAAGGCAAACGTCCGGCTCCTTGTCCCACACGGAAGGTGGCAGCCCTGAAAGCTGTTGCTGGTCTTCACCTTCCCCGGGCAGCCTACTCACAGGCACAACCGCACTGGGAATCTCTGCTTTCCCAAAGACGCAATCTCTCACGGTGCGCATCCTCGGCAGAGCCTGTTCCCGAAAAGGCAAACGTCCGGCTCCTTGTCCCACACGGAAGGTGGCAGCCCTGAAAGCTGTTGCTGGTCTTCACCTTCCCCGGGCAGCCTACTCACAGGCACAACCGCACTGGGAATGTCTGCTTTCCCAAAGACGCAATCTCTCACGGTGCGCATCCTCGGCAGAGCCTGTTCCCGAAAAGGCAAACGTCCGGCTCCTTGTCCCACACGGAAGGTGGCAGCCCTGAAAGCTGTTGCTGGTCTTCACCTTCCCCGGGCAGCCTGTTCACAGGCACAACAGGTTTTGGGATCTGTGCTTGCCCAGAGAAGGAACAGCTCACGGTGCGCGTCCTCGGCAGAGCCTGTTCCCGAAAAGGCAAACGTCCGGCTCCTTGTCCCACACGGAAGGTGGCAGCCCTGAAAGCTGTTGCTGGTCTTCACCTTCCCCGGGCAGCCTACTCACAGGCACAACCGCACTGGGAATCTCTGCTTTCCCAAAGACGCAATCTCTCACGGTGCGCATCCTCGGCAGAGCCTGTTCCCGAAAAGGCAAACGTCCGGCTCCTTGTCCCACACGGAAGGTGGCAGCCCTGAAAGCTGTTGCTGGTCTTCACCTTCCCCGGGCAGCCTGTTCACAGGCACAACAGGTTTTGGGATCTGTGCTTGCCCAGAGAAGGAACATCTCACGGTGCGCATCCTCGGCAGAGCCTGTTCCCGAAAAGGCAAACGTCCGGCTCCTTGTCCCACACGGAAGGTGGCAGCCCTGAAAGCTGTTGCTGGTCTTCACCTTCCCCGGGCAGCCTGTTCACAGGCACAACAGGTTTTGGGATCTGTGCTTGCCCAGAGAAGGAACAGCTCACGGTGCGCATCCTCGGCAGAGCCTGTTCCCGAAAAGGCAAACGTCCGGCTCCTTGTCCCACACGGAAGGTGGCAGCCCTGAAAGCTGTTGCTGGTCTTCACCTTCCCCGGGCAGCCTACTCACAGGCACAAAGGGTTTTGGGATCTGTGCTTTCCCAAAGACGCAATCTCTCACGGTGCGCATCCTCGGCAGAGCCTGTTCCCGAAAAGGCAAACGTCCGGCTCCTTGTCCCACACGGAAGGTGGCAGCCCTGAAAGCTGTTGCTGGTCTTCACCTTCCCCGGGCAGCCTACTCACAGGCACAACTGCACTGGGAATCTCTGCTTTCCCAAAGACGCAATCTCTCACGGTGCGCATCCTCGGCAGAGCCTGTTCCCGAAAAGGCAAACGTCCGGCTCCTTGTCCCACACGGAAGGTGGCAGCCCTGAAAGCTGTTGCTGGTCTTCACCTTCCCCGGGCAGCCTACTCACAGGCACAACCGCACTGGGAATCTCTGCTTTCCCAAAGACGCAATCTCTCACGGTGCGCATCCTCGGCAGAGCCTGTTCCCGAAAAGGCAAACGTCCGGCTCCTTTTCCCACACGGAAGGTGGCAGCCCTGAAAGCTGTTGCTGGTCTTCACCTTCCCCGTGCAGCCTCTTCACAGGCACAACCGCACTGGGAATCTCTGCTTTCCCAAAGACGCAATCTCTCACGGTGCGCATCCTCGGCAGAGCCTGTTCCCGAAAAGGCAAACGTCCGGCTCCTTGTCCCACACGGAAGGTGGCAGCCCTGAAAGCTGTTGCTGGTCTTCACCTTCCCCGGGCAGCCTGTTCACAGGCACAACAGGTATTCGGATCTGTGCTTGCCCAGAGAAGGAACAGCTCACGGTGCGCATCCTCGGCAGAGCCTGTTCCCGAAAAGGCAAACGTCCGGCTCCTTGTCCCACACGGAAGGTGGCAGCCCTGAAAGCTGTTGCTGGTCTTCACCTTCCCCGGGCAGCCTGTTCACAGGCACAACAGGTTTTGGGATCTGTGCTTGCCCAGAGAAGGAACATCTCACGGTGCGCATCCTCGGCAGAGCCTGTTCCCGAAAAGGCAAACGTCCGGCTCCTTGTCCCACACGGAAGGTGGCAGCCCTGAAAGCTGTTGCTGGTCTTCACCTTCCCCGGGCAGCCTACTCACAGGCACAACAGCTTTTGGGATCTGTGCTTGCCCAGAGAAGGAACAGCTCACGGTGCGCATCCTCGGCAGAGCCTGTTCCCGAAAAGGCAAACGTCCGGCTCCTTGTCCCACACGGAAGGTGGCAGCCCTGAAAGCTGTTGCTGGTCTTCACCTTCCCCGGGCAGCCTACTCACAGGCACAACCGCACTCGGAATCTCTGCTTTCCCAAAGACGCAATCTCTCACGGTGCGCATCCTCGGCAGAGCCTGTTCCCGAAAAGGCAAACGTCCGGCTCCTTGTCCCACACGGAAGGTGGCAGCCCTGAAAGCTGTTGCTGGTCTTCACCTTCCCCGGGCAGCCTACTCACAGGCACAACCGCACTGGGAATCTCTGCTTTCCCAAAGACGCAATCTCTCACGGTGCGCATCCTCGGCAGAGCCTGTTCCCGAAAAGGCAAACGTCCGGCTCCTTGTCCCACACGGAAGGTGGCAGCCCTGAAAGCTGTTGCTGGTCTTCACCTTCCCCGGGCAGCCTACTCACAGGCACAACCGCACTGGGAATCTCTGCTTTCCCAAAGACGCAATCTCTCACGGTGCGCATCCTCGGCAGAGCCTGTTCCCGAAAAGGCAAACGTCCGGCTCCTTGTCCCACACGGAAGGTGGCAGCCCTGAAAGCTGTTGCTGGTCTTCACCTTCCCCGGGCAGCCTAGTCACAGGCACAACCGCACTGGGAATCTCTGCTTTCCCAAAGACGCAATCTCTCACGGTGCGCATCCTCGGCAGAGCCTGTTCCCGAAAAGGCAAACGTCCGGCTCCTTGTCCCACACGGAAGGTGGCAGCCCTGAAAGCTGTTGCTGGTCTTCACCTTCCCCGGGCAGCCTGTTCACAGGCACAACAGGTATTCGGATCTGTGCTTGCCCAGAGATGGAACAGCTCACGGTGCGCATCCTCGGCAGAGCCTGTTCCCGAAAAGGCAAACGTCCGGCTCCTTGTCCCACACGGAAGGTGGCAGCCCTGAAAGCTGTTGCTGGTCTTCACCTTCCCCGGGCAGCCTGTTCACAGGCACAACAGGTTTTGGGATCTGTGCTTGCCCAGAGAAGGAACAGCTCACGGTGCGCATCCTCGGCAGAGCCTGTTCCCGAAAAGGCAAACGTCCGGCTCCTTGTCCCACACGGAAGGTGGCAGCCCTGAAAGCTGTTGCTGGTCTTCACCTTCCCCGGGCAGCCTACTCACAGGCACAACCGCACTGGGAATCTCTGCTTTCCCAAAGACGCAATCTCTCACGGTGCGCATCCTCGGCAGAGCCTGTTCCCGAAAAGGCAAACGTCCGGCTCCTTGTCCCACACGGAAGGTGGCAGCCCTGAAAGCTGTTGCTGGTCTTCACCTTCCCCGGGCAGCCTACTCACAGGCACAACCGCACTGGGAATCTCTGCTTTCCCAAAGACGCAATCTCTCACGGTGCGCATCCTCGGCAGAGCCTGTTCCCGAAAAGGCAAACGTCCGGCTCCTTGTCCCACACGGAAGGTGGCAGCCCTGAAAGCTGTTGCTGGTCTTCACCTTCCCCGGGCAGCCTACTCACAGGCACAACCGCACTGGGAATCTCTGCTTTCCCAAAGACGCAATCTCTCACGGTGCGCATCCTCGGCAGAGCCTGTTCCCGAAAAGGCAAACGTCCGGCTCCTTGTCCCACACGGAAGGTGGCAGCCCTGAAAGCTGTTGCTGGTCTTCACCTTCCCCGGGCAGCCTGTTCACAGGCACAACCGCACTGGGAATCTCTGCTTTCCCAAAGACGCAATCTCTCACGGTGCGCATCCTCGGCAGAGCCTGTTCCCGAAAAGGCAAACGTCCGGCTCCTTGTCCCACACGGAAGGTGGCAGCCCTGAAAGCTGTTGCTGGTCTTCACCTTCCCCGGGCAGCCTAGTCACAGGCACAAATGGTTTTGGGATCTGTGCTTTCCCAAAGACGCAATCTCTCACGGTGCGCATCCTCGGCAGAGCCTGTTCCCGAAAAGGCAAACGTCCGGCTCCTTGTCCCACACGGAAGGTGGCAGCCCTGAAAGCTGTTGCTGGTCTTCACCTTCCCCGTGCAGCCTACTCACAGGCACAACAGCTTTTGGGATCTGTGCTTGCCCAGAGAAGGAACAGCTCACGGTGCGCATCCTCGGCAGAGCCTGTTCCCGAAAAGGCAAACGTCCGGCTCCTTGTCCCACACGGAAGGTGGCAGCCCTGAAAGCTGTTGCTGGTCTTCACCTTCCCCGGGCAGCCTACTCACAGGCACAACCGCACTCGGAATCTCTGCTTTCCCAAAGACGCAATCTCTCACGGTGCGCATCCTCGGCAGAGCCTGTTCCCGAAAAGGCAAACGTCCGGCTCCTTGTCCCACACGGAAGGTGGCAGCCCTGAAAGCTGTTGCTGGTCTTCACCTTCCCCGGGCAGCCTACTCACAGGCACAACCGCACTGGGAATCTCTGCTTTCCCAAAGACGCAATCTCTCACGGTGCGCATCCTCGGCAGAGCCTGTTCCCGAAAAGGCAAACGTCCGGCTCCTTGTCCCACACGGAAGGTGGCAGCCCTGAAAGCTGTTGCTGGTCTTCACCTTCCCCGGGCAGCCTACTCACAGGCACAACCGCACTGGGAATCTCTGCTTTCCCAAAGACGCAATCTCTCACGGTGCGCATCCTCGGCAGAGCCTGTTCCCGAAAAGGCAAACGTCCGGCTCCTTGTCCCACACGGAAGGTGGCAGCCCTGAAAGCTGTTGCTGGTCTTCACCTTCCCCGGGCAGCCTAGTCACAGGCACAACCGCACTGGGAATCTCTGCTTTCCCAAAGACGCAATCTCTCACGGTGCGCATCCTCGGCAGAGCCTGTTCCCGAAAAGGCAAACGTCCGGCTCCTTGTCCCACACGGAAGGTGGCAGCCCTGAAAGCTGTTGCTGGTCTTCACCTTCCCCGGGCAGCCTGTTCACAGGCACAACAGGTATTCGGATCTGTGCTTGCCCAGAGATGGAACAGCTCACGGTGCGCATCCTCGGCAGAGCCTGTTCCCGAAAAGGCAAACGTCCGGCTCCTTGTCCCACACGGAAGGTGGCAGCCCTGAAAGCTGTTGCTGGTCTTCACCTTCCCCGGGCAGCCTGTTCACAGGCACAACAGGTTTTGGGATCTGTGCTTGCCCAGAGAAGGAACAGCTCACGGTGCGCATCCTCGGCAGAGCCTGTTCCCGAAAAGGCAAACGTCCGGCTCCTTGTCCCACACGGAAGGTGGCAGCCCTGAAAGCTGTTGCTGGTCTTCACCTTCCCCGGGCAGCCTACTCACAGGCACAACCGCACTGGGAATCTCTGCTTTCCCAAAGATGCAATCTCTCACGGTGCGCATCCTCGGCAGAGCCTGTTCCCGAAAAGGCAAACGTCCGGCTCCTTGTCCCACACGGAAGGTGGCAGCCCTGAAAGCTGTTGCTGGTCTTCACCTTCCCCGGGCAGCCTACTCACAGGCACAACCGCACTGGGAATCTCTGCTTTCCCAAAGACGCAATCTCTCACGGTGCGCATCCTCGGCAGAGCCTGTTCCCGAAAAGGCAAACGTCCGGCTCCTTGTCCCACACGGAAGGTGGCAGCCCTGAAAGCTGTTGCTGGTCTTCACCTTCCCCGGGCAGCCTAGTCACAGGCACAACCGCACTGGGAATCTCTGCTTTCCCAAAGACGCAATCTCTCACGGTGCGCATCCTCGGCAGAGCCTGTTCCCGAAAAGGCAAACGTCCGGCTCCTTGTCCCACACGGAAGGTGGCAGCCCTGAAAGCTGTTGCTGGTCTTCACCTTCCCCGGGCAGCCTGTTCACAGGCACAACCGCACTGGGAATCTCTGCTTTCCCAAAGACGCAATCTCTCACGGTGCGCATCCTCGGCAGAGCCTGTTCCCGAAAAGGCAAACGTCCGGCTCCTTGTCCCACACGGAAGGTGGCAGCCCTGAAAGCTGTTGCTGGTCTTCACCTTCCCCGGGCAGCCTAGTCACAGGCACAAATGGTTTTGGGATCTGTGCTTTCCCAAAGACGCAATCTCTCACGGTGCGCATCCTCGGCAGAGCCTGTTCCCGAAAAGGCAAACGTCCGGCTCCTTGTCCCACACGGAAGGTGGCAGCCCTGAAAGCTGTTGCTGGTCTTCACCTTCCCCGGGCAGCCTGTTCACAGGCACAACAGGTATTCGGATCTGTGCTTGCCCAGAGAAGGAAAAGCTCACGATGCGCATCCTCGGCAGAGCCTGTTCCCGAAAAGGCAAACGTCCGGCTCCTTGTCCCACACGGAAGGTGGCAGCCCTGAAAGCTGTTGCTGGTCTTCACCTTCCCCGGGCAGCCTAGTCACAGGCACAACCGCACTGGGAATCTCTGCTTTCCCAAAGACGCAATCTCTCACGGTGCGCATCCTCGGCAGAGCCTGTTCCCGAAAAGGCAAACGTCCGGCTCCTTGTCCCACACGGAAGGTGGCAGCCCTGAAAGCTGTTGCTGGTCTTCACCTTCCCCGGGCAGCCTACTCACAGGCACAACCGCACTGGGAATCTCTGCTTTCCCAAAGACGCAATCTCTCACGGTGCGCATCCTCGGCAGAGCCTGTTCCCGAAAAGGCAAACGTCCGGCTCCTTGTCCCACACGGAAGGTGGCAGCCCTGAAAGCTGTTGCTGGTCTTCACCTTCCCCGGGCAGCCTGTTCACAGGCACAACCGCACTGGGAATCTCTGCTTTCCCAAAGACGCAATCTCTCACGGTGCGCATCCTCGGCAGAGCCTGTTCCCGAAAAGGCAAACGTCCGGCTCCTTGTCCCACACGGAAGGAGGCAGCCCTGAAAGCTCTTGCTGGTCTTCACCTTCCCCGGGCAGCCTACTCACAGGCACAACAGCTTTTGGGATCTGTGCTTGCCCAGAGAAGGAACAGCTCACGGTGCGCATCCTCGGCAGAGCCTGTTCCCGAAAAGGCAAACGTCCGGCTCCTTGTCCCACACGGAAGGTGGCAGCCCTGAAAGCTGTTGCTGGTCTTCACCTTCCCCGGGCAGCCTGTTCACAGGCACAACAGGTATTGGGATCTGTGCTTGCCCAGAGAAGGAACAGCTCACGGTGCGCATCCTCGGCAGAGCCTGTTCCCGAAAAGGCAAACGTCCGGCTCCTTGTCCCACACGGAAGGTGGCAGCCCTGAAAGCTGTTGCTGGTCTTCACCTTCCCCGGGCAGCCTGTTCACAGGCACAACCGCACTGGGAATCTC
Organism: Haliaeetus albicilla; assembly: GCF_947461875.1. Taxonomy (NCBI): domain Eukaryota; kingdom Metazoa; phylum Chordata; class Aves; order Accipitriformes; family Accipitridae; genus Haliaeetus; species Haliaeetus albicilla. The sequence goes on from NC_091507.1 coordinate 13,069,720, forward strand.
TGCTTTCCCAAAGACGCAATCTCTCACGGTGCGCATCCTCGGCAGAGCCTGTTCCCGAAAAGGCAAACGTCCGGCTCCTTGTCCCACACGGAAGGAGGCAGCCCTGAAAGCTCTTGCTGGTCTTCACCTTCCCCGGGCAGCCTACTCACAGGCACAACAGCTTTTGGGATCTGTGCTTGCCCAGAGAAGGAACAGCTCACGGTGCGCATCCTCGGCAGAGCCTGTTCCCGAAAAGGCAAACGTCCGGCTCCTTGTCCCACACGGAAGGTGGCAGCCCTGAAAGCTGTTGCTGGTCTTCACCTTCCCCGGGCAGCCTGTTCACAGGCACAACAGGTATTGGGATCTGTGCTTGCCCAGAGAAGGAACAGCTCACGGTGCGCATCCTCGGCAGAGCCTGTTCCCGAAAAGGCAAACGTCCGGCTCCTTGTCCCACACGGAAGGTGGCAGCCCTGAAAGCTGTTGCTGGTCTTCACCTTCCCCGGGCAGCCTACTCACAGGCACAACCGCACTGGGAATCTCTGCTTTCCCAAAGATGCAATCTCTCACGGTGCGCATCCTCGGCAGAGCCTGTTCCTGAAAAGGCAAACGTCCGGCTCCTTGTCCCACACGGAAGGTGGCAGCCCTGAAAGCTGTTGCTGGTCTTCACCTTCCCCGGGCAGCCTACTCACAGGCACAACCGCACTCGGAATCTCTGCTTTCCCAAAGACGCAATCTCTCACGGTGCGCATCCTCGGCAGAGCCTGTTCCCGAAAAGGCAAACGTCCGGCTCCTTGTCCCACACGGAAGGTGGCAGCCCTGAAAGCTGTTGCTGGTCTTCACCTTCCCCGGGCAGCCTACTCACAGGCACAACCGCACTGGGAATCTCTGCTTTCCCAAAGACGCAATCTCTCACGGTGCGCATCCTCGGCAGAGCCTGTTCCCGAAAAGGCAAACGTCCGGCTCCTTGTCCCACACGGAAGGTGGCAGCCCTGAAAGCTGTTGCTGGTCTTCACCTTCCCCGGGCAGCCTGTTCACAGGCACAACCGCACTGGGAATCTCTGCTTTCCCAAAGACGCAATCTCTCACGGTGCGCATCCTCGGCAGAGCCTGTTCCCGAAAAGGCAAACGTCCGGCTCCTTGTCCCACACGGAAGGTGGCAGCCCTGAAAGCTGTTGCTGGTCTTCACCTTCCCCGGGCAGCCTGTTCACAGGCACAACCGCACTGGGAATCTCTGCTTTCCCAAAGACGCAATCTCTCACGGTGCGCATCCTCGGCAGAGCCTGTTCCCGAAAAGGCAAACGTCCGGCTCCTTGTCCCACACGGAAGGTGGCAGCCCTGAAAGCTGTTGCTGGTCTTCACCTTCCCCGGGCAGCCTAGTCACAGGCACAACCGCACTGGGAATCTCTGCTTTCCCAAAGATGCAATCTCTCACAGTGCGCATCCTCGGCAGAGCCTGTTCCCGAAAAGGCAAACGTCCGGCTCCTTGTCCCACACGGAAGGTGGCAGCCCTGAAAGCTGTTGCTGGTCTTCACCTTCCCCGGGCAGCCTACTCACAGGCACAACCGCACTGGGAATCTCTGCTTTCCCAAAGACGCAATCTCTCACGGTGCGCATCCTCGGCAGAGCCTGTTCCCGAAAAGGCAAACGTCCGGCTCCTTGTCCCACACGGAAGGTGGCAGCCCTGAAAGCTGTTGCTGGTCTTCACCTTCCCCGGGCAGCCTGTTCACAGGCACAACAGGTATTCGGATCTGTGCTTGCCCAGAGATGGAACAGCTCACGGTGCGCATCCTCGGCAGAGCCTGTTCCCGAAAAGGCAAACGTCCGGCTCCTTGTCCCACACGGAAGGTGGCAGCCCTGAAAGCTGTTGCTGGTCTTCACCTTCCCCGGGCAGCCTGTTCACAGGCACAACAGGTATTGGGATCTGTGCTTGCCCAGAGAAGGAACAGCTCACGGTGCGCATCCTCGGCAGAGCCTGTTCCCGAAAAGGCAAACGTCCGGCTCCTTGTCCCACACGGAAGGTGGCAGCCCTGAAAGCTGTTGCTGGTCTTCACCTTCCCCGGGCAGCCTACTCACAGGCACAACCGCACTGGGAATCTCTGCTTTCCCAAAGATGCAATCTCTCACGGTGCGCATCCTCGGCAGAGCCTGTTCCTGAAAAGGCAAACGTCCGGCTCCTTGTCCCACACGGAAGGTGGCAGCCCTGAAAGCTGTTGCTGGTCTTCACCTTCCCCGGGCAGCCTACTCACAGGCACAACCGCACTGGGAATCTCTGCTTTCCCAAAGACGCAATCTCTCACGGTGCGCATCCTCGGCAGAGCCTGTTCCCGAAAAGGCAAACGTCCGGCTCCTTGTCCCACACGGAAGGTGGCAGCCCTGAAAGCTGTTGCTGGTCTTCACCTTCCCCGGGCAGCCTACTCACAGGCACAACCGCACTGGGAATCTCTGCTTTCCCAAAGACGCAATCTCTCATGGTGCGCATCCTCGGCAGAGCCTGTTCCCGAAAAGGCAAACGTCCGGCTCCTTGTCCCACACGGAAGGTGGCAGCCCTGAAAGCTGTTGCTGGTCTTCACCTTCCCCGGGCAGCCTACTCACAGGCACAACCGCACTGGGAATCTCTGCTTTCCCAAAGACGCAATCTCTCACGGTGCGCATCCTCGGCAGAGCCTGTTCCCGAAAAGGCAAACGTCCGGCTCCTTGTCCCACACGGAAGGTGGCAGCCCTGAAAGCTGTTGCTGGTCTTCACCTTCCCCGGGCAGCCTGTTCACAGGCACAACCGCACTGGGAATCTCTGCTTTCCCAAAGACGCAATCTCTCACGGTGCGCATCCTCGGCAGAGCCTGTTCCCGAAAAGGCAAACGTCCGGCTCCTTGTCCCACACGGAAGGTGGCAGCCCTGAAAGCTGTTGCTGGTCTTCACCTTCCCCGGGCAGCCTAGTCACAGGCACAAATGGTTTTGGGATCTGTGCTTTCCCAAAGACGCAATCTCTCACGGTGCGCATCCTCGGCAGAGCCTGTTCCCGAAAAGGCAAACGTCCGGCTCCTTGTCCCACACGGAAGGTGGCAGCCCTGAAAGCTGTTGCTGGTCTTCACCTTCCCCGGGCAGCCTGTTCACAGGCACAACAGGTATTCGGATCTGTGCTTGCCCAGAGAAGGAACAGCTCACGGTGCGCATCCTCGGCAGAGCCTGTTCCCGAAAAGGCAAACGTCCGGCTCCTTGTCCCACACGGAAGGTGGCAGCCCTGAAAGCTGTTGCTGGTCTTCACCTTCCCCGGGCAGCCTACTCACAGGCACAACCGCACTGGGAATCTCTGCTTTCCCAAAGACGCAATCTCTCACGGTGCGCATCCTCGGCAGAGCCTGTTCCCGAAAAGGCAAACGTCCGGCTCCTTGTCCCACACGGAAGGTGGCAGCCCTGAAAGCTGTTGCTGGTCTTCACCTTCCCCGGGCAGCCTGTTCACAGGCACAACAGCTTTTGGGATCTGTGCTTGCCCAGAGAAGGAACAGCTCACGGTGCGCATCCTCGGCAGAGCCTGTTCCCGAAAAGGCAAACGTCCGGCTCCTTGTCCCACACGGAAGGTGGCAGCCCTGAAAGCTGTTGCTGGTCTTCATCTTCCCCGGGCACCCTACTCACAGGCACAACCGCACTGGGAATCTCTGCTTTCCCAAAGACGCAATCTCTCACGGTGCGCATCCTCGGCAGAGCCTGTTCCCGAAAAGGCAAACGTCCAGCTCCTTGTCCCACACGGAAGGTGGCAGCCCTGAAAGCTGTTGCTGGTCTTCACCTTCCCCGGGCAGCCTACTCACAGGCACAACCGCACTGGGAATCTCTGCTTTCCCAAAGACGCAATCTCTCACGGTGCGCATCCTCGGCAGAGCCTGTTCCCGAAAAGGCAAACGTCCGGCTCCTTGTCCCACACGGAAGGTGGCAGCCCTGAAAGCTGTTGCTGGTCTTCACCTTCCCCGGGCAGCCTGTTCACAGGCACAACAGGTATTCGGATCTGTGCTTGCCCAGAGAAGGAACATCTCACGGTGCGCATCCTCGGCAGAGCCTGTTCCCGAAAAGGCAAACGTCCGGCTCCTTGTCCCACACGGAAGGTGGCAGCCCTGAAAGCTGTTGCTGGTCTTCACCTTCCCCGGGCAGCCTACTCACAGGCACAACAGGTTTTGGGATCTGTGCTTGCCCAGAGAAGGAACATCTCACGGTGCGCATCCTCGGCAGAGCCTGTTCCCGAAAAGGCAAACGTCCGGCTCCTTGTCCCACACGGAAGGTGGCAGCCCTGAAAGCTGTTGCTGGTCTTCACCTTCCCCGGGCAGCCTAGTCACAGGCACAAAGGGTTTTGGGATCTGTGCTTTCCCAAAGACGCAATCTCTCACGGTGCGCATCCTCGGCAGAGCCTGTTCCCGAAAAGGCAAACGTCCGGCTCCTTGTCCCACACGGAAGGTGGCAGCCCTGAAAGCTGTTGCTGGTCTTCACCTTCCCCGGGCAGCCTAGTCATAGGCACAACAGGTATTCTTATCTGTGCTTGCCCAGAGAAGGAACAGCTCACGGTGCGCATCCTCGGCAGAGCCTGTTCCCGAAAAGGCAAACGTCCGGCTCCTTGTCCCACACGGAAGGTGGCAGCCCTGAAAGCTGTTGCTGGTCTTCACCTTCCCCGGGCAGCCTACTCACAGGCACAACCGCACTGGGAATCTCTGCTTTCCCAAAGACGCAATCTCTCACGGTGCGCATCCTCGGCAGAGCCTGTTCCCGAAAAGGCAAACGTCCGGCTCCTTGTCCCACACGGAAGGTGGCAGCCCTGAAAGCTGTTGCTGGTCTTCACCTTCCCCGGGCAGCCTGTTCACAGGCACAACAGGTATTTGGATCTGTGCTTGCCCAGAGATGGAACAGCTCACGGTGCGCATCCTCGGCAGAGCCTGTTCCCGAAAAGGCAAACGTCCGGCTCCTTGTCCCACACGGAAGGTGGCAGCCCTGAAAGCTCTTGCTGGTCTTCACCTTCCCCGGGCAGCCTACTCACAGGCACAACAGCTTTTGGGATCTGTGCTTGCCCAGAGAAGGAACAGCTCACGGTGCGCATCCTCGGCAGAGCCTGTTCCCGAAAAGGCAAACGTCCGGCTCCTTGTCCCACACGGAAGGTGGCAGCCCTGAAAGCTGTTGCTGGTCTTCACCTTCCCCGGGCAGCCTGTTCACAGGCACAACAGGTATTGGGATCTGTGCTTGCCCAGAGAAGGAACAGCTCACGGTGCGCATCCTCGGCAGAGCCTGTTCCCGAAAAGGCAAACGTCCGGCTCCTTGTCCCACACGGAAGGTGGCAGCCCTGAAAGCTGTTGCTGGTCTTCACCTTCCCCGGGCAGCCTACTCACAGGCACAACCGCACTGGGAATCTCTGCTTTCCCAAAGATGCAATCTCTCACGGTGCGCATCCTCGGCAGAGCCTGTTCCTGAAAAGGCAAACGTCCGGCTCCTTGTCCCACACGGAAGGTGGCAGCCCTGAAAGCTGTTGCTGGTCTTCACCTTCCCCGGGCAGCCTACTCACAGGCACAACCGCACTCGGAATCTCTGCTTTCCCAAAGACGCAATCTCTCACGGTGCGCATCCTCGGCAGAGCCTGTTCCCGAAAAGGCAAACGTCCGGCTCCTTGTCCCACACGGAAGGTGGCAGCCCTGAAAGCTGTTGCTGGTCTTCACCTTCCCCGGGCAGCCTACTCACAGGCACAACCGCACTGGGAATCTCTGCTTTCCCAAAGACGCAATCTCTCACGGTGCGCATCCTCGGCAGAGCCTGTTCCCGAAAAGGCAAACGTCCGGCTCCTTGTCCCACACGGAAGGTGGCAGCCCTGAAAGCTGTTGCTGGTCTTCACCTTCCCCGGGCAGCCTGTTCACAGGCACAACCGCACTGGGAATCTCTGCTTTCCCAAAGACGCAATCTCTCACGGTGCGCATCCTCGGCAGAGCCTGTTCCCGAAAAGGCAAACGTCCGGCTCCTTGTCCCACACGGAAGGTGGCAGCCCTGAAAGCTGTTGCTGGTCTTCACCTTCCCCGGGCAGCCTGTTCACAGGCACAACCGCACTGGGAATCTCTGCTTTCCCAAAGACGCAATCTCTCACGGTGCGCATCCTCGGCAGAGCCTGTTCCCGAAAAGGCAAACGTCCGGCTCCTTGTCCCACACGGAAGGTGGCAGCCCTGAAAGCTGTTGCTGGTCTTCACCTTCCCCGGGCAGCCTAGTCACAGGCACAACCGCACTGGGAATCTCTGCTTTCCCAAAGATGCAATCTCTCACAGTGCGCATCCTCGGCAGAGCCTGTTCCCGAAAAGGCAAACGTCCGGCTCCTTGTCCCACACGGAAGGTGGCAGCCCTGAAAGCTGTTGCTGGTCTTCACCTTCCCCGGGCAGCCTGTTCACAGGCACAACAGGTATTCGGATCTGTGCTTGCCCAGAGATGGAACAGCTCACGGTGCGCATCCTCGGCAGAGCCTGTTCCCGAAAAGGCAAACGTCCGGCTCCTTGTCCCACACGGAAGGTGGCAGCCCTGAAAGCTGTTGCTGGTCTTCACCTTCCCCGGGCAGCCTGTTCACAGGCACAACAGGTATTGGGATCTGTGCTTGCCCAGAGAAGGAACAGCTCACGGTGCGCATCCTCGGCAGAGCCTGTTCCCGAAAAGGCAAACGTCCGGCTCCTTGTCCCACACGGAAGGTGGCAGCCCTGAAAGCTGTTGCTGGTCTTCACCTTCCCCGGGCAGCCTACTCACAGGCACAACCGCACTGGGAATCTCTGCTTTCCCAAAGATGCAATCTCTCACGGTGCGCATCCTCGGCAGAGCCTGTTCCTGAAAAGGCAAACGTCCGGCTCCTTGTCCCACACGGAAGGTGGCAGCCCTGAAAGCTGTTGCTGGTCTTCACCTTCCCCGGGCAGCCTACTCACAGGCACAACCGCACTGGGAATCTCTGCTTTCCCAAAGACGCAATCTCTCACGGTGCGCATCCTCGGCAGAGCCTGTTCCCGAAAAGGCAAACGTCCGGCTCCTTGTCCCACACGGAAGGTGGCAGCCCTGAAAGCTGTTGCTGGTCTTCACCTTCCCCGGGCAGCCTACTCACAGGCACAACCGCACTGGGAATCTCTGCTTTCCCAAAGACGCAATCTCTCATGGTGCGCATCCTCGGCAGAGCCTGTTCCCGAAAAGGCAAACGTCCGGCTCCTTGTCCCACACGGAAGGTGGCAGCCCTGAAAGCTGTTGCTGGTCTTCACCTTCCCCGGGCAGCCTACTCACAGGCACAACCGCACTGGGAATCTCTGCTTTCCCAAAGACGCAATCTCTCACGGTGCGCATCCTCGGCAGAGCCTGTTCCCGAAAAGGCAAACGTCCGGCTCCTTGTCCCACACGGAAGGTGGCAGCCCTGAAAGCTGTTGCTGGTCTTCACCTTCCCCGGGCAGCCTGTTCACAGGCACAACCGCACTGGGAATCTCTGCTTTCCCAAAGACGCAATCTCTCACGGTGCGCATCCTCGGCAGAGCCTGTTCCCGAAAAGGCAAACGTCCGGCTCCTTGTCCCACACGGAAGGTGGCAGCCCTGAAAGCTGTTGCTGGTCTTCACCTTCCCCGGGCAGCCTAGTCACAGGCACAAATGGTTTTGGGATCTGTGCTTTCCCAAAGACGCAATCTCTCACGGTGCGCATCCTCGGCAGAGCCTGTTCCCGAAAAGGCAAACGTCCGGCTCCTTGTCCCACACGGAAGGTGGCAGCCCTGAAAGCTGTTGCTGGTCTTCACCTTCCCCGGGCAGCCTGTTCACAGGCACAACAGGTATTCGGATCTGTGCTTGCCCAGAGAAGGAACAGCTCACGGTGCGCATCCTCGGCAGAGCCTGTTCCCGAAAAGGCAAACGTCCGGCTCCTTGTCCCACACGGAAGGTGGCAGCCCTGAAAGCTGTTGCTGGTCTTCACCTTCCCCGGGCAGCCTACTCACAGGCACAACCGCACTGGGAATCTCTGCTTTCCCAAAGACGCAATCTCTCACGGTGCGCATCCTCGGCAGAGCCTGTTCCCGAAAAGGCAAACGTCCGGCTCCTTGTCCCACACGGAAGGTGGCAGCCCTGAAAGCTGTTGCTGGTCTTCACCTTCCCCGGGCAGCCTGTTCACAGGCACAACAGCTTTTGGGATCTGTGCTTGCCCAGAGAAGGAACAGCTCACGGTGCGCATCCTCGGCAGAGCCTGTTCCCGAAAAGGCAAACGTCCGGCTCCTTGTCCCACACGGAAGGTGGCAGCCCTGAAAGCTGTTGCTGGTCTTCATCTTCCCCGGGCACCCTACTCACAGGCACAACCGCACTGGGAATCTCTGCTTTCCCAAAGACGCAATCTCTCACGGTGCGCATCCTCGGCAGAGCCTGTTCCCGAAAAGGCAAACGTCCAGCTCCTTGTCCCACACGGAAGGTGGCAGCCCTGAAAGCTGTTGCTGGTCTTCACCTTCCCCGGGCAGCCTACTCACAGGCACAACCGCACTGGGAATCTCTGCTTTCCCAAAGACGCAATCTCTCACGGTGCGCATCCTCGGCAGAGCCTGTTCCCGAAAAGGCAAACGTCCGGCTCCTTGTCCCACACGGAAGGTGGCAGCCCTGAAAGCTGTTGCTGGTCTTCACCTTCCCCGGGCAGCCTGTTCACAGGCACAACAGGTATTCGGATCTGTGCTTGCCCAGAGAAGGAACAGCTCACGGTGCGCATCCTCGGCAGAGCCTGTTCCCGAAAAGGCAAACGTCCGGCTCCTTGTCCCACACGGAAGGTGGCAGCCCTGAAAGCTGTTGCTGGTCTTCACCTTCCCCGGGCAGCCTACTCACAGGCACAACAGGTTTTGGGATCTGTGCTTGCCCAGAGAAGGAACATCTCACGGTGCGCATCCTCGGCAGAGCCTGTTCCCGAAAAGGCAAACGTCCGGCTCCTTGTCCCACACGGAAGGTGGCAGCCCTGAAAGCTGTTGCTGGTCTTCACCTTCCCCGGGCAGCCTAGTCACAGGCACAAAGGGTTTTGGGATCTGTGCTTTCCCAAAGACGCAATCTCTCACGGTGCGCATCCTCGGCAGAGCCTGTTCCCGAAAAGGCAAACGTCCGGCTCCTTGTCCCACACGGAAGGTGGCAGCCCTGAAAGCTGTTGCTGGTCTTCACCTTCCCCGGGCAGCCTAGTCATAGGCACAACAGGTATTCTTATCTGTGCTTGCCCAGAGAAGGAACAGCTCACGGTGCGCATCCTCGGCAGAGCCTGTTCCCGAAAAGGCAAACGTCCGGCTCCTTGTCCCACACGGAAGGTGGCAGCCCTGAAAGCTGTTGCTGGTCTTCACCTTCCCCGGGCAGCCTACTCACAGGCACAACCGCACTGGGAATCTCTGCTTTCCCAAAGACGCAATCTCTCACGGTGCGCATCCTCGGCAGAGCCTGTTCCCGAAAAGGCAAACGTCCGGCTCCTTGTCCCACACGGAAGGTGGCAGCCCTGAAAGCTGTTGCTGGTCTTCACCTTCCCCGGGCAGCCTGTTCACAGGCACAACAGGTATTTGGATCTGTGCTTGCCCAGAGATGGAACAGCTCACGGTGCGCATCCTCGGCAGAGCCTGTTCCCGAAAAGGCAAACGTCCGGCTCCTTGTCCCACACGGAAGGTGGCAGCCCTGAAAGCTGTTGCTGGTCTTCACCTTCCCCGGGCAGCCTGTTCACAGGCACAACAGGTATTGGGATCTGTGCTTGCCCAGAGAAGGAACAGCTCACGGTGCGCATCCTCGGCAGAGCCTGTTCCCGAAAAGGCAAACGTCCGGCTCCTTGTCCCACACGGAAGGTGGCAGCCCTGAAAGCTGTTGCTTGTCTTCACCTTCCCCGGGCAGCCTAGTCACAGGCACAACCGCACTGGGAATCTCTGCTTTCCCAAAGACGCAATCTCTCACGGTGCGCATCCTCGGCAGAGCCTGTTCCCGAAAAGGCAAACGTCCGGCTCCTTGTCCCACACGGAAGGTGGCAGCCCTGAAAGCTGTTGCTGGTCTTCACCTTCCCCGGGCAGCCTACTCACAGGCACAACAGGTTTTGGGATCTGTGCTTGCCCAGAGAAGGAACAGCTCACGGTGCGCATCCTCGGCAGAGCCTGTTCCCGAAAAGGCAAACGTCCGGCTCCTTGTCCCACACGGAAGGTGGCAGCCCTGAAAGCTGTTGCTGGTCTTCACCTTCCCCGGGCAGCCTACTCACAGGCACAACCGCACTGGGAATCTCTGCTTTCCCAAAGATGCAATCTCTCACGGTGCGCATCCTCGGCAGAGCCTGTTCCCGAAAAGGCAAACGTCCGGCTCCTTGTCCCACACGGAAGGTGGCAGCCCTGAAAGCTGTTGCTGGTCTTCACCTTCCCCGGGCAGCCTGTTCACAGGCACAACAGGTATTCGGATCTGTGCTTGCCCAGAGAAGGAACAGCTCACGGTGCGCATCCTCGGCAGAGCCTGTTCCCGAAAAGGCAAACGTCCGGCTCCTTGTCCCACACGGAAGGTGGCAGCCCTGAAAGCTGTTGCTGGTCTTCACCTTCCCCGGGCAGCCTACTCACAGGCACAACAGGTTTTGGGATCTGTGCTTGCCCAGAGAAGGAACATCTCACGGTGCGCATCCTCGGCAGAGCCTGTTCCCGAAAAGGCAAACGTCCGGCTCCTTGTCCCACACGGAAGGTGGCAGCCCTGAAAGCTGTTGCTGGTCTTCACCTTCCCCGGGCAGCCTAGTCACAGGCACAAAGGGTTTTGGGATCTGTGCTTTCCCAAAGACGCAATCTCTCACGGTGCGCATCCTCGGCAGAGCCTGTTCCCGAAAAGGCAAACGTCCGGCTCCTTGTCCCACACGGAAGGTGGCAGCCCTGAAAGCTGTTGCTGGTCTTCACCTTCCCCGGGCAGCCTAGTCATAGGCACAACAGGTATTCTTATCTGTGCTTGCCCAGAGAAGGAACAGCTCACGGTGCGCATCCTCGGCAGAGCCTGTTCCCGAAAAGGCAAACGTCCGGCTCCTTGTCCCACACGGAAGGTGGCAGCCCTGAAAGCTGTTGCTGGTCTTCACCTTCCCCGGGCAGCCTACTCACAGGCACAACCGCACTGGGAATCTCTGCTTTCCCAAAGACGCAATCTCTCACGGTGCGCATCCTCGGCAGAGCCTGTTCCCGAAAAGGCAAACGTCCGGCTCCTTGTCCCACACGGAAGGTGGCAGCCCTGAAAGCTGTTGCTGGTCTTCACCTTCCCCGGGCAGCCTACTCACAGGCACAACAGCTTTTGGGATCTGTGCTTGCCCAGAGAAGGAACAGCTCACGGTGCGCATCCTCGGCAGAGCCTGTTCCCGAAAAGGCAAACGTCCGGCTCCTTGTCCCACACGGAAGGTGGCAGCCCTGAAAGCTGTTGCTGGTCTTCACCTTCCCCGGGCAGCCTACTCACAGGCACAACCGCACTGGGAATCTCTGCTTTCCCAAAGATGCAATCTCTCACGGTGCGCATCCTCGGCAGAGCCTGTTCCCGAAAAGGCAAACGTCCGGCTCCTTGTCCCACACGGAAGGTGGCAGCCCTGAAAGCTGTTGCTGGTCTTCACCTTCCCCGGGCAGCCTACTCACAGGCACAACCGCACTGGGAATCTCTGCTTTCCCAAAGACGCAATCTCTCACGGTGCGCATCCTCGGCAGAGCCTGTTCCCGAAAAGGCAAACGTCCGGCTCCTTGTCCCACACGGAAGGTGGCAGCCCTGAAAGCTGTTGCTGGTCTTCACCTTCCCCGGGCAGCCTACTCACAGGCACAACAGCTTTTGGGATCTGTGCTTGCCCAGAGAAGGAACAGCTCACGGTGCGCATCCTCGGCAGAGCCTGTTCCCGAAAAGGCAAACGTCCGGCTCCTTGTCCCACACGGAAGGTGGCAGCCCTGAAAGCTGTTGCTGGTCTTCACCTTCCCCGGGCAGCCTACTCACAGGCACAACCGCACTGGGAATCTCTGCTTTCCCAAAGATGCAATCTCTCACGGTGCGCATCCTCGGCAGAGCCTGTTCCCGAAAAGGCAAACGTCCGGCTCCTTGTCCCACACGGAAGGTGGCAGCCCTGAAAGCTGTTGCTGGTCTTCACCTTCCCCGGGCAGCCTACTCACAGGCACAAAGGGTTTTGGGATCTGTGCTTTCCCAAAGACGCAATCTCTCACGGTGCGCATCCTCGGCAGAGCCTGTTCCCGAAAAGGCAAACGTCCGGCTCCTTGTCCCACACGGAAGGTGGCAGCCCTGAAAGCTGTTGCTGGTCTTCACCTTCCCCGGGCAGCCTGTTCACAGGCACAACAGGTATTCGGATCTGTGCTTGCCCAGAGAAGGAACAGCTCACGGTGCGCATCCTCGGCAGAGCCTGTTCCCGAAAAGGCAAACGTCCGGCTCCTTGTCCCACACGGAAGGTGGCAGCCCTGAAAGCTGTTGCTGGTCTTCACCTTCCCCGTGCAGCCTACTCACAGGCACAACAGCTTTTGGGATCTGTGCTTGCCCAGAGAAGGAACAGCTCACGGTGCGCATCCTCGGCAGAGCCTGTTCCCGAAAAGGCAAACGTCCGGCTCCTTGTCCCACACGGAAGGTGGCAGCCCTGAAAGCTGTTGCTGGTCTTCACCTTCCCCGGGCAGCCTACTCACAGGCACAACCGCACTGGGAATCTCTGCTTTCCCAAAGACGCAATCTCTCACGGTGCGCATCCTCGGCAGAGCCTGTTCCCGAAAAGGCAAACGTCCGGCTCCTTGTCCCACACGGAAGGTGGCAGCCCTGAAAGCTGTTGCTGGTCTTCACCTTCCCCGGGCAGCCTACTCACAGGCACAAAGGGTTTTGGGATCTCTGCTTTCCCAAAGAGGCAATCTCTCACGGTGCGCATCCTCGGCAGAGCCTGTTCCCGAAAAGGCAAACGTCCGGCTCCTTGTCCCACACGGAAGGTGGCAGCCCTGAAAGCTGTTGCTGGTCTTCACCTTCCCCGGGCAGCCTACTCACAGGCACAACAGGTATTCGGATCTGTGCTTGCCCAGAGAAGGAACAGCTCACGGTGCGCATCCTCGGCAGAGCCTGTTCCCGAAAAGGCAAACGTCCGGCTCCTTGTCCCACACGGAAGGTGGCAGCCCTGAAAGCTGTTGCTGGTCTTCACCTTCCCCGGGCAGCCTACTCACAGGCACAACCGCACTGGGAATCTCTGCTTTCCCAAAGACGCAATCTCTCACGGTGCGCATCCTCGGCAGAGCCTGTTCCCGAAAAGGCAAACGTCCGGCTCCTTGTCCCACACGGAAGGTGGCAGCCCTGAAAGCTGTTGCTGGTCTTCACCTTCCCCGGGCAGCCTACTCACAGGCACAAAGGGTTTTGGGATCTCTGCTTTCCCAAAGAGGCAATCTCTCACGGTGCGCATCCTCGGCAGAGCCTGTTCCCGAAAAGGCAAACGTCCGGCTCCTTGTCCCACACGGAAGGTGGCAGCCCTGAAAGCTGTTGCTGGTCTTCACCTTCCCCGGGCAGCCTACTCACAGGCACAACCGCACTGGGAATCTCTGCTTTCCCAAAGCCGCAATCTCTCACGGTGCGCATCCTCGGCAGAGCCTGTTCCCGAAAAGGCAAACGTCCGGCTCCTTGTCCCACACGGAAGGTGGCAGCCCTGAAAGCTGTTGCTGGTCTTCACCTTCCCCGGGCAGCCTAGTCATAGGCACAACAGGTATTCGGATCTGTGCTTGCCCAGAGAAGGAACAGCTCACGGTGCGCATCCTCGGCAGAGCCTGTTCCCGAAAAGGCAAACGTCCGGCTCCTTGTCCCACACGGAAGGTGGCAGCCCTGAAAGCTGTTGCTGGTCTTCACCTTCCCCGGGCAGCCTGTTCACAGGCACAACCGCACTGGGAATCTCTGCTTTCCCAAAGACGCAATCTCTCACGGTGCGCATCCTCGGCAGAGCCTGTTCCCGAAAAGGCAAACGTCCGGCTCCTTGTCCCACACGGAAGGTGGCAGCCCTGAAAGCTGTTGCTGGTCTTCACCTTCCCCGGGCAGCCTATTCATAGGCACAACAGGTATTCGGATCTGTGCTTGCCCAGAGAAGGAACAGCTCACGGTGCGCATCCTCGGCAGAGCCTGTTCCCGAAAAGGCAAACGTCCGGCTCCTTGTCCCACACGGAAGGTGGCAGCCCTGAAAGCTGTTGCTGGTCTTCACCTTCCCCGGGCAGCCTACTCATAGGCACAAAGGGTTTTGGGATCTGTGCTTTCCCAAAGACGCAATCTCTCACGGTGCGCATCCTCGGCAGAGCCTGTTCCCGAAAAGGCAAACGTCCGGCTCCTTGTCCCACACGGAAGGTGGCAGCCCTGAAAGCTGTTGCTGGTCTTCACCTTCCCCGGGCAGCCTGTTCACAGGCACAACAGGTATTCGGATCTGTGCTTGCCCAGAGAAGGAACATCTCACGGTGCGCATCCTCGGCAGAGCCTGTTCCCGAAAAGGCAAACGTCCGGCTCCTTGTCCCACACGGAAGGTGGCAGCCCTGAAAGCTGTTGCTGGTCTTCACCTTCCCCGGGCAGCCTACTCACAGGCACAACAGCTTTTGGGATCTGTGCTTGCCCAGAGAAGGAACAGCTCACGGTGCGCATCCTCGGCAGAGCCTGTTCCCGAAAAGGCAAACGTCCGGCTCCTTGTCCCACACGGAAGGTGGCAGCCCTGAAAGCTGTTGCTGGTCTTCACCTTCCCCGGGCAGCCTACTCACAGGCACAACCGCACTGGGAATCTCTGCTTTCCCAAAGATGCAATCTCTCACGGTGCGCATCCTCGGCAGAGCCTGTTCCCGAAAAGGCAAACGTCCGGCTCCTTGTCCCACACGGAAGGTGGCAGCCCTGAAAGCTGTTGCTGGTCTTCACCTTCCCCGGGCAGCCTAGTCACAGGCACAACCGCACTGGGACTCTCTGCTTTCCCAAAGACGCAATCTCTCACGGTGCGCATCCTCGGCAGAGCCTGTTCCCGAAAAGGCAAACGTCCGGCTCCTTGTCCCACACGGAAGGTGGCAGCCCTGAAAGCTGTTGCTGGTCTTCACCTTCCCCGGGCAGCCTACTCACAGGCACAACAGGTTTTGGGATCTGTGCTTGCCCAGAGAAGGAACAGCTCACGGTGCGCATCCTCGGCAGAGCCTGTTCCCGAAAAGGCAAACGTCGGGCTCCTTGTCCCACACGGAAGGTGGCAGCCCTGAAAGCTGTTGCTGGTCTTCACCTTCCCCGGGCAGCCTACTCACAGGCACAACAGCTTTTGGGATCTGTGCTTGCCCAGAGAAGGAACATCTCACGGTGCGCATCCTCGGCAGAGCCTGTTCCCGAAAAGGCAAACGTCCGGCTCCTTGTCCCACACGGAAGGTGGCAGCCCTGAAAGCTGTTGCTGGTCTTCACCTTCCCCGGGCAGCCTACTCACAGGCACAACCGCACTGGGAATCTCTGCTTTCCCAAAGACGCAATCTCTCACGGTGCGCATCCTCGGCAGAGCCTGTTCCCGAAAAGGCAAACGTCCGGCTCCTTGTCCCACACGGAAGGTGGCAGCCCTGAAAGCTGTTGCTGGTCTTCACCTTCCCCGGGCAGCCTACTCACAGGCACAACCGCACTGGGAATCTCTGCTTTCCCAAAGACGCAATCTCTCACGGTGCGCATCCTCGGCAGAGCCTGTTCCCGAAAAGGCAAACGTCCGGCTCCTTGTCCCACACGGAAGGTGGCAGCCCTGAAAGCTGTTGCTGGTCTTCACCTTCCCCGGGCAGCCTACTCACAGGCACAAAGGGTTTTGGGATCTGTGCTTTCCCAAAGACGCAATCTCTCACGGTGCGCATCCTCGGCAGAGCCTGTTCCTGAAAAGGCAAACGTCCGGCTCCTTGTCCCACACGGAAGGTGGCAGCCCTGAAAGCTGTTGCTGGTCTTCACCTTCCCCGGGCAGCCTACTCACAGGCAGAACAGGTTTTGGGATCTCTGCTTTCCCAAAGACGCAATCTCTCACGGTGCGCATCCTCGGCAGAGCCTGTTCCCGAAAAGGCAAACGTCCGGCTCCTTGTCCCACACGGAAGGTGGCAGCCCTGAAAGCTGTTGCTGGTCTTCACCTTCCCCGGGCAGCCTAGTCAAAGGCACAAAGGGGTTTGGGATCTGTACTTTCCCAAAGACGCAATCTCTCACGGTGCGCATCCTCGGCAGAGCCTGTTCCCGAAAAGGCAAACGTCCGGCTCCTTGTCCCACACGGAAGGTGGCAGCCCTGAAAGCTGTTGCTGGTCTTCACCTTCCCCGGGCAGCCTACTCACAGGCACAACAGCTTTTGGGATCTGTGCTTGCCCAGAGAAGGAACAGCTCACGGTGCGCATCCTCGGCAGAGCCTGTTCCCGAAAAGGCAAACGTCCGGCTCCTTGTCCCACACGGAAGGTGGCAGCCCTGAAAGCTGTTGCTGGTCTTCACCTTCCCCGGGCAGCCTACTCACAGGCACAACCGCACTGGGAATCTCTGCTTTCCCAAAGATGCAATCTCTCACGGTGCGCATCCTCGGCAGAGCCTGTTCCCGAAAAGGCAAACGTCCGGCTCCTTGTCCCACACGGAAGGTGGCAGCCCTGAAAGCTGTTGCTGGTCTTCACCTTCCCCGGGCAGCCTAGTCACAGGCACAACCGCACTGGGACTCTCTGCTTTCCCAAAGACGCAATCTCTCACGGTGCGCATCCTCGGCAGAGCCTGTTCCCGAAAAGGCAAACGTCCGGCTCCTTGTCCCACACGGAAGGTGGCAGCCCTGAAAGCTGTTGCTGGTCTTCACCTTCCCCGGGCAGCCTACTCACAGGCACAACAGGTTTTGGGATCTGTGCTTGCCCAGAGAAGGAACAGCTCACGGTGCGCATCCTCGGCAGAGCCTGTTCCCGAAAAGGCAAACGTCGGGCTCCTTGTCCCACACGGAAGGTGGCAGCCCTGAAAGCTGTTGCTGGTCTTCACCTTCCCCGGGCAGCCTACTCACAGGCACAACAGCTTTTGGGATCTGTGCTTGCCCAGAGAAGGAACATCTCACGGTGCGCATCCTCGGCAGAGCCTGTTCCCGAAAAGGCAAACGTCCGGCTCCTTGTCCCACACGGAAGGTGGCAGCCCTGAAAGCTGTTGCTGGTCTTCACCTTCCCCGGGCAGCCTACTCACAGGCACAACCGCACTGGGAATCTCTGCTTTCCCAAAGACGCAATCTCTCACGGTGCGCATCCTCGGCAGAGCCTGTTCCCGAAAAGGCAAACGTCCGGCTCCTTGTCCCACACGGAAGGTGGCAGCCCTGAAAGCTGTTGCTGGTCTTCACCTTCCCCGGGCAGCCTACTCACAGGCACAACCGCACTGGGAATCTCTGCTTTCCCAAAGACGCAATCTCTCACGGTGCGCATCCTCGGCAGAGCCTGTTCCCGAAAAGGCAAACGTCCGGCTCCTTGTCCCACACGGAAGGTGGCAGCCCTGAAAGCTGTTGCTGGTCTTCACCTTCCCCGGGCAGCCTACTCACAGGCACAAAGGGTTTTGGGATCTGTGCTTTCCCAAAGACGCAATCTCTCACGGTGCGCATCCTCGGCAGAGCCTGTTCCTGAAAAGGCAAACGTCCGGCTCCTTGTCCCACACGGAAGGTGGCAGCCCTGAAAGCTGTTGCTGGTCTTCACCTTCCCCGGGCAGCCTACTCACAGGCAGAACAGGTTTTGGGATCTCTGCTTTCCCAAAGACGCAATCTCTCACGGTGCGCATCCTCGGCAGAGCCTGTTCCCGAAAAGGCAAACGTCCGGCTCCTTGTCCCACACGGAAGGTGGCAGCCCTGAAAGCTGTTGCTGGTCTTCACCTTCCCCGGGCAGCCTAGTCAAAGGCACAAAGGGGTTTGGGATCTGTACTTTCCCAAAGACGCAATCTCTCACGGTGCGCATCCTCGGCAGAGCCTGTTCCCGAAAAGGCAAACGTCCGGCTCCTTGTCCCACACGGAAGGTGGCAGCCCTGAAAGCTGTTGCTGGTCTTCACCTTCCCCGGGCAGCCTGTTCACAGGCACAACCGCACTGGGACTCTCTGCTTTCCCAAAGACGCAATCTCTCACGGTGCGCATCCTCGGCAGAGCCTGTTCCCGAAAAGGCAAACGTCCGGCTCCTTGTCCCACACGGAAGGTGGCAGCCCTGAAAGCTGTTGCTGGTCTTCACCTTCCCCGGGCAGCCTACTCACAGGCACAACAGCTTTTGGGATCTGTGCTTGCCCAGAGAAGGAACAGCTCACGGTGCGCATCCTCGGCAGAGCCTGTTCCCGAAAAGGCAAACGTCCGGCTCCTTGTCCCACACGGAAGGTGGCAGCCCTGAAAGCTGTTGCTGGTCTTCACCTTCCCCAGGCAGCCTACTCACAGGCACAACCGCACTGGGAATCTCTGCTTTCCCAAAGATGCAATCTCGCACGGTGCGCATCCTCGGCAGAGCCTGTTCCCGAAAAGGCAAACGTCCGGCTCCTTGTCCCACACGGAAGGTGGCAGCCCTGAAAGCTGTTGCTGGTCTTCACCTTCCCCGGGCAGCCTACTCACAGGCACAACAGGTATTCGGATCTGTGCTTGCCCAGAGAAGGAACAGCTCACGGTGCGCATCCTCGGCAGAGCCTGTTCCCGAAAAGGCAAACGTCCGGCTCCTTGTCCCACACGGAAGGTGGCAGCCCTGAAAGCTGTTGCTGGTCTTCACCTTCCCCGGGCAGCCTACTCACAGGCACAACCGCACTGGGAATCTCTGCTTTCCCAAAGATGCAATCTCTCACGGTGCGCATCCTCGGCAGAGCCTGTTCCCGAAAAGGCAAACGTCCGGCTCCTTGTCCCACACGGAAGGTGGCAGCCCTGAAAGCTGTTGCTGGTCTTCACCTTCCCCGGGCAGCCTGTTCACAGGCACAACCGCACTGGGAATCTCTGCTTTACCAAAGACGCAATCTCTCACGGTGCGCATCCTCGGCAGAGCCTGTTCCCGAAAAGGCAAACGTCCGGCTCCTTGTCCCACACGGAAGGTGGCAGCCCTGAAAGCTGTTGCTGGTCTTCACCTTCCCCGGGCAGCCTGTTCACAGGCACAACAGGTATTCGGATCTGTGCTTGCCCAGAGAAGGAACAGCTCACGGTGCGCATCCTCGGCAGAGCCTGTTCCCGAAAAGGCAAACGTCCGGCTCCTTGTCCCACACGGAAGGTGGCAGCCCTGAAAGCTGTTGCTGGTCTTCACCTTCCCCGGGCAGCCTACTCACAGGCACAACCGCACTGGGAATCTCTGCTTTCCCAAAGATGCAATCTCTCACGGTGCGCATCCTCGGCAGAGCCTGTTCCCGAAAAGGCAAACGTCCGGCTCCTTGTCCCACACGGAAGGTGGCAGCCCTGAAACCTGTTGCTGGTCTTCACCTTCCCCGGGCAGCCTACTCACAGGCACAACCGCACTGGGACTCTCTGCTTTCCCAAAGACGCAATCTCTCACGGTGCGCATCCTCGGCAGAGCCTGTTCCCGAAAAGGCAAACGTCTGGCTCCTTGTCCCACACGGAAGGTGGCAGCCCTGAAAGCTGTTGCTGGTCTTCACCTTCCCCGGGCAGCCTATTCATAGGCACAACAGGTATTCGGATCTCTGCTTGCCCAGAGAAGGAACAGCTCACGGTGCGCATCCTCGGCAGAGCCTGTTCCCGAAAAGGCAAACGTCCGGCTCCTTGTCCCACACGGAAGGTGGCAGCCCTGAAAGCTGTTGCTGGTCTTCACCTTCCCCGGGCAGCCTACTCACAGGCACAACAGGTATTCGGATCTGTGCTTGCCCAGAGAAGGAACAGCTCACGGTGCGCATCCTCGGCAGAGCCTGTTCCCGAAAAGGCAAACGTCTGGCTCCTTGTCCCACACGGAAGGTGGCAGCCCTGAAAGCTGTTGCTGGTCTTCACCTTCCCCGGGCAGCCTAGTCACAGGCACAACCGCACTGGGAATCTCTGCTTTCCCAAAGATGCAATCTCTCACGGTGCGCATCCTCGGCAGAGCCTGTTCCCGAAAAGGCAAACGTCCGGCTCCTTGTCCCACACGGAAGGTGGCAGCCCTGAAACCTGTTGCTGGTCTTCACCTTCCCCGGGCAGCCTACTCACAGGCACAACCGCACTGGGACTCTCTGCTTTCCCAAAGACGCAATCTCTCACGGTGCGCATCCTCGGCAGAGCCTGTTCCCGAAAAGGCAAACGTCCGGCTCCTTGTCCCACACGGAAGGTGGCAGCCCTGAAAGCTGTTGCTGGTCTTCACCTTCCCCGGGCAGCCTACTCATAGGCACAAAGGGTTTTGGGATCTGTGCTTTCCCAAAGACGCAATCTCTCACGGTGCGCATCCTCGGCAGAGCCTGTTCCCGAAAAGGCAAACGTCCGGCTCCTTGTCCCACACGGAAGGTGGCAGCCCTGAAAGCTGTTGCTGGTCTTCACCTTCCCCGGGCAGCCTGTTCACAGGCACAACAGGTATTCGGATCTGTGCTTGCCCAGAGAAGGAACATCTCACGGTGCGCATCCTCGGCAGAGCCTGTTCCCGAAAAGGCAAACGTCCGGCTCCTTGTCCCACACGGAAGGTGGCAGCCCTGAAAGCTGTTGCTGGTCTTCACCTTCCCCGGGCAGCCTACTCACAGGCACAACAGCTTTTGGGATCTGTGCTTGCCCAGAGAAGGAACAGCTCACGGTGCGCATCCTCGGCAGAGCCTGTTCCCGAAAAGGCAAACGTCCGGCTCCTTGTCCCACACGGAAGGTGGCAGCCCTGAAAGCTGTTGCTGGTCTTCACCTTCCCCGGGCAGCCTACTCACAGGCACAACCGCACTGGGAATCTCTGCTTTCCCAAAGATGCAATCTCTCACGGTGCGCATCCTCGGCAGAGCCTGTTCCCGAAAAGGCAAACGTCCGGCTCCTTGTCCCACACGGAAGGTGGCAGCCCTGAAAGCTGTTGCTGGTCTTCACCTTCCCCGGGCAGCCTACTCACAGGCACAACCGCACTGGGACTCTCTGCTTTCCCAAAGAGGCAATCTCTCACGGTGCGCATCCTCGGCAGAGCCTGTTCCCGAAAAGGCAAACGTCCGGCTCCTTGTCCCACACGGAAGGTGGCAGCCCTGAAAGCTGTTGCTGGTCTTCACCTTCCCCGGGCAGCCTACTCACAGGCACAACCGCACTGGGAATCTCTGCTTTCCCAAAGACGCAATCTCTCACGGTGCGCATCCTCGGCAGAGCCTGTTCCCGAAAAGGCAAACGTCCGGCTCCTTGTCCCACACGGAAGGTGGCAGCCCTGAAAGCTGTTGCTGGTCTTCACCTTCCCCGGGCAGCCTACTCACAGGCACAAAGGGTTTTGGGATCTGTGCTTTCCCAAAGACGCAATCTCTCACGGTGCGCATCCTCGGCAGAGCCTGTTCCCGAAAAGGCAAACGTCCGGCTCCTTGTCCCACACGGAAGGTGGCAGCCCTGAAAGCTGTTGCTGGTCTTCACCTTCCCCGGGCAGCCTGTTCACAGGCAGAACAGGTTTTGGGATCTCTGCTTTCCCAAAGACGCAATCTCTCACGGTGCGCATCCTCGGCAGAGCCTGTTCCTGAAAAGGCAAACGTCCGGCTCCTTGTCCCACACGGAAGGTGGCAGCCCTGAAAGCTGTTGCTGGTCTTCACCTTCCCCGGGCAGCCTACTCACAGGCACAAAGGGGTTTGGGATCTGTACTTTCCCAAAGACGCAATCTCTCACGGTGCGCATCCTCGGCAGAGCCTGTTCCCGAAAAGGCAAACGTCCGGCTCCTTGTCCCACACGGAAGGTGGCAGCCCTGAAAGCTGTTGCTGGTCTTCACCTTCCCCGGGCAGCCTGTTCACAGGCACAACCGCACTGGGACTCTCTGCTTTCCCAAAGACGCAATCTCTCACGGTGCGCATCCTCGGCAGAGCCTGTTCCCGAAAAGGCAAACGTCCGGCTCCTTGTCCCACACGGAAGGTGGCAGCCCTGAAAGCTGTTGCTGGTCTTCACCTTCCCCGGGCAGCCTGTTCACAGGCACAACAGGTATTCGGATCTGTGCTTGCCCAGAGAAGGAACAGCTCACGGTGCGCATCCTCGGCAGAGCCTGTTCCCGAAAAGGCAAACGTCCGGCTCCTTGTCCCACACGGAAGGTGGCAGCCCTGAAAGCTGTTGCTGGTCTTCACCTTCCCCAGGCAGCCTACTCACAGGCACAACCGCACTGGGAATCTCTGCTTTCCCAAAGATGCAATCTCGCACGGTGCGCATCCTCGGCAGAGCCTGTTCCCGAAAAGGCAAACGTCCGGCTCCTTGTCCCACACGGAAGGTGGCAGCCCTGAAAGCTGTTGCTGGTCTTCACCTTCCCCGGGCAGCCTATTCATAGGCACAACAGGTATTCGGATCTGTGCTTGCCCAGAGAAGGAACAGCTCACGGTGCGCATCCTCGGCAGAGCCTGTTCCCGAAAAGGCAAACGTCCGGCTCCTTGTCCCACACGGAAGGTGGCAGCCCTGAAAGCTGTTGCTGGTCTTCACCTTCCCCGGGCAGCCTACTCACAGGCACAACCGCACTGGGAATCTCTGCTTTCCCAAAGATGCAATCTCTCACGGTGCGCATCCTCGGCAGAGCCTGTTCCCGAAAAGGCAAACGTCCGGCTCCTTGTCCCACACGGAAGGTGGCAGCCCTGAAAGCTGTTGCTGGTCTTCACCTTCCCCGGGCAGCCTGTTCACAGGCACAACCGCACTGGGAATCTCTGCTTTCCCAAAGACGCAATCTCTCACGGTGCGCATCCTCGGCAGAGCCTGTTCCCGAAAAGGCAAACGTCCGGCTCCTTGTCCCACACGGAAGGTGGCAGCCCTGAAAGCTGTTGCTGGTCTTCACCTTCCCCGGGCAGCCTGTTCACAGGCACAACAGGTATTCGGATCTGTGCTTGCCCAGAGAAGGAACAGCTCACGGTGCGCATCCTCGGCAGAGCCTGTTCCCGAAAAGGCAAACGTCCGGCTCCTTGTCCCACACGGAAGGTGGCAGCCCTGAAAGCTGTTGCTGGTCTTCACCTTCCCCGGGCAGCCTACTCACAGGCACAACCGCACTCGGAATCTCTGCTTTCCCAAAGACGCAATCTCTCACGGTGCGCATCCTCGGCAGAGCCTGTTCCCGAAAAGGCAAACGTCCGGCTCCTTGTCCCACACGGAAGGTGGCAGCCCTGAAAGCTGTTGCTGGTCTTCACCTTCCCCGGGCAGCCTACTCACAGGCACAAAGGGTTTTGGGATCTGTGCTTGCCCAAAGACGCAATCTCTCACGGTGCGCATCCTCGGCAGAGCCTGTTCCCGAAAAGGCAAACGTCCGGCTCCTTGTCCCACACGGAAGGTGGCAGCCCTGAAAGCTGTTGCTGGTCTTCACCTTCCCCGGGCAGCCTACTCACAGGCACAACCGCACTGGGACTCTCTGCTTTCCCAAAGACGCAATCTCTCACGGTGCGCATCCTCGGCAGAGCCTGTTCCCGAAAAGGCAAACGTCCGGCTCCTTGTCCCACACGGAAGGTGGCAGCCCTGAAAGCTGTTGCTGGTCTTCACCTTCCCCGGGCAGCCTATTCATAGGCACAACAGGTATTCGGATCTCTGCTTGCCCAGAGAAGGAACAGCTCACGGTGCGCATCCTCGGCAGAGCCTGTTCCCGAAAAGGCAAACGTCCGGCTCCTTGTCCCACACGGAAGGTGGCAGCCCTGAAAGCTGTTGCTGGTCTTCACCTTCCCCGGGCAGCCTACTCACAGGCACAACAGGTATTCGGATCTGTGCTTGCCCAGAGAAGGAACAGCTCACGGTGCGCATCCTCGGCAGAGCCTGTTCCCGAAAAGGCAAACGTCTGGCTCCTTGTCCCACACGGAAGGTGGCAGCCCTGAAAGCTGTTGCTGGTCTTCACCTTCCCCGGGCAGCCTAGTCACAGGCACAACCGCACTGGGAATCTCTGCTTTCCCAAAGATGCAATCTCTCACGGTGCGCATCCTCGGCAGAGCCTGTTCCCGAAAAGGCAAACGTCCGGCTCCTTGTCCCACACGGAAGGTGGCAGCCCTGAAAGCTGTTGCTGGTCTTCACCTTCCCCGGGCAGCCTAGTCACAGGCACAACCGCACTGGGAATCTCTGCTTTCCCAAAGACGCAATCTCTCACGGTGCGCATCCTCGGCAGAGCCTGTTCCCGAAAAGGCAAACGTCCGGCTCCTTGTCCCACACGGAAGGTGGCAGCCCTGAAATCTGTTGCTGGTCTTCACCTTCCCCGGGCAGCCTACTCACAGGCACAACCGCACTGGGAATCTCTGCTTTCCCAAAGACGCAATCTCTCACGGTGCGCATCCTCGGCAGAGCCTGTTCCCGAAAAGGCAAACGTCCGGCTCCTTGTCCCACACGGAAGGTGGCAGCCCTGAAAGCTGTTGCTGGTCTTCACCTTCCCCGGGCAGCCTACTCACAGGCACAACCGCACTGGGAATCTCTGCTTTCCCAAAGACGCAATCTCTCACGGTGCGCATCCTCGGCAGAGCCTGTTCCCGAAAAGGCAAACGTCCGGCTCCTTGTCCCACACGGAAGGTGGCAGCCCTGAAAGCTGTTGCTGGTCTTCACCTTCCCCGGGCAGCCTAGTCACAGGCACAACCGCACTGGGAATCTCTGCTTTCCCAAAGACGCAATCTCTCACGGTGCGCATCCTCGGCAGAGCCTGTTCCCGAAAAGGCAAACGTCCGGCTCCTTGTCCCACACGGAAGGTGGCAGCCCTGAAAGCTGTTGCTGGTCTTCACCTTCCCCGGGCAGCCTACTCACAGGCACAACCGCACTGGGAATCTCTGCTTTCCCAAAGACGCAATCTCTCACGGTGCGCATCCTCGGCAGAGCCTGTTCCCGAAAAGGCAAACGTCCGGCTCCTTGTCCCACACGGAAGGTGGCAGCCCTGAAAGCTGTTGCTGGTCTTCACCTTCCCCGGGCAGCCTACTCACAGGCACAACCGCACTGGGAATCTCTGCTTTCCCAAAGACGCAATCTCTCACGGTGCGCATCCTCGGCAGAGCCTGTTCCCGAAAAGGCAAACGTCCGGCTCCTTGTCCCACACGGAAGGTGGCAGCCCTGAAAGCTGTTGCTGGTCTTCACCTTCCCCGGGCAGCCTACTCACAGGCACAACCGCACTGGGAATCTCTGCTTTCCCAAAGACGCAATCTCTCACGGTGCGCATCCTCGGCAGAGCCTGTTCCCGAAAAGGCAAACGTCCGGCTCCTTGTCCCACACGGAAGGTGGCAGCCCTGAAAGCTGTTGCTGGTCTTCACCTTCCCCGGGCAGCCTACTCACAGGCACAACAGCTTTTGGGATCTGTGCTTGCCCAGAGAAGGAACAGCTCACGGTGCGCATCCTCGGCAGAGCCTGTTCCCGAAAAGGCAAACGTCCGGCTCCTTGTCCCACACGGAAGGTGGCAGCCCTGAAAGCTGTTGCTGGTCTTCACCTTCCCCGGGCAGCCTCTTCACAGGCACAACCGCACTGGGAATCTCTGCTTTCCCAAAGACGCAATCTCTCACGGTGCGCATCCTCGGCAGAGCCTGTTCCCGAAAAGGCAAACGTCCGGCTCCTTGTCCCACACGGAAGGTGGCAGCCCTGAAAGCTGTTGCTGGTCTTCACCTTCTCCGGGCAGCCTGTTCACAGGCACAACCGCACTGGGAATCTCTGCTTTCCCAAAGACGCAATCTCTCACGGTGCGCATCCTCGGCAGAGCCTGTTCCCGAAAAGGCAAACGTCCGGCTCCTTGTCCCACACGGAAGGTGGCAGCCCTGAAAGCTGTTGCTGGTCTTCACCTTCCCCGGGCAGCCTACTCACAGGCACAACCGCACTGGGAATCTCTGCTTTCCCAAAGACGCAATCTCTCACGGTGCGCATCCTCGGCAGAGCCTGTTCCCGAAAAGGCAAACGTCCGGCTCCTTGTCCCACACGGAAGGTGGCAGCCCTGAAAGCTGTTGCTGGTCTTCACCTTCCCCGGGCAGCCTAGTCACAGGCACAACCGCACTGGGAATCTCTGCTTTCCCAAAGACGCAATCTCTCACGGTGCGCATCCTCGGCAGAGCCTGTTCCCGAAAAGGCAAACGTCCGGCTCCTTGTCCCACACGGAAGGTGGCAGCCCTGAAAGCTGTTGCTGGTCTTCACCTTCCCCGGGCAGCCTACTCACAGGCACAACAGGTATTCGGATCTGTGCTTGCCCAGAGAAGGAACAGCTCACGGTGCGCATCCTCGGCAGAGCCTGTTCCCGAAAAGGCAAACGTCCGGCTCCTTGTCCCACACGGAAGGTGGCAGCCCTGAAAGCTGTTGCTGGTCTTCACCTTCCCCGGGCAGCCTACTCACAGGCACAACCGCACTGGGAATCTCTGCTTTCCCAAAGACGCAATCTCTCACGGTGCGCATCCTCGGCAGAGCCTGTTCCCGAAAAGGCAAACGTCCGGCTCCTTGTCCCACACGGAAGGTGGCAGCCCTGAAAGCTGTTGCTGGTCTTCACCTTCCCCGGGCAGCCTACTCACAGGCACAACCGCACTGGGAATCTCTGCTTTCCCAAAGACGCAATCTCTCACGGTGCGCATCCTCGGCAGAGCCTGTTCCCGAAAAGGCAAACGTCCGGCTCCTTGTCCCACACGGAAGGTGGCAGCCCTGAAAGCTGTTGCTGGTCTTCACCTTCCCCGGGCAGCCTACTCACAGGCACAACAGCTTTTGGGATCTGTGCTTGCCCAGAGAAGGAACAGCTCACGGTGCGCATCCTCGGCAGAGCCTGTTCCCGAAAAGGCAAACGTCCGGCTCCTTGTCCCACACGGAAGGTGGCAGCCCTGAAAGCTGTTGCTGGTCTTCACCTTCCCCGGGCAGCCTACTCACAGGCACAACCGCACTGGGAATCTCTGCTTTCCCAAAGACGCAATCTCTCACGGTGCGCATCCTCGGCAGAGCCTGTTCCCGAAAAGGCAAACGTCCGGCTCCTTGTCCCACACGGAAGGTGGCAGCCCTGAAAGCTGTTGCTGGTCTTCACCTTCCCCGGGCAGCCTACTCACAGGCACAACCGCACTGGGAATCTCTGCTTTCCCAAAGACGCAATCTCTCACGGTGCGCATCCTCGGCAGAGCCTGTTCCCGAAAAGGCAAACGTCCGGCTCCTTGTCCCACACGGAAGGTGGCAGCCCTGAAAGCTGTTGCTGGTCTTCACCTTCCCCGGGCAGCCTGTTCACAGGCACAACCGCACTGGGAATCTCTGCTTTCCCAAAGACGCAATCTCTCACGGTGCGCATCCTCGGCAGAGCCTGTTCCCGAAAAGGCAAACGTCCGGCTCCTTGTCCCACACGGAAGGTGGCAGCCCTGAAAGCTGTTGCTGGTCTTCACCTTCCCCGGGCAGCCTCTTCACAGGCACAACCGCACTGGGAATCTCTGCTTTCCCAAAGACGCAATCTCTCACGGTGCGCATCCTCGGCAGAGCCTGTTCCCGAAAAGGCAAACGTCCGGCTCCTTGTCCCACACGGAAGGTGGCAGCCCTGAAAGCTGTTGCTGGTCTTCACCTTCCCCGGGCAGCCTGTTCACAGGCACAACAGGTATTCGGATCTGTGCTTGCCCAGAGAAGGAACAGCTCACGGTGCGCATCCTCGGCAGAGCCTGTTCCCGAAAAGGCAAACGTCCGGCTCCTTGTCCCACACGGAAGGTGGCAGCCCTGAAAGCTGTTGCTGGTCTTCACCTTCCCCGGGCAGCCTGTTCACAGGCACAACCGCACTGGGAATCTCTGCTTTCCCAAAGACGCAATCTCTCACGGTGCGCATCCTCGGCAGAGCCTGTTCCCGAAAAGGCAAACGTCCGGCTCCTTGTCCCACACGGAAGGTGGCAGCCCTGAAAGCTGTTGCTGGTCTTCACCTTCCCCGGGCAGCCTGTTCACAGGCACAACAGCTTTTGGGATCTGTGCTTGCCCAGAGAAGGAACAGCTCACGGTGCGCATCCTCGGCAGAGCCTGTTCCCGAAAAGGCAAACGTCCGGCTCCTTGTCCCACACGGAAGGTGGCAGCCCTGAAAGCTGTTGCTGGTCTTCACCTTCCCCGGGCAGCCTACTCACAGGCACAACCGCACTGGGAATCTCTGCTTTCCCAAAGATGCAATCTCTCACGGTGCGCATCCTCGGCAGAGCCTGTTCCCGAAAAGGCAAACGTCCGGCTCCTTGTCCCACACGGAAGGTGGCAGCCCTGAAAGCTGTTGCTGGTCTTCACCTTCCCCGGGCAGCCTACTCACAGGCACAACCGCACTGGGAATCTCTGCTTTCCCAAAGACGCAATCTCTCACGGTGCGCATCCTCGGCAGAGCCTGTTCCCGAAAAGGCAAACGTCCGGCTCCTTGTCCCACACGGAAGGTGGCAGCCCGGAAAGCTCTTGCTGGTCTTCACCTTCCCCGGGCAGCCTACTCACAGGCACAGCCGCACTGAGAATCTCTGCTTTCCCAAAGACGCAATCTCTCACGGTGCGCATCCTCGGCAGAGCCTGTTCCCGAAAAGGCAAACGTCCGGCTCCTTGTCCCACACGGAAGGTGGCAGCCCTGAAAGCTGTTGCTGGTCTTCACCTTCCCCGGGCAGCCTGTTCACAGGCACAACAGGTATTCGGATCTGTGCTTGCCCAGAGAAGGAACAGCTCACGGTGCGCATCCTCGGCAGAGCCTGTTCCCGAAAAGGCAAACGTCCGGCTCCTTGTCCCACACGGAAGGTGGCAGCCCTGAAAGCTGTTGCTGGTCTTCACCTTCCCCGGGCAGCCTACTCACAGGCACAACTGCACTGGGAATCTCTGCTTTCCCAAAGATGCAATCTCTCACGGTGCGCATCCTCGGCAGAGCCTGTTCCCAAAAAGGCAAACGTCCGGCTCCTTGTCCCACACGGAAGGTGGCAGCCCTGAAAGCTGTTGCTGGTCTTCACCTTCCCCGGGCAGCCTACTCACAGGCACAACCGCACTGGGAATCTCTGCTTTCCCAAAGACGCAATCTCTCACGGTGCGCATCCTCGGCAGAGCCTGTTCCCGAAAAGGCAAACGTCCGGCTCCTTGTCCCACACGGAAGGTGGCAGCCCTGAAAGCTGTTGCTGGTCTTCACCTTCCCCGGGCAGCCTCTTCACAGGCACAACCGCACTGGGAATCTCTGCTTTCCCAAAGACGCAATCTCTCACGGTGCGCATCCTCGGCAGAGCCTGTTCCCGAAAAGGCAAACGTCCGGCTCCTTGTCCCACACGGAAGGTGGCAGCCCTGAAAGCTGTTGCTGGTCTTCACCTTCCCCGGGCAGCCTAGTCACAGGCACAACCGCACTGGGAATCTCTGCTTTCCCAAAGACGCAATCTCTCACGGTGCGCATCCTCGGCAGAGCCTGTTCCCGAAAAGGCAAACGTCCGGCTCCTTGTCCCACACGGAAGGTGGCAGCCCTGAAAGCTGTTGCTGGTCTTCACCTTCCCCGGGCAGCCTGTTCACAGGCACAACCGCACTGGGAATCTCTGCTTTCCCAAAGACGCAATCTCTCACGGTGCGCATCCTCGGCAGAGCCTGTTCCCGAAAAGGCAAACGTCCGGCTCCTTGTCCCACACGGAAGGTGGCAGCCCTGAAAGCTGTTGCTGGTCTTCACCTTCCCCGGGCAGCCTAGTCACAGGCACAAATGGTTTTGGGATCTGTGCTTTCCCAAAGACGCAATCTCTCACGGTGCGCATCCTCGGCAGAGCCTGTTCCCGAAAAGGCAAACGTCCGGCTCCTTGTCCCACACGGAAGGTGGCAGCCCTGAAAGCTGTTGCTGGTCTTCACCTTCCCCGGGCAGCCTGTTCACAGGCACAACAGGTATTCGGATCTGTGCTTGCCCAGAGAAGGAACAGCTCACGGTGCGCATCCTCGGCAGAGCCTGTTCCCGAAAAGGCAAACGTCCGGCTCCTTGTCCCACACGGAAGGTGGCAGCCCTGAAAGCTGTTGCTGGTCTTCACCTTCCCCGGGCAGCCTACTCACAGGCACAACCGCACTGGGAATCTCTGCTTTCCCAAAGACGCAATCTCTCACGGTGCGCATCCTCGGCAGAGCCTGTTCCCGAAAAGGCAAACGTCCGGCTCCTTGTCCCACACGGAAGGTGGCAGCCCTGAAAGCTGTTGCTGGTCTTCACCTTCCCCGGGCAGCCTACTCACAGGCACAACCGCACTGGGAATCTCTGCTTTCCCAAAGACGCAATCTCTCACGGTGCGCATCCTCGGCAGAGCCTGTTCCCGAAAAGGCAAACGTCCGGCTCCTTGTCCCACACGGAAGGTGGCAGCCCTGAAAGCTGTTGCTGGTCTTCACCTTCCCCGGGCAGCCTACTCACAGGCACAACCGCACTGGGAATCTCTGCTTTCCCAAAGACGCAATCTCTCACGGTGCGCATCCTCGGCAGAGCCTGTTCCCGAAAAGGCAAACGTCCGGCTCCTTGTCCCACACGGAAGGTGGCAGCCCTGAAAGCTCTTGCTGGTCTTCACCTTCCCCGGGCAGCCTACTCACAGGCACAACAGCTTTTGGGATCTGTGCTTGCCCAGAGAAGGAACAGCTCACGGTGCGCATCCTCGGCAGAGCCTGTTCCCGAAAAGGCAAACGTCCGGCTCCTTGTCCCACACGGAAGGTGGCAGCCCTGAAAGCTGTTGCTGGTCTTCACCTTCCCCGGGCAGCCTACTCACAGGCACAACCGCACTGGGAATCTCTGCTTTCCCAAAGATGCAATCTCTCACGGTGCGCATCCTCGGCAGAGCCTGTTCCCAAAAAGGCAAACGTCCGGCTCCTTGTCCCACACGGAAGGTGGCAGCCCTGAAAGCTGTTGCTGGTCTTCACCTTCCCCGGGCAGCCTACTCACAGGCACAACCGCACTGGGAATCTCTGCTTTCCCAAAGACGCAATCTCTCACGGTGCGCATCCTCGGCAGAGCCTGTTCCCGAAAAGGCAAACGTCCGGCTCCTTGTCCCACACGGAAGGTGGCAGCCCTGAAAGCTGTTGCTGGTCTTCACCTTCCCCGGGCAGCCTACTCACAGGCACAACCGCACTGGGAATCTCTGCTTTCCCAAAGACGCAATCTCTCACGGTGCGCATCCTCGGCAGAGCCTGTTCCCGAAAAGGCAAACGTCCGGCTCCTTGTCCCACACGGAAGGTGGCAGCCCTGAAAGCTGTTGCTGGTCTTCACCTTCCCCGGGCAGCCTAGTCACAGGCACAACCGCACTGGGAATCTCTGCTTTCCCAAAGACGCAATCTCTCACGGTGCGCATCCTCGGCAGAGCCTGTTCCCGAAAAGGCAAACGTCCGGCTCCTTGTCCCACACGGAAGGTGGCAGCCCTGAAAGCTGTTGCTGGTCTTCACCTTCCCCGGGCAGCCTGTTCACAGGCACAACCGCACTCGGAATCTCTGCTTTCCCAAAGACGCAATCTCTCACGGTGCGCATCCTCGGCAGAGCCTGTTCCCGAAAAGGCAAACGTCCGGCTCCTTGTCCCCCACGGAAGGTGGCAGCCCTGAAAGCTGTTGCTGGTCTTCACCTTCCCCGGGCAGCCTAGTCACAGGCACAAATGGTTTTGGGATCTGTGCTTTCCCAAAGACGCAATCTCTCACGGTGCGCATCCTCGGCAGAGCCTGTTCCCGAAAAGGCAAACGTCCGGCTCCTTGTCCCACACGGAAGGTGGCAGCCCTGAAAGCTGTTGCTGGTCTTCACCTTCCCCGGGCAGCCTGTTCACAGGCACAACAGGTATTCGGATCTGTGCTTGCCCAGAGAAGGAACAGCTCACGGTGCGCATCCTCGGCAGAGCCTGTTCCCGAAAAGGCAAACGTCCGGCTCCTTGTCCCACACGGAAGGTGGCAGCCCTGAAAGCTGTTGCTGGTCTTCACCTTCCCCGGGCAGCCTACTCACAGGCACAACCGCACTGGGAATCTCTGCTTTCCCAAAGACGCAATCTCTCACGGTGCGCATCCTCGGCAGAGCCTGTTCCCGAAAAGGCAAACGTCCGGCTCCTTGTCCCACACGGAAGGTGGCAGCCCTGAAAGCTGTTGCTGGTCTTCACCTTCCCCGGGCAGCCTACTCACAGGCACAACCGCACTGGGAATCTCTGCTTTCCCAAAGACGCAATCTCTCACGGTGCGCATCCTCGGCAGAGCCTGTTCCCGAAAAGGCAAACGTCCGGCTCCTTGTCCCACACGGAAGGTGGCAGCCCTGAAAGCTGTTGCTGGTCTTCACCTTCCCCGGGCAGCCTACTCACAGGCACAACCGCACTGGGAATCTCTGCTTTCCCAAAGACGCAATCTCTCACGGTGCGCATCCTCGGCAGAGCCTGTTCCCGAAAAGGCAAACGTCCGGCTCCTTGTCCCACACGGAAGGTGGCAGCCCTGAAAGCTGTTGCTGGTCTTCACCTTCCCCGGGCAGCCTACTCACAGGCACAACAGCTTTTGGGATCTGTGCTTGCCCAGAGAAGGAACAGCTCACGGTGCGCATCCTCGGCAGAGCCTGTTCCCGAAAAGGCAAACGTCCGGCTCCTTGTCCCACACGGAAGGTGGCAGCCCTGAAAGCTGTTGCTGGTCTTCACCTTCCCCGGGCAGCCTGTTCACAGGCACAACCGCACTGGGAATCTCTGCTTTCCCAAAGACGCAATCTCTCACGGTGCGCATCCTCGGCAGAGCCTGTTCCCGAAAAGGCAAACGTCCGGCTCCTTGTCCCACACGGAAGGTGGCAGCCCTGAAAGCTGTTGCTGGTCTTCACCTTCCCCGGGCAGCCTGTTCACAGGCACAACAGGTTTTGGGATCTGTGCTTGCCCAGAGAAGGAACAGCTCACGGTGCGCATCCTCGGCAGAGCCTGTTCCCGAAAAGGCAAACGTCCGGCTCCTTGTCCCACACGGAAGGTGGCAGCCCTGAAAGCTGTTGCTGGTCTTCACCTTCCCCGGGCAGCCTATTCATAGGCACAACAGGTATTCGGATCTGTGCTTGCCCAGAGAAGGAACAGCTCACGGTGCGCATCCTCGGCAGAGCCTGTTCCCGAAAAGGCAAACGTCCGGCTCCTTGTCCCACACGGAAGGTGGCAGCCCTGAAAGCTGTTGCTGGTCTTCACCTTCCCCGGGCAGCCTACTCACAGGCACAACCGCACTGGGAATCTCTGCTTTCCCAAAGACGCAATCTCTCACGGTGCGCATCCTCGGCAGAGCCTGTTCCCGAAAAGGCAAACGTCCGGCTCCTTGTCCCACACGGAAGGTGGCAGCCCTGAAAGCTGTTGCTGGTCTTCACCTTCCCCGGGCAGCCTACTCACAGGCACAACCGCACTGGGACTCTCTGCTTTCCCAAAGACGCAATCTCTCACGGTGCGCATCCTCGGCAGAGCCTGTTCCCGAAAAGGCAAACGTCCGGCTCCTTGTCCCACACGGAAGGTGGCAGCCCTGAAAGCTGTTGCTGGTCTTCACCTTCCCCGGGCAGCCTACTCACAGGCACAACCGCACTGGGAATCTCTGCTTTCCCAAAGACGCAATCTCTCACGGTGCGCATCCTCGGCAGAGCCTGTTCCCGAAAAGGCAAACGTCCGGCTCCTTGTCCCCCACGGAAGGTGGCAGCCCTGAAAGCTGTTGCTGGTCTTCACCTTCCCCGGGCAGCCTAGTCACAGGCACAAATGGTTTTGGGATCTGTGCTTTCCCAAAGACGCAATCTCTCACGGTGCGCATCCTCGGCAGAGCCTGTTCCCGAAAAGGCAAACGTCCGGCTCCTTGTCCCACACGGAAGGTGGCAGCCCTGAAAGCTGTTGCTGGTCTTCACCTTCCCCGGGCAGCCTGTTCACAGGCACAACAGGTATTCGGATCTGTGCTTGCCCAGAGAAGGAACAGCTCACGGTGCGCATCCTCGGCAGAGCCTGTTCCCGAAAAGGCAAACGTCCGGCTCCTTGTCCCACACGGAAGGTGGCAGCCCTGAAAGCTGTTGCTGGTCTTCACCTTCCCCGGGCAGCCTACTCACAGGCACAACCGCACTGGGAATCTCTGCTTTCCCAAAGACGCAATCTCTCACGGTGCGCATCCTCGGCAGAGCCTGTTCCCGAAAAGGCAAACGTCCGGCTCCTTGTCCCACACGGAAGGTGGCAGCCCTGAAAGCTGTTGCTGGTCTTCACCTTCCCCGGGCAGCCTACTCACAGGCACAACCGCACTGGGAATCTCTGCTTTCCCAAAGACGCAATCTCTCACGGTGCGCATCCTCGGCAGAGCCTGTTCCCGAAAAGGCAAACGTCCGGCTCCTTGTCCCACACGGAAGGTGGCAGCCCTGAAAGCTGTTGCTGGTCTTCACCTTCCCCGGGCAGCCTACTCACAGGCACAACCGCACTGGGAATCTCTGCTTTCCCAAAGACGCAATCTCTCACGGTGCGCATCCTCGGCAGAGCCTGTTCCCGAAAAGGCAAACGTCCGGCTCCTTGTCCCACACGGAAGGTGGCAGCCCTGAAAGCTGTTGCTGGTCTTCACCTTCCCCGGGCAGCCTACTCACAGGCACAACAGCTTTTGGGATCTGTGCTTGCCCAGAGAAGGAACAGCTCACGGTGCGCATCCTCGGCAGAGCCTGTTCCCGAAAAGGCAAACGTCCGGCTCCTTGTCCCACACGGAAGGTGGCAGCCCTGAAAGCTGTTGCTGGTCTTCACCTTCCCCGGGCAGCCTGTTCACAGGCACAACCGCACTGGGAATCTCTGCTTTCCCAAAGACGCAATCTCTCACGGTGCGCATCCTCGGCAGAGCCTGTTCCCGAAAAGGCAAACGTCCGGCTCCTTGTCCCACACGGAAGGTGGCAGCCCTGAAAGCTGTTGCTGGTCTTCACCTTCCCCGGGCAGCCTGTTCACAGGCACAACAGGTATTCGGATCTGTGCTTGCCCAGAGAAGGAACAGCTCACGGTGCGCATCCTCGGCAGAGCCTGTTCCCGAAAAGGCAAACGTCCGGCTCCTTGTCCCACACGGAAGGTGGCAGCCCTGAAAGCTGTTGCTGGTCTTCACCTTCCCCGGGCAGCCTATTCATAGGCACAACAGGTATTCGGATCTGTGCTTGCCCAGAGAAGGAACAGCTCACGGTGCGCATCCTCGGCAGAGCCTGTTCCCGAAAAGGCAAACGTCCGGCTCCTTGTCCCACACGGAAGGTGGCAGCCCTGAAAGCTGTTGCTGGTCTTCACCTTCCCCGGGCAGCCTACTCACAGGCACAACCGCACTGGGAATCTCTGCTTTCCCAAAGACGCAATCTCTCACGGTGCGCATCCTCGGCAGAGCCTGTTCCCGAAAAGGCAAACGTCCGGCTCCTTGTCCCACACGGAAGGTGGCAGCCCTGAAAGCTGTTGCTGGTCTTCACCTTCCCCGGGCAGCCTACTCACAGGCACAACCGCACTGGGAATCTCTGCTTTCCCAAAGACGCAATCTCTCACGGTGCGCATCCTCGGCAGAGCCTGTTCCCGAAAAGGCAAACGTCCGGCTCCTTGTCCCACACGGAAGGTGGCAGCCCTGAAAGCTGTTGCTGGTCTTCACCTTCCCCGGGCAGCCTACTCACAGGCACAACCGCACTGGGAATCTCTGCTTTCCCAAAGACGCAATCTCTCACGGTGCGCATCCTCGGCAGAGCCTGTTCCCGAAAAGGCAAACGTCCGGCTCCTTTTCCCACACGGAAGGTGGCAGCCCTGAAAGCTGTTGCTGGTCTTCACCTTCCCCGTGCAGCCTCTTCACAGGCACAACCGCACTGGGAATCTCTGCTTTCCCAAAGACGCAATCTCTCACGGTGCGCATCCTCGGCAGAGCCTGTTCCCGAAAAGGCAAACGTCCGGCTCCTTGTCCCACACGGAAGGTGGCAGCCCTGAAAGCTGTTGCTGGTCTTCACCTTCCCCGGGCAGCCTGTTCACAGGCACAACAGGTATTCGGATCTGTGCTTGCCCAGAGAAGGAACAGCTCACGGTGCGCATCCTCGGCAGAGCCTGTTCCCGAAAAGGCAAACGTCCGGCTCCTTGTCCCACACGGAAGGTGGCAGCCCTGAAAGCTGTTGCTGGTCTTCACCTTCCCCGGGCAGCCTGTTCACAGGCACAACAGGTTTTGGGATCTGTGCTTGCCCAGAGAAGGAACATCTCACGGTGCGCATCCTCGGCAGAGCCTGTTCCCGAAAAGGCAAACGTCCGGCTCCTTGTCCCACACGGAAGGTGGCAGCCCTGAAAGCTGTTGCTGGTCTTCACCTTCCCCGGGCAGCCTACTCACAGGCACAACAGCTTTTGGGATCTGTGCTTGCCCAGAGAAGGAACAGCTCACGGTGCGCATCCTCGGCAGAGCCTGTTCCCGAAAAGGCAAACTTCCGGCTCCTTGTCCCACACGGAAGGTGGCAGCCCTGAAAGCTGTTGCTGGTCTTCACCTTCCCCGGGCAGCCTACTCACAGGCACAACCGCACTGGGAATCTCTGCTTTCCCAAAGATGCAATCTCTCACGGTGCGCATCCTCGGCAGAGCCTGTTCCCGAAAAGGCAAACGTCCGGCTCCTTGTCCCACACGGAAGGTGGCAGCCCTGAAAGCTGTTGCTGGTCTTCACCTTCCCCGGGCAGCCTACTCACAGGCACAACCGCACTGGGAATCTCTGCTTTCCCAAAGACGCAATCTCTCACGGTGCGCATCCTCGGCAGAGCCTGTTCCCGAAAAGGCAAACGTCCGGCTCCTTGTCCCACACGGAAGGTGGCAGCCCTGAAAGCTGTTGCTGGTCTTCACCTTCCCCGGGCAGCCTACTCACAGGCACAACCGCACTGGGAATCTCTGCTTTCCCAAAGATGCAATCTCTCACGGTGCGCATCCTCGGCAGAGCCTGTTCCCGAAAAGGCAAACGTCCGGCTCCTTGTCCCACACGGAAGGTGGCAGCCC
The DNA here is from genome assembly GCF_947461875.1 of Haliaeetus albicilla. Lineage (NCBI taxonomy): Eukaryota > Metazoa > Chordata > Aves > Accipitriformes > Accipitridae > Haliaeetus > Haliaeetus albicilla. The sequence continues at coordinate 13,106,500 of NC_091507.1, forward strand.
TGAAAGCTGTTGCTGGTCTTCACCTTCCCCGGGCAGCCTGTTCACAGGCACAACAGGTATTCGGATCTGTGCTTGCCCAGAGATGGAACAGCTCACGGTGCGCATCCTCGGCAGAGCCTGTTCCCGAAAAGGCAAACGTCCGGCTCCTTGTCCCACACGGAAGGTGGCAGCCCTGAAAGCTGTTGCTGGTCTTCACCTTCCCCGGGCAGCCTGTTCACAGGCACAACAGGTATTGGGATCTGTGCTTGCCCAGAGAAGGAACAGCTCACGGTGCGCATCCTCGGCAGAGCCTGTTCCCGAAAAGGCAAACGTCCGGCTCCTTGTCCCACACGGAAGGTGGCAGCCCTGAAAGCTGTTGCTGGTCTTCACCTTCCCCGGGCAGCCTAGTCACAGGCACAACCGCACTGGGAATCTCTGCTTTCCCAAAGATGCAATCTCTCACGGTGCGCATCCTCGGCAGAGCCTGTTCCCGAAAAGGCAAACGTCCGGCTCCTTGTCCCACACGGAAGGTGGCAGCCCTGAAAGCTGTTGCTGGTCTTCACCTTCCCCGGGCAGCCTACTCACAGGCACAACCGCACTGGGAATCTCTGCTTTCCCAAAGACGCAATCTCTCACGGTGCGCATCCTCGGCAGAGCCTGTTCCCGAAAAGGCAAACGTCCGGCTCCTTGTCCCACACGGAAGGTGGCAGCCCTGAAAGCTGTTGCTGGTCTTCACCTTCCCCGGGCAGCCTGTTCACAGGCACAACCGCACTGGGAATCTCTGCTTTCCCAAAGACGCAATCTCTCACGGTGCGCATCCTCGGCAGAGCCTGTTCCCGAAAAGGCAAACGTCCGGCTCCTTGTCCCACACGGAAGGTGGCAGCCCTGAAAGCTGTTGCTGGTCTTCACCTTCCCCGGGCAGCCTAGTCACAGGCACAAAGGGTTTTGGGATCTGTGCTTTCCCAAAGACGCAATCTCTCACGGTGCGCATCCTCGGCAGAGCCTGTTCCCGAAAAGGCAAACGTCCGGCTCCTTGTCCCACACGGAAGGTGGCAGCCCTGAAAGCTGTTGCTGGTCTTCACCTTCCCCGGGCAGCCTGTTCACAGGCACAACAGGTGTTCGGATCTGTGCTTGCCCAGAGAAGGAACAGCTCACGGTGCGCATCCTCGGCAGAGCCTGTTCCCGAAAAGGCAAACGTCCGGCTCCTTGTCCCACACGGAAGGTGGCAGCCCTGAAAGCTGTTGCTGGTCTTCACCTTCCCCGGGCAGCCTAGTCACAGGCACAACCGCACTGGGAATCTCTGCTTTCCCAAAGACGCAATCTCTCACGGTGCGCATCCTCGGCAGAGCCTGTTCCCGAAAAGGCAAACGTCCGGCTCCTTGTCCCACACGGAAGGTGGCAGCCCTGAAAGCTGTTGCTGGTCTTCACCTTCCCCGGGCAGCCTACTCACAGGCACAACAGCTTTTGGGATCTGTGCTTGCCCAGAGAAGGAACAGCTCACGGTGCGCATCCTCGGCAGAGCCTGTTCCCGAAAAGGCAAACGTCCGGCTCCTTGTCCCACACGGAAGGTGGCAGCCCTGAAAGCTGTTGCTGGTCTTCACCTTCCCCGGGCAGCCTACTCACAGGCACAACCGCACTGGGAATCTCTGCTTTCCCAAAGACGCAATCTCTCACGGTGCGCATCCTCGGCAGAGCCTGTTCCCGAAAAGGCAAACGTCCGGCTCCTTGTCCCACACGGAAGGTGGCAGCCCTGAAAGCTGTTGCTGGTCTTCACCTTCCCCGGGCAGCCTGTTCACAGGCACAACCGCACTGGGAATCTCTGCTTTCCCAAAGACGCAATCTCTCACGGTGCGCATCCTCGGCAGAGCCTGTTCCCGAAAAGGCAAACGTCCGGCTCCTTGTCCCACACGGAAGGTGGCAGCCCTGAAAGCTGTTGCTGGTCTTCACCTTCCCCGGGCAGCCTACTCACAGGCACAACCGCACTGGGAATCTCTGCTTTCCCAAAGATGCAATCTCTCACGGTGCGCATCCTCGGCAGAGCCTGTTCCCGAAAAGGCAAACGTCCGGCTCCTTGTCCCACACGGAAGGTGGCAGCCCTGAAAGCTGTTGCTGGTCTTCACCTTCCCCGGGCAGCCTACTCACAGGCACAACAGGTTTTGGGATCTGTGCTTGCCCAGAGAAGGAACATCTCACGGTGCGCATCCTCGGCAGAGCCTGTTCCCGAAAAGGCAAACGTCCGGCTCCTTGTCCCACACGGAAGGTGGCAGCCCTGAAAGCTGTTGCTGGTCTTCACCTTCCCCGGGCAGCCTACTCACAGGCACAACCGCACTGGGAATCTCTGCTTTCCCAAAGACGCAATCTCTCACGGTGCGCATCCTCGGCAGAGCCTGTTCCCGAAAAGGCAAACGTCCGGCTCCTTGTCCCACACGGAAGGTGGCAGCCCTGAAAGCTGTTGCTGGTCTTCACCTTCCCCGGGCAGCCTACTCACAGGCACAACAGCTTTTGGGATCTGTGCTTGCCCAGAGAAGGAACAGCTCACGGTGCGCATCCTCGGCAGAGCCTGTTCCCGAAAAGGCAAACGTCCGGCTCCTTGTCCCACACGGAAGGTGGCAGCCCTGAAAGCTGTTGCTGGTCTTCACCTTCCCCGGGCAGCCTACTCACAGGCACAACAGCTTTTGGGATCTGTGCTTGCCCAGAGAAGGAACAGCTCACTGTGCGCATCCTCGGCAGAGCCTGTTCCCGAAAAGGCAAACGTCCGGCTCCTTGTCCCACACGGAAGGTGGCAGCCCTGAAAGCTGTTGCTGGTCTTCACCTTCCCCGGGCAGCCTGTTCACAGGCACAACAGGTATTCGGATCTGTGCTTGCCCAGAGAAGGAACATCTCACGGTGCGCATCCTCGGCAGAGCCTGTTCCCGAAAAGGCAAACGTCCGGCTCCTTGTCCCACACGGAAGGTGGCAGCCCTGAAAGCTGTTGCTGGTCTTCACCTTCCCCGGGCAGCCTACTCACAGGCACAACAGGTTTTGGGATCTGTGCTTGCCCAGAGAAGGAACATCTCACGGTGCGCATCCTCGGCAGAGCCTGTTCCCGAAAAGGCAAACGTCCGGCTCCTTGTCCCACACGGAAGGTGGCAGCCCTGAAAGCTGTTGCTGGTCTTCACCTTCCCCGGGCAGCCTAGTCACAGGCACAAAGGGTTTTGGGATCTGTGCTTTCCCAAAGACGCAATCTCTCACGGTGCGCATCCTCGGCAGAGCCTGTTCCCGAAAAGGCAAACGTCCGGCTCCTTGTCCCACACGGAAGGTGGCAGCCCTGAAAGCTGTTGCTGGTCTTCACCTTCCCCAGGCAGCCTAGTCATAGGCACAACAGGTATTCTTATCTGTGCTTGCCCAGAGAAGGAACATCTCACGGTGCGCATCCTCGGCAGAGCCTGTTCCTGAAAAGGCAAACGTCCGGCTCCTTGTCCCACACGGAAGGTGGCAGCCCTGAAAGCTGTTGCTGGTCTTCACCTTCCCCGGGCAGCCTACTCACAGGCACAACCGCACTGGGAATCTCTGCTTTCCCAAAGACGCAATCTCTCACGGTGCGCATCCTCGGCAGAGCCTGTTCCCGAAAAGGCAAACGTCCGGCTCCTTGTCCCACACGGAAGGTGGCAGCCCTGAAAGCTGTTGCTGGTCTTCACCTTCCCCGGGCAGCCTACTCACAGGCACAACAGCTTTTGGGATCTGTGCTTGCCCAGAGAAGGAACAGCTCACGGTGCGCATCCTCGGCAGAGCCTGTTCCCGAAAAGGCAAACGTCCGGCTCCTTGTCCCACACGGAAGGTGGCAGCCCTGAAAGCTGTTGCTGGTCTTCACCTTCCCCGGGCAGCCTACTCACAGGCACAACCGCACTGGGAATCTCTGCTTTCCCAAAGATGCAATCTCTCACGGTGCGCATCCTCGGCAGAGCCTGTTCCCGAAAAGGCAAACGTCCGGCTCCTTGTCCCACACGGAAGGTGGCAGCCCTGAAAGCTGTTGCTGGTCTTCACCTTCCCCGGGCAGCCTAGTCACAGGCACAAAGGGTTTTGGGATCTGTGCTTTCCCAAAGACGCAATCTCTCACGGTGCGCATCCTCGGCAGAGCCTGTTCCCGAAAAGGCAAACGTCCGGCTCCTTGTCCCACACGGAAGGTGGCAGCCCTGAAAGCTGTTGCTGGTCTTCACCTTCCCCGGGCAGCCTAGTCATAGGCACAACAGGTATTCTTATCTGTGCTTGCCCAGAGAAGGAACATCTCACGGTGCGCATCCTCGGCAGAGCCTGTTCCTGAAAAGGCAAACGTCCGGCTCCTTGTCCCACACGGAAGGTGGCAGCCCTGAAAGCTGTTGCTGGTCTTCACCTTCCCCGGGCAGCCTACTCACAGGCACAACCGCACTGGGAATCTCTGCTTTCCCAAAGACGCAATCTCTCACGGTGCGCATCCTCGGCAGAGCCTGTTCCCGAAAAGGCAAACGTCCGGCTCCTTGTCCCACACGGAAGGTGGCAGCCCTGAAAGCTGTTGCTGGTCTTCACCTTCCCCGGGCAGCCTACTCACAGGCACAACAGCTTTTGGGATCTGTGCTTGCCCAGAGAAGGAACAGCTCACGGTGCGCATCCTCGGCAGAGCCTGTTCCCGAAAAGGCAAACGTCCGGCTCCTTGTCCCACACGGAAGGTGGCAGCCCTGAAAGCTGTTGCTGGTCTTCACCTTCCCCGGGCAGCCTGTTCACAGGCAAAACAGGTATTCGGATCTGTGCTTGCCCAGAGAAGGAACAGCTCACGGTGCGCATCCTCGGCAGAGCCTGTTCCCGAAAAGGCAAACGTCCGGCTCCTTGTCCCACACGGAAGGTGGCAGCCCTGAAAGCTGTTGCTGGTCTTCACCTTCCCCGGGCAGCCTACTCACAGGCACAACAGCTTTTGGGATCTGTGCTTGCCCAGAGAAGGAACAGCTCACGGTGCGCATCCTCGGCAGAGCCTGTTCCCGAAAAGGCAAACGTCCGGCTCCTTGTCCCACACGGAAGGTGGCAGCCCTGAAAGCTGTTGCTGGTCTTCACCTTCCCCGGGCAGCCTACTCACAGGCACAAAGGGTTTTGGGATCTGTGCTTTCCCAAAGACGCAATCTCTCACGGTGCGCATCCTCGGCAGAGCCTGTTCCCGAAAAGGCAAACGTCCGGCTCCTTGTCCCACACGGAAGGTGGCAGCCCTGAAAGCTGTTGCTGGTCTTCACCTTCCCCGGGCAGCCTACTCACAGGCAGAACAGGTTTTGGGATCTCTGCTTTCCCAAAGAGGCAATCTCTCACGGTGCGCATCCTCGGCAGAGCCTGTTCCCGAAAAGGCAAACGTCCGGCTCCTTGTCCCACACGGAAGGTGGCAGCCCTGAAAGCTGTTGCTGGTCTTCACCTTCCCCGGGCAGCCTAGTCACAGGCACAACTGCACTGGGACTCTCTGCTTTCCCAAAGACGCAATCTCTCACGGTGCGCATCCTCGGCAGAGCCTGTTCCCGAAAAGGCAAACGTCCGGCTCCTTATCCCACACGGAAGGTGGCAGCCCTGAAAGCTGTTGCTGGTCTTCACCTTCCCCGGGCAGCCTAGTCATAGGCACAACAGGTATTCGGATCTGTGCTTGCCCAGAGAAGGAACAGCTCACGGTGCGCATCCTCGGCAGAGCCTGTTCCCGAAAAGGCAAACGTCCGGCTCCTTGTCCCACACGGAAGGTGGCAGCCCTGAAAGCTGTTGCTGGTCTTCACCTTCCCCGTGCAGCCTGTTCACAGGCACAACCGCACTGGGAATCTCTGCTTTCCCAAAGACGCAATCTCTCACGGTGCGCATCCTCGGCAGAGCCTGTTCCCGAAAAGGCAAACGTCCGGCTCCTTGTCCCACACGGAAGGTGGCAGCCCTGAAAGCTGTTGCTGGTCTTCACCTTCCCCGGGCAGCCTGTTCATAGGCACAACAGGTATTCGGATCTGTGCTTGCCCAGAGAAGGAACAGCTCACGGTGCGCATCCTCGGCAGAGCCTGTTCCCGAAAAGGCAAACGTCCGGCTCCTTGTCCCACACGGAAGGTGGCAGCCCTGAAAGCTGTTGCTGGTCTTCACCTTCCCCGGGCAGCCTACTCACAGGCACAACCGCACTGGGAATCTCTGCTTTCCCAAAGACGCAATCTCTCACGGTGCGCATCCTCGGCAGAGCCTGTTCCCGAAAAGGCAAACGTCCGGCTCCTTGTCCCACACGGAAGGTGGCAGCCCTGAAAGCTGTTGCTGGTCTTCACCTTCCCCGGGCAGCCTACTCACAGGCACAACAGCTTTTGGGATCTGTGCTTGCCCAGAGAAGGAACAGCTCACGGTGCGCATCCTCGGCAGAGCCTGTTCCCGAAAAGGCAAACGTCCGGCTCCTTGTCCCACACGGAAGGTGGCAGCCCTGAAAGCTGTTGCTGGTCTTCACCTTCCCCGGGCAGCCTACTCACAGGCACAACAGCTTTTGGGATCTGTGCTTGCCCAGAGAAGGAACAGCTCACGGTGCGCATCCTCGGCAGAGCCTGTTCCCGAAAAGGCAAACGTCCGGCTCCTTGTCCCACACGGAAGGTGGCAGCCCTGAAAGCTGTTGCTGGTCTTCACCTTCCCCGGGCAGCCTACTCACAGGCACAACCGCACTGGGAATCTCTGCTTTCCCAAAGACGCAATCTCTCACGGTGCGCATCCTCGGCAGAGCCTGTTCCCGAAAAGGCAAACGTCCGGCTCCTTGTCCCACACGGAAGGTGGCAGCCCTGAAAGCTGTTGCTGGTCTTCACCTTCCCCGGGCAGCCTAGTCACAGGCACAACCGCACTGGGAATCTCTGCTTTCCCAAAGACGCAATCTCTCACGGTGCGCATCCTCGGCAGAGCCTGTTCCCGAAAAGGCAAACGTCCGGCTCCTTGTCCCACACGGAAGGTGGCAGCCCTGAAAGCTGTTGCTGGTCTTCACCTTCCCCGGGCAGCCTAGTCATAGGCACAACAGGTATTCGGATCTGTGCTTGCCCAGAGAAGGAACAGCTCACGGTGCGCATCCTCGGCAGAGCCTGTTCCCGAAAAGGCAAACGTCCGGCTCCTTGTCCCACACGGAAGGTGGCAGCCCTGAAAGCTGTTGCTGGTCTTCACCTTCCCCGGGCAGCCTACTCACAGGCACAACCGCACTGGGAATCTCTGCTTTCCCAAAGACGCAATCTCTCACGGTGCGCATCCTCGGCAGAGCCTGTTCCCGAAAAGGCAAACGTCCGGCTCCTTGTCCCACACGGAAGGTGGCAGCCCTGAAAGCTGTTGCTGGTCTTCACCTTCCCCGGGCAGCCTGTTCACAGGCACAACAGGTATTCGGATCTGTGCTTGCCCAGAGAAGGAACATCTCACGGTGCGCATCCTCGGCAGAGCCTGTTCCCGAAAAGGCAAACGTCCGGCTCCTTGTCCCACACGGAAGGTGGCAGCCCTGAAAGCTGTTGCTGGTCTTCACCTTCCCCGGGCAGCCTACTCACAGGCACAACAGCTTTTGGGATCTGTGCTTGCCCAGAGAAGGAACAGCTCACGGTGCGCATCCTCGGCAGAGCCTGTTCCCGAAAAGGCAAACGTCCGGCTCCTTGTCCCACACGGAAGGTGGCAGCCCTGAAAGCTGTTGCTGGTCTTCACCTTCCCCGGGCAGCCTAGTCACAGGCACAACCGCACTGGGACTCTCTGCTTTCCCAAAGACGCAATCTCTCACGGTGCGCATCCTCGGCAGAGCCTGTTCCCGAAAAGGCAAACGTCCGGCTCCTTGTCCCACACGGAAGGTGGCAGCCCTGAAAGCTGTTGCTGGTCTTCACCTTCCCCGGGCAGCCTACTCACAGGCACAACAGGTTTTGGGATCTGTGCTTGCCCAGAGAAGGAACAGCTCACGGTGCGCATCCTCGGCAGAGCCTGTTCCCGAAAAGGCAAACGTCCGGCTCCTTGTCCCACACGGAAGGTGGCAGCCCTGAAAGCTGTTGCTGGTCTTCACCTTCCCCGGGCAGCCTAGTCACAGGCACAACAGCTTTTGGGATCTGTGCTTGCCCAGAGAAGGAACAGCTCACGGTGCGCATCCTCGGCAGAGCCTGTTCCCGAAAAGGCAAACGTCCGGCTCCTTGTCCCACACGGAAGGTGGCAGCCCTGAAAGCTGTTGCTGGTCTTCACCTTCCCCGGGCAGCCTAGTCACAGGCACAACCGCACTGGGAATCTCTGCTTTCCCAAAGACGCAATCTCTCACGGTGCGCATCCTCGGCAGAGCCTGTTCCCGAAAAGGCAAACGTCCGGCTCCTTGTCCCACACGGAAGGTGGCAGCCCTGAAAGCTGTTGCTGGTCTTCACCTTCCCCGGGCAGCCTACTCACAGGCACAAAGGGTTTTGGGATCTGTGCTTTCCCAAAGACGCAATCTCTCACGGTGCGCATCCTCGGCAGAGCCTGTTCCCGAAAAGGCAAACGTCCGGCTCCTTGTCCCACACGGAAGGTGGCAGCCCTGAAAGCTGTTGCTGGTCTTCACCTTCCCCGGGCAGCCTACTCACAGGCAGAACAGGTTTTGGGATCTCTGCTTTCCCAAAGACGCAATCTCTCACGGTGCGCATCCTCGGCAGAGCCTGTTCCCGAAAAGGCAAACGTCCGGCTCCTTGTCCCACACGGAAGGTGGCAGCCCTGAAAGCTGTTGCTGGTCTTCACCTTCCCCGGGCAGCCTGTTCACAGGCACAACAGGTATTCGGATCTGTGCTTGCCCAGAGAAGGAACAGCTCACGGTGCGCATCCTCGGCAGAGCCTGTTCCCGAAAAGGCAAACGTCCGGCTCCTTGTCCCACACGGAAGGTGGCAGCCCTGAAAGCTGTTGCTGGTCTTCACCTTCCCCGGGCAGCCTGTTCACAGGCACAACAGGTATTCGGATCTGTGCTTGCCCAGAGAAGGAACAGCTCACGGTGCGCATCCTCGGCAGAGCCTGTTCCCGAAAAGGCAAACGTCCGGCTCCTTGTCCCACACGGAAGGTGGCAGCCCTGAAAGCTGTTGCTGGTCTTCACCTTCCCCGGGCAGCCTACTCACAGGCACAACAGCTTTTGGGATCTGTGCTTGACCAGAGAAGGAACAGCTCACGGTGCGCATCCTCGGCAGAGCCTGTTCCCGAAAAGGCAAACGTCCGGCTCCTTGTCCCACACGGAAGGTGGCAGCCCTGAAAGCTGTTGCTGGTCTTCACCTTCCCCAGGCAGCCTACTCACAGGCACAACCGCACTGGGAATCTCTGCTTTCCCAAAGACGCAATCTCACACGGTGCGCATCCTCGGCAGAGCCTGTTCCCGAAAAGGCAAACGTCCGGCTCCTTGTCCCACACGGAAGGTGGCAGCCCTGAAAGCTGTTGCTGGTCTTCACCTTCCCCGGGCAGCCTGTTCACAGGCACAACAGGTATTCGGATCTGTGCTTGCCCAGAGAAGGAACAGCTCACGGTGCGCATCCTCGGCAGAGCCTGTTCCCGAAAAGGCAAACGTCCGGCTCCTTGTCCCACACGGAAGGTGGCAGCCCTGAAAGCTGTTGCTGGTCTTCACCTTCCCCGGGCAGCCTACTCACAGGCACAACCGCACTGGGAATCTCTGCTTTCCCAAAGACGCAATCTCTCACGGTGCGCATCCTCGGCAGAGCCTGTTCCCGAAAAGGCAAACGTCCGGCTCCTTGTCCCACACGGAAGGTGGCAGCCCTGAAAGCTGTTGCTGGTCTTCACCTTCCCCGGGCAGCCTACTCACAGGCACAAAGGGTTTTGGGATCTGTGCTTTCCCAAAGACGCAATCTCTCACGGTGCGCATCCTCGGCAGAGCCTGTTCCCGAAAAGGCAAACGTCCGGCTCCTTGTCCCACACGGAAGGTGGCAGCCCTGAAAGCTGTTGCTGGTCTTCACCTTCCCCGGGCAGCCTACTCACAGGCAGAACAGGTTTTGGGATCTCTGCTTTCCCAAAGACGCAATCTCTCACGGTGCGCATCCTCGGCAGAGCCTGTTCCCGAAAAGGCAAACGTCCGGCTCCTTGTCCCACACGGAAGGTGGCAGCCCTGAAAGCTGTTGCTGGTCTTCACCTTCCCCGGGCAGCCTGTTCACAGGCACAACAGGTATTCGGATCTGTGCTTGCCCAGAGAAGGAACAGCTCACGGTGCGCATCCTCGGCAGAGCCTGTTCCCGAAAAGGCAAACGTCCGGCTCCTTGTCCCACACGGAAGGTGGCAGCCCTGAAAGCTGTTGCTGGTCTTCACCTTCCCCGGGCAGCCTGTTCACAGGCACAACAGGTATTCGGATCTGTGCTTGCCCAGAGAAGGAACAGCTCACGGTGCGCATCCTCGGCAGAGCCTGTTCCCGAAAAGGCAAACGTCCGGCTCCTTGTCCCACACGGAAGGTGGCAGCCCTGAAAGCTGTTGCTGGTCTTCACCTTCCCCGGGCAGCCTACTCACAGGCACAACAGCTTTTGGGATCTGTGCTTGACCAGAGAAGGAACAGCTCACGGTGCGCATCCTCGGCAGAGCCTGTTCCCGAAAAGGCAAACGTCCGGCTCCTTGTCCCACACGGAAGGTGGCAGCCCTGAAAGCTGTTGCTGGTCTTCACCTTCCCCAGGCAGCCTACTCACAGGCACAACCGCACTGGGAATCTCTGCTTTCCCAAAGATGCAATCTCACACGGTGCGCATCCTCGGCAGAGCCTGTTCCCGAAAAGGCAAACGTCCGGCTCCTTGTCCCACACGGAAGGTGGCAGCCCTGAAAGCTGTTGCTGGTCTTCACCTTCCCCGGGCAGCCTATTCATAGGCACAACAGGTATTCGGATCTGTGCTTGCCCAGAGAAGGAACAGCTCACGGTGCGCATCCTCGGCAGAGCCTGTTCCCGAAAAGGCAAACGTCCGGCTCCTTGTCCCACACGGAAGGTGGCAGCCCTGAAAGCTGTTGCTGGTCTTCACCTTCCCCGGGCAGCCTACTCACAGGCACAACCGCACTGGGAATCTCTGCTTTCCCAAAGATGCAATCTCTCACGGTGCGCATCCTCGGCAGAGCCTGTTCCCGAAAAGGCAAACGTCCGGCTCCTTGTCCCACACGGAAGGTGGCAGCCCTGAAAGCTGTTGCTGGTCTTCACCTTCCCCGTGCAGCCTGTTCACAGGCACAACCGCACTGGGAATCTCTGCTTTACCAAAGACGCAATCTCTCACGGTGCGCATCCTCGGCAGAGCCTGTTCCCGAAAAGGCAAACGTCCGGCTCCTTGTCCCACACGGAAGGTGGCAGCCCTGAAAGCTGTTGCTGGTCTTCACCTTCCCCGGGCAGCCTGTTCACAGGCACAACAGGTATTCGGATCTGTGCTTGCCCAGAGAAGGAACAGCTCACGGTGCGCATCCTCGGCAGAGCCTGTTCCCGAAAAGGCAAACGTCCGGCTCCTTGTCCCACACGGAAGGTGGCAGCCCTGAAAGCTGTTGCTGGTCTTCACCTTCCCCGGGCAGCCTACTCACAGGCACAACCGCACTGGGAATCTCTGCTTTCCCAAAGATGCAATCTCTCACGGTGCGCATCCTCGGCAGAGCCTGTTCCCGAAAAGGCAAACGTCCGGCTCCTTGTCCCACACGGAAGGTGGCAGCCCTGAAAGCTGTTGCTGGTCTTCACCTTCCCCGGGCAGCCTACTCACAGGCACAAAGGGTTTTGGGATCTGTGCTTTCCCAAAGACGCAATCTCTCACGGTGCGCATCCTCGGCAGAGCCTGTTCCCGAAAAGGCAAACGTCCGGCTCCTTGTCCCACACGGAAGGTGGCAGCCCTGAAAGCTGTTGCTGGTCTTCACCTTCCCCGGGCAGCCTACTCACAGGCACAACAGCTTTTGGGATCTGTGCTTGCCCAGAGAAGGAACAGCTCACGGTGCGCATCCTCGGCAGAGCCTGTTCCCGAAAAGGCAAACGTCCGGCTCCTTGTCCCACACGGAAGGTGGCAGCCCTGAAAGCTGTTGCTGGTCTTCACCTTCCCCGGGCAGCCTACTCACAGGCACAACCGCACTGGGAATCTCTGCTTTCCCAAAGACGCAATCTCTCACGGTGCGCATCCTCGGCAGAGCCTGTTCCCGAAAAGGCAAACGTCCGGCTCCTTGTCCCACACGGAAGGTGGCAGCCCTGAAAGCTGTTGCTGGTCTTCACCTTCCCCGGGCAGCCTGTTCACAGGCACAACAGGTATTCGGATCTGTGCTTGCCCAGAGAAGGAACAGCTCACGGTGCGCATCCTCGGCAGAGCCTGTTCCCGAAAAGGCAAACGTCCGGCTCCTTGTCCCACACGGAAGGTGGCAGCCCTGAAAGCTGTTGCTGGTCTTCACCTTCCCCGGGCAGCCTAGTCACAGGCACAACCGCACTGGGAATCTCTGCTTTCCCAAAGATGCAATCTCTCACGGTGCGCATCCTCGGCAGAGCCTGTTCCCGAAAAGGCAAACGTCCGGCTCCTTGTCCCACACGGAAGGTGGCAGCCCTGAAAGCTGTTGCTGGTCTTCACCTTCCCCGGGCAGCCTAGTCACAGGCACAAAGGGTTTTGGGATCTGTGCTTTCCCAAAGACGCAATCTCTCACGGTGCGCATCCTCGGCAGAGCCTGTTCCCGAAAAGGCAAACGTCCGGCTCCTTGTCCCACACGGAAGGTGGCAGCCCTGAAAGCTGTTGCTGGTCTTCACCTTCCCCGGGCAGCCTACTCACAGGCACAACCGCACTGGGAATCTCTGCTTTCCCAAAGACGCAATCTCTCACGGTGCGCATCCTCGGCAGAGCCTGTTCCCGAAAAGGCAAACGTCCGGCTCCTTGTCCCACACGGAAGGTGGCAGCCCTGAAAGCTGTTGCTGGTCTTCACCTTCCCCGGGCAGCCTACTCACAGGCACAACCGCACTGGGAATCTCTGCTTTCCCAAAGATGCAATCTCTCACGGTGCGCATCCTCGGCAGAGCCTGTTCCCGAAAAGGCAAACGTCCGGCTCCTTGTCCCACACGGAAGGTGGCAGCCCTGAAAGCTGTTGCTGGTCTTCACCTTCCCCGGGCAGCCTAGTCACAGGCACAACCGCACTGGGACTCTCTGCTTTCCCAAAGACACAATCTCTCACGGTGCGCATCCTCGGCAGAGCCTGTTCCCGAAAAGGCAAACGTCCGGCTCCTTGTCCCACACGGAAGGTGGCAGCCCTGAAAGCTGTTGCTGGTCTTCACCTTCCCCGGGCAGCCTACTCACAGGCACAACAGGTATTCGGATCTGTGCTTGCCCAGAGAAGGAACAGCTCACGGTGCGCATCCTCGGCAGAGCCTGTTCCCGAAAAGGCAAACGTCTGGCTCCTTGTCCCACACGGAAGGTGGCAGCCCTGAAAGCTGTTGCTGGTCTTCACCTTCCCCGGGCAGCCTAGTCACAGGCACAACCGCACTGGGAATCTCTGCTTTCCCAAAGATGCAATCTCTCACGGTGCGCATCCTCGGCAGAGCCTGTTCCCGAAAAGGCAAACGTCCGGCTCCTTGTCCCACACGGAAGGTGGCAGCCCTGAAAGCTGTTGCTGGTCTTCACCTTCCCCGGGCAGCCTAGTCACAGGCACAACCGCACTGGGACTCTCTGCTTTCCCAAAGACGCAATCTCTCACGGTGCGCATCCTCGGCAGAGCCTGTTCCCGAAAAGGCAAACGTCCGGCTCCTTGTCCCACACGGAAGGTGGCAGCCCTGAAAGCTGTTGCTGGTCTTCACCTTCCCCGGGCAGCCTACTCACAGGCACAACAGGTATTCGGATCTGTGCTTGCCCAGAGAAGGAACAGCTCACGGTGCGCATCCTCGGCAGAGCCTGTTCCCGAAAAGGCAAACGTCCGGCTCCTTGTCCCACACGGAAGGTGGCAGCCCTGAAAGCTGTTGCTGGTCTTCACCTTCCCCGGGCAGCCTAGTCACAGGCACAACCGCACTGGGAATCTCTGCTTTCCCAAAGACGCAATCTCTCACGGTGCGCATCCTCGGCAGAGCCTGTTCCCGAAAAGGCAAACGTCCGGCTCCTTGTCCCACACGGAAGGTGGCAGCCCTGAAAGCTGTTGCTGGTCTTCACCTTCCCCGGGCAGCCTACTCACAGGCACAACCGCACTGGGAATCTCTGCTTTCCCAAAGACGCAATCTCTCACGGTGCGCATCCTCGGCAGAGCCTGTTCCCGAAAAGGCAAACGTCCGGCTCCTTGTCCCACACGGAAGGTGGCAGCCCTGAAAGCTGTTGCTGGTCTTCACCTTCCCCGGGCAGCCTGTTCACAGGCACAACAGGTATTCGGATCTGTGCTTGCCCAGAGAAGGAACAGCTCACGGTGCGCATCCTCGGCAGAGCCTGTTCCCGAAAAGGCAAACGTCCGGCTCCTTGTCCCACACGGAAGGTGGCAGCCCTGAAAGCTGTTGCTGGTCTTCACCTTCCCCGGGCAGCCTGTTCACAGGCACAACCGCACTGGGAATCTCTGCTTTCCCAAAGACGCAATCTCTCACGGTGCGCATCCTCGGCAGAGCCTGTTCCCGAAAAGGCAAACGTCCGGCTCCTTGTCCCACACGGAAGGTGGCAGCCCTGAAAGCTGTTGCTGGTCTTCACCTTCCCCGGGCAGCCTATTCATAGGCACAACAGGTATTCGGATCTGTGCTTGCCCAGAGAAGGAACAGCTCACGGTGCGCATCCTCGGCAGAGCCTGTTCCCGAAAAGGCAAACGTCCGGCTCCTTGTCCCACACAGAAGGTGGCAGCCCTGAAAGCTGTTGCTGGTCTTCACCTTCCCCGGGCAGCCTAGTCACAGGCACAACCGCACTGGGAATCTCTGCTTTCCCAAAGACGCAATCTCTCACGGTGCGCATCCTCGGCAGAGCCTGTTCCCGAAAAGGCAAACGTCCGGCTCCTTGTCCCACACGGAAGGTGGCAGCCCTGAAAGCTGTTGCTGGTCTTCACCTTCCCCGGGCAGCCTAGTCACAGGCACAACCGCACTGGGAATCTCTGCTTTCCCAAAGACGCAATCTCTCACGGTGCGCATCCTCGGCAGAGCCTGTTCCCGAAAAGGCCAACGTCCGGCTCCTTGTCCCACACGGAAGGTGGCAGCCCTGAAAGCTGTTGCTGGTCTTCACCTTCCCCGGGCAGCCTAGTCACAGGCACAAAGGGGTTTGGGATCTGTACTTTCCCAAAGACGCAATCTCTCACGGTGCGCATCCTCGGCAGAGCCTGTTCCCGAAAAGGCAAACGTCCGGCTCCTTGTCCCACACGGAAGGTGGCAGCCCTGAAAGCTGTTGCTGGTCTTCACCTTCCCCGGGCAGCCTGTTCACAGGCACAACCGCACTGGGAATCTCTGCTTTCCCAAAGACGCAATCTCTCACGGTGCGCATCCTCGGCAGAGCCTGTTCCCGAAAAGGCAAACGTCCGGCTCCTTGTCCCACACGGAAGGTGGCAGCCCTGAAAGCTGTTGCTGGTCTTCACCTTCCCCGGGCAGCCTATTCATAGGCACAACAGGTATTCGGATCTGTGCTTGCCCAGAGAAGGAACAGCTCACGGTGCGCATCCTCGGCAGAGCCTGTTCCCGAAAAGGCAAACGTCCGGCTCCTTGTCCCACACAGAAGGTGGCAGCCCTGAAAGCTGTTGCTGGTCTTCACCTTCCCCGGGCAGCCTAGTCACAGGCACAACCGCACTGGGAATCTCTGCTTTCCCAAAGACGCAATCTCTCACGGTGCGCATCCTCGGCAGAGCCTGTTCCCGAAAAGGCAAACGTCCGGCTCCTTGTCCCACACGGAAGGTGGCAGCCCTGAAAGCTGTTGCTGGTCTTCACCTTCCCCGGGCAGCCTACCCACAGGCACAACAGCTTTTGGGATCTGTGCTTGCCCAGAGAAGGAACAGCTCACGGTGCCCATCCTCGGCAGAGCCTGTTCCCGAAAAGGCAAACGTCCGGCTCCTTGTCCCACACGGAAGGTGGCAGCCCTGAAAGCTGTTGCTGGTCTTCACCTTCCCCGGGCAGCCTACTCACAGGCACAACCGCACTGGGAATCTCTGCTTTCCCAAAGACGCAATCTCTCACGGTGCGCATCCTCGGCAGAGCCTGTTCCCGAAAAGGCCAACGTCCGGCTCCTTGTCCCACACGGAAGGTGGCAGCCCTGAAAGCTGTTGCTGGTCTTCACCTTCCCCGGGCAGCCTATTCATAGGCACAACAGGTATTCGGATCTGTGCTTGCCCAGAGAAGGAACAGCTCACGGTGCGCATCCTCGGCAGAGCCTGTTCCCGAAAAGGCAAACGTCCGGCTCCTTGTCCCACACGGAAGGTGGCAGCCCTGAAAGCTGTTGCTGGTCTTCACCTTCCCCGGGCAGCCTACTCACAGGCACAACCGCACTGGGAATCTCTGCTTTCCCAAAGACGCAATCTCTCACGGTGCGCATCCTCGGCAGAGCCTGTTCCCGAAAAGGCAAACGTCCGGCTCCTTGTCCCACACGGAAGGTGGCAGCCCTGAAAGCTGTTGCTGGTCTTCACCTTCCCCGGGCAGCCTGTTCACAGGCACAACCGCACTGGGACTCTCTGCTTTCCCAAAGACGCAATCTCTCACGGTGCGCATCCTCGGCAGAGCCTGTTCCCGAAAAGGCAAACGTCCGGCTCCTTGTCCCACACGGAAGGTGGCAGCCCTGAAAGCTGTTGCTGGTCTTCACCTTCCCCGGGCAGCCTATTCATAGGCACAACAGGTATTCGGATCTGTGCTTGCCCAGAGAAGGAACAGCTCACGGTGCGCATCCTCGGCAGAGCCTGTTCCCGAAAAGGCAAACGTCCGGCTCCTTGTCCCACACGGAAGGTGGCAGCCCTGAAAGCTGTTGCTGGTCTTCACCTTCCCCGGGCAGCCTACTCACAGGCACAACCGCACTGGGAATCTCTGCTTTCCCAAAGACGCAATCTCTCACGGTGCGCATCCTCGGCAGAGCCTGTTCCCGAAAAGGCAAACGTCCGGCTCCTTGTCCCACACGGAAGGTGGCAGCCCTGAAAGCTGTTGCTGGTCTTCACCTTCCCCGGGCAGCCTACTCACAGGCACAACAGCTTTTGGGATCTGTGCTTGCCCAGAGAAGGAACAGCTCACGGTGCGCATCCTCGGCAGAGCCTGTTCCCGAAAAGGCAAACGTCCGGCTCCTTGTCCCACACGGAAGGTGGCAGCCCTGAAAGCTGTTGCTGGTCTTCACCTTCCCCGGGCAGCCTAGTCACAGGCACAACCGCACTGGGAATCTCTGCTTTCCCAAAGATGCAATCTCTCACGGTGCGCATCCTCGGCAGAGCCTGTTCCCGAAAAGGCAAACGTCCGGCTCCTTGTCCCACACGGAAGGTGGCAGCCCTGAAAGCTGTTGCTGGTCTTCACCTTCCCCGGGCAGCCTAGTCACAGGCACAACCGCACTGGGAATCTCTGCTTTCCCAAAGACACAATCTCTCACGGTGCGCATCCTCGGCAGAGCCTGTTCCCGAAAAGGCAAACGTCCGGCTCCTTGTCCCACACGGAAGGTGGCAGCCCTGAAAGCTGTTGCTGGTCTTCACCTTCCCCGGGCAGCCTACTCACAGGCACAACAGGTATTCGGATCTGTGCTTGCCCAGAGAAGGAACAGCTCACGGTGCGCATCCTCGGCAGAGCCTGTTCCCGAAAAGGCAAACGTCTGGCTCCTTGTCCCACACGGAAGGTGGCAGCCCTGAAAGCTGTTGCTGGTCTTCACCTTCCCCGGGCAGCCTAGTCACAGGCACAACCGCACTGGGAATCTCTGCTTTCCCAAAGATGCAATCTCTCACGGTGCGCATCCTCGGCAGAGCCTGTTCCCGAAAAGGCAAACGTCCGGCTCCTTGTCCCACACGGAAGGTGGCAGCCCTGAAAGCTGTTGCTGGTCTTCACCTTCCCCGGGCAGCCTAGTCACAGGCACAACCGCACTGGGAATCTCTGCTTTCCCAAAGACGCAATCTCTCACGGTGCGCATCCTCGGCAGAGCCTGTTCCCGAAAAGGCAAACGTCCGGCTCCTTGTCCCACACGGAAGGTGGCAGCCCTGAAAGCTGTTGCTGGTCTTCACCTTCCCCGGGCAGCCTACTCACAGGCACAACAGCTTTTGGGATCTGTGCTTGCCCAGAGAAGGAACAGCTCACGGTGCGCATCCTCGGCAGAGCCTGTTCCCGAAAAGGCAAACGTCCGGCTCCTTGTCCCACACGGAAGGTGGCAGCCCTGAAAGCTGTTGCTGGTCTTCACCTTCCCCGGGCAGCCTACTCACAGGCACAACCGCACTGGGAATCTCTGCTTTCCCAAAGACGCAATCTCTCACGGTGCGCATCCTCGGCAGAGCCTGTTCCCGAAAAGGCAAACGTCCGGCTCCTTGTCCCACACGGAAGGTGGCAGCCCTGAAAGCTGTTGCTGGTCTTCACCTTCCCCGGGCAGCCTACTCACAGGCACAACCGCACTGGGAATCTCTGCTTTCCCAAAGACGCAATCTCTCACGGTGCGCATCCTCGGCAGAGCCTGTTCCCGAAAAGGCAAACGTCCGGCTCCTTGTCCCACACGGAAGGTGGCAGCCCTGAAAGCTGTTGCTGGTCTTCACCTTCCCCGGGCAGCCTGTTCACAGGCACAACAGGTATTCGGATCTGTGCTTGCCCAGAGAAGGAACAGCTCACGGTGCGCATCCTCGGCAGAGCCTGTTCCCGAAAAGGCAAACGTCCGGCTCCTTGTCCCACACGGAAGGTGGCAGCCCTGAAAGCTGTTGCTGGTCTTCACCTTCCCCGGGCAGCCTACTCACAGGCACAACCGCACTGGGAATCTCTGCTTTCCCAAAGACGCAATCTCTCACGGTGCGCATCCTCGGCAGAGCCTGTTCCCGAAAAGGCAAACGTCCGGCTCCTTGTCCCACACGGAAGGTGGCAGCCCTGAAACCTGTTGCTGGTCTTCACCTTCCCCGGGCAGCCTACTCACAGGCACAACCGCACTGGGACTCTCTGCTTTCCCAAAGACGCAATCTCTCACGGTGCGCATCCTCGGCAGAGCCTGTTCCCGAAAAGGCAAACGTCCGGCTCCTTGTCCCACACGGAAGGTGGCAGCCCTGAAAGCTGTTGCTGGTCTTCACCTTCCCCGGGCAGCCTGTTCACAGGCACAACCGCACTGGGACTCTCTGCTTTCCCAAAGACGCAATCTCTCACGGTGCGCATCCTCGGCAGAGCCTGTTCCCGAAAAGGCAAACGTCCGGCTCCTTGTCCCACACGGAAGGTGGCAGCCCTGAAAGCTGTTGCTGGTCTTCACCTTCCCCGGGCAGCCTATTCATAGGCACAACAGGTATTCGGATCTGTGCTTGCCCAGAGAAGGAACAGCTCACGGTGCGCATCCTCGGCAGAGCCTGTTCCCGAAAAGGCAAACGTCCGGCTCCTTGTCCCACACGGAAGGTGGCAGCCCTGAAAGCTGTTGCTGGTCTTCACCTTCCCCGGGCAGCCTACCCACAGGCACAACAGCTTTTGGGATCTGTGCTTGCCCAGAGAAGGAACAGCTCACGGTGCCCATCCTCGGCAGAGCCTGTTCCCGAAAAGGCAAACGTCCGGCTCCTTGTCCCACACGGAAGGTGGCAGCCCTGAAAGCTGTTGCTGGTCTTCACCTTCCCCGGGCAGCCTACTCACAGGCACAACCGCACTGGGAATCTCTGCTTTCCCAAAGACGCAATCTCTCACGGTGCGCATCCTCGGCAGAGCCTGTTCCCGAAAAGGCCAACGTCCGGCTCCTTGTCCCACACGGAAGGTGGCAGCCCTGAAAGCTGTTGCTGGTCTTCACCTTCCCCGGGCAGCCTACCCACAGGCACAACAGCTTTTGGGATCTGTGCTTGCCCAGAGAAGGAACAGCTCACGGTGCGCATCCTCGGCAGAGCCTGTTCCCGAAAAGGCAAACGTCCGGCTCCTTGTCCCACACGGAAGGTGGCAGCCCTGAAAGCTGTTGCTGGTCTTCACCTTCCCCGGGCAGCCTAGTCACAGGCACAACCGCACTGGGAATCTCTGCTTTCCCAAAGATGCAATCTCTCACGGTGCGCATCCTCGGCAGAGCCTGTTCCCGAAAAGGCAAACGTCCGGCTCCTTGTCCCACACGGAAGGTGGCAGCCCTGAAAGCTGTTGCTGGTCTTCACCTTCCCCGGGCAGCCTACTCACAGGCACAACCGCACTGGGAATCTCTGCTTTCCCAAAGACGCAATCTCTCACGGTGCGCATCCTCGGCAGAGCCTGTTCCCGAAAAGGCAAACGTCCGGCTCCTTGTCCCACACGGAAGGTGGCAGCCCTGAAAGCTGTTGCTGGTCTTCACCTTCCCCGGGCAGCCTACTCACAGGCACAACCGCACTGGGAATCTCTGCTTTCCCAAAGATGCAATCTCTCACGGTGCGCATCCTCGGCAGAGCCTGTTCCCGAAAAGGCAAACGTCCGGCTCCTTGTCCCACACGGAAGGTGGCAGCCCTGAAAGCTGTTGCTGGTCTTCACCTTCCCCGGGCAGCCTACTCACAGGCACAACCGCACTGGGAATCTCTGCTTTCCCAAAGACGCAATCTCTCACGGTGCGCATCCTCGGCAGAGCCTGTTCCCGAAAAGGCAAACGTCCGGCTCCTTGTCCCACACGGAAGGTGGCAGCCCTGAAAGCTGTTGCTGGTCTTCACCTTCCCCGGGCAGCCTAGTCATAGGCACAACAGGTATTCGGATCTGTGCTTGCCCAGAGAAGGAACAGCTCACGGTGCGCATCCTCGGCAGAGCCTGTTCCCGAAAAGGCAAACGTCCGGCTCCTTGTCCCACACGGAAGGTGGCAGCCCTGAAAGCTGTTGCTGGTCTTCACCTTCCCCGGGCAGCCTACTCACAGGCACAACCGCACTGGGAATCTCTGCTTTCCCAAAGACGCAATCTCTCACGGTGCGCATCCTCGGCAGAGCCTGTTCCCGAAAAGGCAAACGTCCGGCTCCTTGTCCCACACGGAAAGTGGCAGCCCTGAAAGCTGTTGCTGGTCTTCACCTTCCCCGGGCAGCCTAGTCATAGGCACAACAGGTATTCGGATCTGTGCTTGCCCAGAGAAGGAACAGCTCACGGTGCGCATCCTCGGCAGAGCCTGTTCCCGAAAAGGCAAACGTCCGGCTCCTTGTCCCACACGGAAAGTGGCAGCCCTGAAAGCTGTTGTTGGTCTTCACCTTCCCCGGGCA
Organism: Haliaeetus albicilla; assembly: GCF_947461875.1. NCBI lineage: Eukaryota > Metazoa > Chordata > Aves > Accipitriformes > Accipitridae > Haliaeetus > Haliaeetus albicilla. Next base: position 13,127,641 of record NC_091507.1, read on the forward strand.
GCCTACTCACAGGCACAACCGCACTGGGAATCTCTGCTTTCCCAAAGATGCAATCTCTCACGGTGCGCATCCTCGGCAGAGCCTGTTCCCGAAAAGGCAAACGTCCGGCTCCTTGTCCCACACGGAAGGTGGCAGCCCTGAAAGCTGTTGCTGGTCTTCACCTTCCCCGGGCAGCCTACTCACAGGCACAAAGGGTTTTGGGATCTGTGCTTTCCCAAAGACGCAATCTCTCACGGTGCGCATCCTCGGCAGAGCCTGTTCCCGAAAAGGCAAACGTCCGGCTCCTTGTCCCACACGGAAGGTGGCAGCCCTGAAAGCTGTTGCTGGTCTTCACCTTCCCCGGGCAGCCTGTTCACAGGCACAACAGGTATTCGGATCTGTGCTTGCCCAGAGAAGGAACAGCTCACGGTGCGCATCCTCGGCAGAGCCTGTTCCCGAAAAGGCAAACGTCCGGCTCCTTGTCCCACACGGAAGGTGGCAGCCCTGAAAGCTCTTGCTGGTCTTCACCTTCCCCGGGCAGCCTATTCATAGGCACAACAGGTATTCGGATCTGTGCTTGCCCAGAGAAGGAACAGCTCACGGTGCGCATCCTCGGCAGAGCCTGTTCCCGAAAAGGCAAACGTCCGGCTCCTTGTCCCACACGGAAGGTGGCAGCCCTGAAAGCTGTTGCTGGTCTTCACCTTCCCCGGGCAGCCTACTCACAGGCACAACCGCACTGGGAATCTCTGCTTTCCCAAAGACGCAATCTCTCACGGTGCGCATCCTCGGCAGAGCCTGTTCCCGAAAAGGCAAACGTCCGGCTCCTTGTCCCACACGGAAGGTGGCAGCCCTGAAAGCTGTTGCTGGTCTTCACCTTCCCCGGGCAGCCTACTCACAGGCACAACCGCACTGGGAATCTCTGCTTTCCCAAAGACGCAATCTCTCACGGTGCGCATCCTCGGCAGAGCCTGTTCCCGAAAAGGCAAACGTCCGGCTCCTTGTCCCACACGGAAGGTGGCAGCCCTGAAAGCTGTTGCTGGTCTTCACCTTCCCCGGGCAGCCTACTCACAGGCACAACCGCACTGGGAATCTCTGCTTTCCCAAAGACGCAATCTCTCACGGTGCGCATCCTCGGCAGAGCCTGTTCCCGAAAAGGCAAACGTCCGGCTCCTTGTCCCACACGGAAGGTGGCAGCCCTGAAAGCTGTTGCTGGTCTTCACCTTCCCCGGGCAGCCTAGTCACAGGCACAACCGCACTGGGACTCTCTGCTTTCCCAAAGACGCAATCTCTCACGGTGCGCATCCTCGGCAGAGCCTGTTCCCGAAAAGGCAAACGTCCGGCTCCTTGTCCCACACGGAAGGTGGCAGCCCTGAAAGCTGTTGCTGGTCTTCACCTTCCCCGGGCAGCCTAGTCACAGGCACAACCGCACTGGGAATCTCTGCTTTCCCAAAGACGCAATCTCTCACGGTGCGCATCCTCGGCAGAGCCTGTTCCCGAAAAGGCAAACGTCCGGCTCCTTGTCCCACACGGAAGGTGGCAGCCCTGAAAGCTGTTGCTGGTCTTCACCTTCCCCGGGCAGCCTATTCATAGGCACAACAGGTATTCGGATCTGTGCTTGCCCAGAGAAGGAACAGCTCACGGTGCGCATCCTCGGCAGAGCCTGTTCCCGAAAAGGCAAACGTCCGGCTCCTTGTCCCACACGGAAGGTGGCAGCCCGGAAAGCTCTTGCTGGTCTTCACCTTCCCCGGGCAGCCCACTCACAGGCACAACTGCACTGGGACTCTCTGCTTTCCCAAAGACGCAATCTCTCACGGTGCGCATCCTCGGCAGAGCCTGTTCCCGAAAAGGCAAACGTCCGGCTCCTTGTCCCACACGGAAGGTGGCAGCCCTGAAAGCTGTTGCTGGTCTTCACCTTCCCCGGGCAGCCTACTCACAGGCACAACAGCTTTTGGGATCTGTGCTTGCCCAGAGAAGGAACAGCTCACGGTGCCCATCCTCGGCAGAGCCTGTTCCCGAAAAGGCAAACGTCCGGCTCCTTGTCCCACATGGAAGGTGGCAGCCCTGAAAGCTGTTGCTGGTCTTCACCTTCCCCGGGCAGCCTACTCACAGGCACAACCGCACTGGGAATCTCTGCTTTCCCAAAGACGCAATCTCTCACGGTGCGCATCCTCGGCAGAGCCTGTTCCCGAAAAGGCAAACGTCCGGCTCCTTGTCCCACACGGAAGGTGGCAGCCCTGAAAGCTGTTGCTGGTCTTCACCTTCCCCGGGCAGCCTGTTCACAGGCACAACAGGTATTCGGATCTGTGCTTGCCCAGAGAAGGAACAGCTCACGGTGCGCATCCTCGGCAGAGCCTGTTCCCGAAAAGGCAAACGTCCGGCTCCTTGTCCCACACGGAAGGTGGCAGCCCTGAAAGCTGTTGCTGGTCTTCACCTTCCCCGGGCAGCCTATTCATAGGCACAACAGGTATTCGGATCTGTGCTTGCCCAGAGAAGGAACAGCTCACGGTGCGCATCCTCGGCAGAGCCTGTTCCCGAAAAGGCAAACGTCCGGCTCCTTGTCCCACACGGAAGGTGGCAGCCCTGAAAGCTGTTGCTGGTCTTCACCTTCCCCGGGCAGCCTACTCACAGGCACAACCGCACTGGGAATCTCTGCTTTCCCAAAGACGCAATCTCTCACGGTGCGCATCCTCGGCAGAGCCTGTTCCCGAAAAGGCAAACGTCCGGCTCCTTGTCCCACACGGAAGGTGGCAGCCCTGAAAGCTCTTGCTGGTCTTCACCTTCCCCGGGCAGCCTAGTCACAGGCGCAACCGCACTGGGAATCTCTGCTTTCCCAAAGATGCAATCTCTCACGGTGCGCATCCTCGGCAGAGCCTGTTCCCGAAAAGGCAAACGTCCGGCTCCTTGTCCCACACGGAAGGTGGCAGCCCTGAAAGCTGTTGCTGGTCTTCACCTTCCCCGGGCAGCCTAGTCACAGGCACAACAGCTTTTGGGATCTGTGCTTGCCCAGAGAAGGAACAGCTCACGGTGCGCATCCTCGGCAGAGCCTGTTCCCGAAAAGGCAAACGTCCGGCTCCTTGTCCCACACGGAAGGTGGCAGCCCTGAAAGCTGTTGCTGGTCTTCACCTTCCCCGGGCAGCCTATTCATAGGCACAACAGGTATTCGGATCTCTGCTTGCCCAGAGAAGGAACAGCTCACGGTGCGCATCCTCGGCAGAGCCTGTTCCCGAAAAAGCAAACGTCCGGCTCCTTGTCCCACACGGAAGGTGGCAGCCCTGAAAGCTGTTGCTGGTCTTCACCTTCCCCGGGCAGCCTATTCATAGGCACAACAGGTATTCGGATCTGTGCTTGCCCAGAGAAGGAACAGCTCACGGTGCGCATCCTCGGCAGAGCCTGTTCCCGAAAAGGCAAACGTCCGGCTCCTTGTCCCACACGGAAGGTGGCAGCCCTGAAAGCTGTTGCTGGTCTTCACCTTCCCCGGGCAGCCTAGTCACAGGCACAACCGCACTGGGAATCTCTGCTTTCCCAAAGACGCAATCTCTCACGGTGCGCATCCTCGGCAGAGCCTGTTCCCGAAAAGGCAAACGTCCGGCTCCTTGTCCCACACGGAAGGTGGCAGCCCTGAAAGCTGTTGCTGGTCTTCACCTTCCCCGGGCAGCCTACTCACAGGCACAACAGCTTTTGGGATCTGTGCTTGCCCAGAGAAGGAACAGCTCACGGTGCGCATCCTCGGCAGAGCCTGTTCCCGAAAAGGCAAACGTCCGGCTCCTTGTCCCACACGGAAGGTGGCAGCCCTGAAAGCTGTTGCTGGTCTTCACCTTCCCCGGGCAGCCTAGTCACAGGCACAACCGCACTGGGAATCTCTGCTTTCCCAAAGATGCAATCTCTCACGGTGCGCATCCTCGGCAGAGCCTGTTCCCGAAAAGGCAAATGTCCGGCTCCTTGTCCCACACGGAAGGTGGCAGCCCTGAAAGCTGTTGCTGGTCTTCACCTTCCCCGGGCAGCCTACTCACAGGCACAAAGGGTTTTGGGATCTGTGCTTTCCCAAAGACGCAATCTCTCACGGTGCGCATCCTCGGCAGAGCCTGTTCCCGAAAAGGCAAACGTCCGGCTCCTTGTCCCACACGGAAGGTGGCAGCCCTGAAAGCTGTTGCTGGTCTTCACCTTCCGCGTGCAGCCTAGTCATAGGCACAACAGGTATTCGGATCTGTGCTTGCCCAGAGAAGGAACAGCTCACGGTGCGCATCCTCGGCAGAGCCTGTTCCCGAAAAGGCAAACATCCGGCTCCTTGTCCCACACGGAAGGTGGCAGCCCTGAAAGCTGTTGCTGGTCTTCACCTTCCCCGGGCAGCCTAGTCACAGGCACAACCGCACTGGGAATCTCTGCTTTCCCAAAGACGCAATCTCTCACGGTGCGCATCCTCGGCAGAGCCTGTTCCCGAAAAGGCAAACGTCCGGCTCCTTGTCCCACACGGAAGGTGGCAGCCCTGAAAGCTGTTGCTGGTCTTCACCTTCCCCGGGCAGCCTACTCACAGGCACAACCGCACTGGGAATCTCTGCTTTCCCAAAGACGCAATCTCTCACGGTGCGCATCCTCGGCAGAGCCTGTTCCCGAAAAGGCAAACGTCCGGCTCCTTGTCCCACACGGAAGGTGGCAGCCCTGAAAGCTGTTGCTGGTCTTCACCTTCCCCGGGCAGCCTACTCACAGGCACAACCGCACTGGGAATCTCTGCTTTCCCAAAGACGCAATCTCTCACGGTGCGCATCCTCGGCAGAGCCTGTTCCCGAAAAGGCAAACGTCCGGCTCCTTGTCCCACACGGAAGGTGGCAGCCCTGAAAGCTGTTGCTGGTCTTCACCTTCCCCGGGCAGCCTACTCACAGGCACAAAGGGTTTTGGGATCTGTGCTTTCCCAAAGACGCAATCTCTCACGGTGCGCATCCTCGGCAGAGCCTGTTCCCGAAAAGGCAAACGTCCGGCTCCTTGTCCCACACGGAAGGTGGCAGCCCTGAAAGCTGTTGCTGGTCTTCACCTTCCCCGGGCAGCCTAGTCACAGGCACAACCGCACTGGGAATCTCTGCTTTCCCAAAGACGCAATCTCTCACGGTGCGCATCCTCGGCAGAGCCTGTTCCCGAAAAGGCAAACGTCCGGCTCCTTGTCCCACACGGAAGGTGGCAGCCCTGAAAGCTGTTGCTGGTCTTCACCTTCCCCGGGCAGCCTAGTCACAGGCACAACCGCACTGGGAATCTCTGCTTTCCCAAAGACGCAATCTCTCACGGTGCGCATCCTCGGCAGAGCCTGTTCCCGAAAAGGCAAACGTCCGGCTCCTTGTCCCACACGGAAGGTGGCAGCCCTGAAAGCTGTTGCTGGTCTTCACCTTCCCCGGGCAGCCTACTCACAGGCACAAAGGGTTTTGGGATCTGTGCTTGCCCAGAGAAGGAACAGCTCACGGTGCGCATCCTCGGCAGAGCCTGTTCCCGAAAAGGCAAACGTCCGGCTCCTTGTCCCACACGGAAGGTGGCAGCCCTGAAAGCTGTTGCTGGTCTTCACCTTCCCCGGGCAGCCTACTCACAGGCACAACAGCTTTTGGGATCTGTGCTTGCCCAGAGAAGGAACAGCTCACGGTGCGCATCCTCGGCAGAGCCTGTTCCCGAAAAGGCAAACGTCCGGCTCCTTGTCCCACACGGAAGGTGGCAGCCCTGAAAGCTGTTGCTGGTCTTCACCTTCCCCGGGCAGCCTAGTCACAGGCACAACCGCACTGGGAATCTCTGCTTTCCCAAAGACGCAATCTCTCACGGTGCGCATCCTCGGCAGAGCCTGTTCCCGAAAAGGCAAACGTCCGGCTCCTTGTCCCACACGGAAGGTGGCAGCCCTGAAAGCTGTTGCTGGTCTTCACCTTCCCCGGGCAGCCTGTTCACAGGCACAACAGGTATTCGGATCTGTGCTTGCCCAGAGAAGGAACATCTCACGGTGCGCATCCTCGGCAGAGCCTGTTCCCGAAAAGGCAAACGTCCGGCTCCTTGTCCCACACGGAAGGTGGCAGCCCTGAAAGCTGTTGCTGGTCTTCACCTTCCCCGGGCAGCCTACTCACAGGCACAACAGCTTTTGGGATCTGTGCCTGCCCAGAGAAGGAACAGCTCACGGTGCGCATCCTCGGCAGAGCCTGTTCCCGAAAAGGCAAACGTCCGGCTCCTTGTCCCACACGGAAGGCGGCAGCCCTGAAAGCTGTTGCTGGTCTTCACCTTCCCCGGGCAGCCTACTCACAGGCACAAAGGGTTTTGGGATCTGTGCTTTCCCAAAGACGCAATCTCTCACGGTGCGCATCCTCGGCAGAGCCTGTTCCCGAAAAGGCAAACGTCCGGCTCCTTGTCCCACACGGAAGGTGGCAGCCCTGAAAGCTGTTGCTGGTCTTCACCTTCCCCGGGCAGCCTGTTCACAGGCACAACAGGTATTCGGGTCTGTGCTTGCCCAGAGAAGGAACAGCTCACGGTGCGCATCCTCGGCAGAGCCTGTTCCCGAAAAGGCAAACGTCCGGCTCCTTGTCCCACACGGAAGGTGGCAGCCCTGAAAGCTGTTGCTGGTCTTCACCTTCCCCGGGCAGCCTACTCACAGGCACAACTGCACTGGGAATCTCTGCTTTCCCAAAGACGCAATCTCTCACGGTGCGCATCCTCGGCAGAGCCTGTTCCCGAAAAGGCAAATGTCCGGCTCCTTGTCCCACACGGAAGGTGGCAGCCCTGAAAGCTGTTGCTGGTCTTCACCTTCCCCGGGCAGCCTACTCACAGGCACAAAGGGTTTTGGGATCTGTGCTTTCCCAAAGACGCAATCTCTCACGGTGCGCATCCTCGGCAGAGCCTGTTCCCGAAAAGGCAAACGTCCGGCTCCTTGTCCCACACGGAAGGTGGCAGCCCTGAAAGCTGTTGCTGGTCTTCACCTTCCGCGTGCAGCCTAGTCATAGGCACAACAGGTATTCGGATCTGTGCTTGCCCAGAGAAGGAACAGCTCACGGTGCGCATCCTCGGCAGAGCCTGTTCCCGAAAAGGCAAACATCCGGCTCCTTGTCCCACACGGAAGGTGGCAGCCCTGAAAGCTGTTGCTGGTCTTCACCTTCCCCGGGCAGCCTAGTCATAGGCACAACAGGTATTCGGATCTGTGCTTGCCCAGAGAAGGAACAGCTCACGGTGCGCATCCTCGGCAGAGCCTGTTCCCAAAAAGGCAAACGTCCGGCTCCTTGTCCCACACGGAAGGTGGCAGCCCTGAAAGCTGTTGCTGGTCTTCACCTTCCCCGGGCAGCCTAGTCATAGGCACAACAGGTATTCGGATCTGTGCTTGCCCAGAGAAGGAACAGCTCACGGTGCGCATCCTCGGCAGAGCCTGTTCCCGAAAAGGCAAACGTCCGGCTCCTTGTCCCACACGGAAGGTGGCAGCCCTGAAAGCTGTTGCTGGTCTTCACCTTCCCCGGGCAGCCTACTCACAGGCACAACCGCACTGGGAATCTCTGCTTTCCCAAAGATGCAATCTCTCACGGTGCGCATCCTCGGCAGAGCCTGTTCCCGAAAAGGCAAACGTCCGGCTCCTTGTCCCACACGGAAGGTGGCAGCCCTGAAAGCTGTTGCTGGTCTTCACCTTCCCCGGGCAGCCTCTTCACAGGCACAACCGCACTGGGAATCTCTGCTTTCCCAAAGACGCAATCTCTCACGGTGCGCATCCTCGGCAGAGCCTGTTCCCGAAAAGGCAAACGTCCGGCTCCTTGTCCCACACGGAAGGTGGCAGCCCTGAAAGCTGTTGCTGGTCTTCACCTTCCCCGGGCAGCCTAGTCATAGGCACAACAGGTATTCGGATCTGTGCTTGCCCAGAGAAGGAACAGCTCACGGTGCGCATCCTCGGCAGAGCCTGTTCCCGAAAAGGCAAACGTCCGGCTCCTTGTCCCACACGGAAGGTGGCAGCCCTGAAAGCTGTTGCTGGTCTTCACCTTCCCCGGGCAGCCTACTCACAGGCACAACCGCACTGGGAATCTCTGCTTTCCCAAAGATGCAATCTCTCACGGTGCGCATCCTCGGCAGAGCCTGTTCCCGAAAAGGCAAACATCCGGCTCCTTGTCCCACACGGAAGGTGGCAGCCCTGAAAGCTGTTGCTGGTCTTCACCTTCCCCGGGCAGCCTACTCACAGGCACAACCGCACTGGGAATCTCTGCTTTCCCAAAGACGCAATCTCTCACGGTGCGCATCCTCGGCAGAGCCTGTTCCCGAAAAGGCAAACGTCCGGCTCCTTGTCCCACACGGAAGGTGGCAGCCCTGAAAGCTGTTGCTGGTCTTCACCTTCCCCGGGCAGCCTACTCACAGGCACAACAGCTTTTGGGATCTGTGCTTGCCCAGAGAAGGAACAGCTCACGGTGCGCATCCTCGGCAGAGCCTGTTCCCGAAAAGGCAAACGTCCGGCTCCTTGTCCCACACGGAAGGTGGCAGCCCTGAAAGCTGTTGCTGGTCTTCACCTTCCCCGGGCAGCCTAGTCACAGGCACAACAGCTTTTGGGATCTGTGCTTGCCCAGAGAAGGAACAGCTCACGGTGCGCATCCTCGGCAGAGCCTGTTCCCGAAAAGGCAAACGTCCGGCTCCTTGTCCCACACGGAAGGTGGCAGCCCTGAAAGCTGTTGCTGGTCTTCACCTTCCCCGGGCAGCCTACTCACAGGCACAACCGCACTGGGAATCTCTGCTTTCCCAAAGACGCAATCTCTCACGGTGCGCATCCTCGGCAGAGCCTGTTCCCGAAAAGGCAAACGTCCGGCTCCTTGTCCCACACGGAAGGTGGCAGCCCTGAAAGCTGTTGCTGGTCTTCACCTTCCCCGGGCAGCCTGTTCACAGGCACAACCGCACTGGGAATCTCTGCTTTCCCAAAGACGCAATCTCTCACGGTGCGCATCCTCGGCAGAGCCTGTTCCCGAAAAGGCAAACGTCCGGCTCCTTGTCCCACACGGAAGGTGGCAGCCCTGAAAGCTGTTGCTGGTCTTCACCTTCCCCGGGCAGCCTAGTCACAGGCACAACAGCTTTTGGGATCTGTGCTTGCCCAGAGAAGGAACAGCTCACGGTGCGCATCCTCGGCAGAGCCTGTTCCCGAAAAGGCAAACGTCCGGCTCCTTGTCCCACACGGAAGGTGGCAGCCCTGAAAGCTGTTGCTGGTCTTCACCTTCCCCGGGCAGCCTACTCACAGGCACAACCGCACTGGGAATCTGTGCTTTCCCAAAGACGCAATCTCTCACGGTGCGCATCCTCGGCAGAGCCTGTTCCCGAAAAGGCAAACGTCCGGCTCCTTGTCCCACACGGAAGGTGGCAGCCCTGAAAGCTGTTGCTGGTCTTCACCTTCCCCGGGCAGCCTACTCACAGGCACAACAGCTTTTGGGATCTGTGCTTGCCCAGAGAAGGAACAGCTCACGGTGCGCATCCTCGGCAGAGCCTGTTCCCGAAAAGGCAAACGTCCGGCTCCTTGTCCCACACGGAAGGTGGCAGCCCTGAAAGCTGTTGCTGGTCTTCACCTTCCCCGGGCAGCCTAGTCACAGGCACAACAGCTTTTGGGATCTGTGCTTGCCCAGAGAAGGAACAGCTCACGGTGCGCATCCTCGGCAGAGCCTGTTCCCGAAAAGGCAAACGTCCGGCTCCTTGTCCCACACGGAAGGTGGCAGCCCTGAAAGCTGTTGCTGGTCTTCACCTTCCCCGGGCAGCCTACTCACAGGCACAACCGCACTGGGAATCTCTGCTTTCCCAAAGACGCAATCTCTCACGGTGCGCATCCTCGGCAGAGCCTGTTCCCGAAAAGGCAAACGTCCGGCTCCTTGTCCCACACGGAAGGTGGCAGCCCTGAAAGCTGTTGCTGGTCTTCACCTTCCCCGGGCAGCCTGTTCACAGGCACAACCGCACTGGGAATCTCTGCTTTCCCAAAGACGCAATCTCTCACGGTGCGCATCCTCGGCAGAGCCTGTTCCCGAAAAGGCAAACGTCCGGCTCCTTGTCCCACACGGAAGGTGGCAGCCCTGAAAGCTGTTGCTGGTCTTCACCTTCCCCGGGCAGCCTAGTCACAGGCACAACAGCTTTTGGGATCTGTGCTTGCCCAGAGAAGGAACAGCTCACGGTGCGCATCCTCGGCAGAGCCTGTTCCCGAAAAGGCAAACGTCCGGCTCCTTGTCCCACACGGAAGGTGGCAGCCCTGAAAGCTGTTGCTGGTCTTCACCTTCCCCGGGCAGCCTACTCACAGGCACAACCGCACTGGGAATCTCTGCTTTCCCAAAGACGCAATCTCTCACGGTGCGCATCCTCGGCAGAGCCTGTTCCCGAAAAGGCAAACGTCCGGCTCCTTGTCCCACACGGAAGGTGGCAGCCCTGAAAGCTGTTGCTGGTCTTCACCTTCCCCGGGCAGCCTACTCACAGGCACAACCGCACTGGGAATCTCTGCTTTCCCAAAGACGCAATCTCTCACGGTGCGCATCCTCGGCAGAGCCTGTTCCCGAAAAGGCAAACGTCCGGCTCCTTGTCCCACACGGAAGGTGGCAGCCCTGAAAGCTGTTGCTGGTCTTCACCTTCCCCGTGCAGCCTATTCATAGGCACAACAGGTATTCGGATCTGTGCTTGCCCAGAGAAGGAACAGCTCACGGTGCGCATCCTCGGCAGAGCCTGTTCCCGAAAAGGCAAACGTCCGGCTCCTTGTCCCACACGGAAGGTGGCAGCCCTGAAAGCTGTTGCTGGTCTTCACCTTCCCCGGGCAGCCTACTCACAGGCACAACCGCACTGGGAATCTCTGCTTTCCCAAAGATGCAATCTCTCACGGTGCGCATCCTCGGCAGAGCCTGTTCCCGAAAAGGCAAACATCCGGCTCCTTGTCCCACACGGAAGGTGGCAGCCCTGAAAGCTGTTGCTGGTCTTCACCTTCCCCGGGCAGCCTACTCACAGGCACAACCGCACTGGGAATCTCTGCTTTCCCAAAGACGCAATCTCTCACGGTGCGCATCCTCGGCAGAGCCTGTTCCCGAAAAGGCAAACGTCCGGCTCCTTGTCCCACACGGAAGGTGGCAGCCCTGAAAGCTGTTGCTGGTCTTCACCTTCCCCGGGCAGCCTAGTCATAGGCACAACAGGTATTCGGATCTGTGCTTGCCCAGAGAAGGAACAGCTCACGGTGCGCATCCTCGGCAGAGCCTGTTCCCGAAAAGGCAAACGTCCGGCTCCTTGTCCCACACGGAAGGTGGCAGCCCTGAAAGCTGTTGCTGGTCTTCACCTTCCCCGGGCAGCCTACTCACAGGCACAACCGCACTGGGAATCTCTGCTTTCCCAAAGACGCAATCTCTCACGGTGCGCATCCTCGGCAGAGCCTGTTCCCGAAAAGGCAAACGTCCGGCTCCTTGTCCCACACGGAAGGTGGCAGCCCTGAAAGCTGTTGCTGGTCTTCACCTTCCCCGGGCAGCCTACTCACAGGCACAACCGCACTGGGAATCTCTGCTTTCCCAAAGACGCAATCTCTCACGGTGCGCATCCTCGGCAGAGCCTGTTCCCGAAAAGGCAAACGTCCGGCTCCTTGTCCCACACGGAAGGTGGCAGCCCTGAAAGCTGTTGCTGGTCTTCACCTTCCCCGGGCAGCCTATTCATAGGCACAACAGGTATTCGGATCTGTGCTTGCCCAGAGAAGGAACAGCTCACGGTGCGCATCCTCGGCAGAGCCTGTTCCCGAAAAGGCAAACGTCCGGCTCCTTGTCCCACACGGAAGGTGGCAGCCCTGAAAGCTGTTGCTGGTCTTCACCTTCCCCGGGCAGCCTACTCACAGGCACAACCGCACTGGGAATCTCTGCTTTCCCAAAGATGCAATCTCTCACGGTGCGCATCCTCGGCAGAGCCTGTTCCCGAAAAGGCAAACATCCGGCTCCTTGTCCCACACGGAAGGTGGCAGCCCTGAAAGCTGTTGCTGGTCTTCACCTTCCCCGGGCAGCCTACTCACAGGCACAACCGCACTGGGAATCTCTGCTTTCCCAAAGACGCAATCTCTCACGGTGCGCATCCTCGGCAGAGCCTGTTCCCGAAAAGGCAAACGTCCGGCTCCTTGTCCCACACGGAAGGTGGCAGCCCTGAAAGCTGTTGCTGGTCTTCACCTTCCCCGGGCAGCCTAGTCATAGGCACAACAGGTATTCGGATCTGTGCTTGCCCAGAGAAGGAACAGCTCACGGTGCGCATCCTCGGCAGAGCCTGTTCCCGAAAAGGCAAACGTCCGGCTCCTTGTCCCACACGGAAGGTGGCAGCCCTGAAAGCTGTTGCTGGTCTTCACCTTCCCCGGGCAGCCTACTCACAGGCACAACCGCACTGGGAATCTCTGCTTTCCCAAAGACGCAATCTCTCACGGTGCGCATCCTCGGCAGAGCCTGTTCCCGAAAAGGCAAACGTCCGGCTCCTTGTCCCACACGGAAGGTGGCAGCCCTGAAAGCTGTTGCTGGTCTTCACCTTCCCCGGGCAGCCTACTCACAGGCACAACCGCACTGGGAATCTCTGCTTTCCCAAAGACGCAATCTCTCACGGTGCGCATCCTCGGCAGAGCCTGTTCCCGAAAAGGCAAACGTCCGGCTCCTTGTCCCACACGGAAGGTGGCAGCCCTGAAAGCTGTTGCTGGTCTTCACCTTCCCCGGGCAGCCTACTCACAGGCACAACCGCACTGGGAATCTCTGCTTTCCCAAAGATGCAATCTCTCACGGTGCGCATCCTCGGCAGAGCCTGTTCCCGAAAAGGCAAACGTCCGGCTCCTTGTCCCACACGGAAGGTGGCAGCCCTGAAAGCTGTTGCTGGTCTTCACCTTCCCCGGGCAGCCTACTCACAGGCACAACCGCACTGGGAATCTCTGCTTTCCCAAAGACGCAATCTCTCACGGTGCGCATCCTCGGCAGAGCCTGTTCCCGAAAAGGCAAACGTCCGGCTCCTTGTCCCACACGGAAGGTGGCAGCCCTGAAAGCTGTTGCTGGTCTTCACCTTCCCCGGGCAGCCTACTCACAGGCACAACAGCTTTTGGGATCTGTGCTTGCCCAGAGAAGGAACAGCTCACGGTGCGCATCCTCGGCAGAGCCTGTTCCCGAAAAGGCAAACGTCCGGCTCCTTGTCCCACACGGAAGGTGGCAGCCCTGAAAGCTGTTGCTGGTCTTCACCTTCCCCGGGCAGCCTACTCACAGGCACAACCGCACTGGGAATCTCTGCTTTCCCAAAGACGCAATCTCTCACGGTGCGCATCCTCGGCAGAGCCTGTTCCCGAAAAGGCAAACGTCCGGCTCCTTGTCCCACACGGAAGGTGGCAGCCCTGAAAGCTGTTGCTGGTCTTCACCTTCCCCGGGCAGCCTACTCACAGGCACAACCGCACTGGGAATCTCTGCTTTCCCAAAGACGCAATCTCTCACGGTGCGCATCCTCGGCAGAGCCTGTTCCCGAAAAGGCAAACGTCCGGCTCCTTGTCCCACACGGAAGGTGGCAGCCCTGAAAGCTGTTGCTGGTCTTCACCTTCCCCGGGCAGCCTACTCACAGGCACAACCGCACTGGGAATCTCTGCTTTCCCAAAGACGCAATCTCTCACGGTGCGCATCCTCGGCAGAGCCTGTTCCCGAAAAGGCAAACGTCCGGCTCCTTGTCCCACACGGAAGGTGGCAGCCCTGAAAGCTGTTGCTGGTCTTCACCTTCCCCGGGCAGCCTACTCACAGGCACAACCGCACTGGGAATCTCTGCTTTCCCAAAGATGCAATCTCTCACGGTGCGCATCCTCGGCAGAGCCTGTTCCCGAAAAGGCAAACGTCCGGCTCCTTGTCCCACACGGAAGGTGGCAGCCCTGAAAGCTGTTGCTGGTCTTCACCTTCCCCGGGCAGCCTATTCACAGGCACAACAGCTTTTGGGATCTGTGCTTGCCCAGAGAAGGAACAGCTCACGGTGCGCATCCTCGGCAGAGCCTGTTCCCGAAAACGCAAACGTCCGGCTCCTTGTCCCACACGGAAGGTGGCAGCCCTGAAAGCTGTTGCTGGTCTTCACCTTCCCCGGGCAGCCTACTCACAGGCACAACCGCACTGGGAATCTCTGCTTTCCCAAAGACGCAATCTCTCACGGTCCGCATCCTCGGCAGAGCCTGTTCCCGAAAAGGCAAACGTCCGGCTCCTTGTCCCACACGGAAGGTGGCAGCCCTGAAAGCTGTTGCTGGTCTTCACCTTCCCCGGGCAGCCTACTCACAGGCACAAAGGGTTTTGGGATCTGTGCTTTCCCAAAGACGCAATCTCTCACGGTGCGCATCCTCGGCAGAGCCTGTTCCCGAAAAGGCAAACGTCCGGCTCCTTGTCCCACACGGAAGGTGGCAGCCCTGAAAGCTGTTGCTGGTCTTCACCTTCCCCGGGCAGCCTACTCACAGGCACAACCGCACTGGGAATCTCTGCTTTCCCAAAGACGCAATCGCTCACGGTGCGCATCCTCGGCAGAGGCTGTTCCCGAAAAGGCAAACGTCCGGCTCCTTGTCCCACACGGAAGGTGGCAGCCCTGAAAGCTGTTGCTGGTCTTCACCTTCCCCGGGCAGCCTACTCACAGGCACAACCGCACTGGGAATCTCTGCTTTCCCAAAGACGCAATCTCTCACGGTGCGCATCCTCGGCAGAGCCTGTTCCCGAAAAGGCAAACGTCCGGCTCCTTGTCCCACACGGAAGGTGGCAGCCCTGAAAGCTCTTGCTGGTCTTCACCTTCCCCGGGCAGCCTAGTCACAGGCACAACCGCACTGGGAATCTCTGCTTTCCCAAAGACGCAATCTCTCACGGTGCGCATCCTCGGCAGAGCCTGTTCCCGAAAAGGCAAACGTCCGGCTCCTTGTCCCACACGGAAGGTGGCAGCCCTGAAAGCTGTTGCTGGTCTTCACCTTCCCCGGGCAGCCTATTCACAGGCACAACAGCTTTTGGGATCTGTGCTTGCCCAGAGAAGGAACAGCTCACGGTGCGCATCCTCGGCAGAGCCTGTTCCCGAAAAGGCAAACGTCCGGCTCCTTGTCCCACACGGAAGGTGGCAGCCCTGAAAGCTGTTGCTGGTCTTCACCTTCCCCGGGCAGCCTACTCACAGGCACAACCGCACTGGGAATCTCTGCTTTCCCAAAGACGCAATCTCTCACGGTGCGCATCCTCGGCAGAGCCTGTTCCCGAAAAGGCAAACGTCCGGCTCCTTGTCCCACACGGAAGGTGGCAGCCCTGAAAGCTGTTGCTGGTCTTCACCTTCCCCGTGCATCTGTTCACAGGCACAACCGCACTGGGAATCTCTGCTTTCCCAAAGACGCAATCTCTCACGGTGCGCATGCTCGGCAGAGCCTGTTCCCGAAAAGGCAAACGTCCGGCTCCTTGTCCCACACGGAAGGTGGCAGCCCTGAAAGCTGTTGCTGGTCTTCACCTTCCCCGGGCAGCCTAGTCATAGGCACAACAGGTATTCGGATCTGTGCTTGCCCAGAGAAGGAACAGCTCACGGTGCGCATCCTCGGCAGAGCCTGTTCCCGAAAAGGCAAACGTCCGGCTCCTTGTCCCACACGGAAGGTGGCAGCCCTGAAAGCTGTTGCTGGTCTTCACCTTCCCCGGGCAGCCTACTCACAGGCACAACCGCACTGGGAATCTCTGCTTTCCCAAAGATGCAATCTCTCACGGTGCGCATCCTCGGCAGAGCCTGTTCCCGAAAAGGCAAACGTCCGGCTCCTTGTCCCACACGGAAGGTGGCAGCCCTGAAAGCTGTTGCTGGTCTTCACCTTCCCCGGGCAGCCTACTCACAGGCACAACCGCACTGGGAATCTCTGCTTTCCCAAAGACGCAATCTCTCACGGTGCGCATCCTCGGCAGAGCCTGTTCCCGAAAAGGCAAACGTCCGGCTCCTTGTCCCACACGGAAGGTGGCAGCCCTGAAAGCTGTTGCTGGTCTTCACCTTCCCCGGGCAGCCTACTCACAGGCACAACCGCACTGGGAATCTCTGCTTTCCCAAAGACGCAATCTCTCACGGTGCGCATCCTCGGCAGAGCCTGTTCCCGAAAAAGCAAACGTCCGGCTCCTTGTCCCACACGGAAGGTGGCAGCCCTGAAAGCTGTTGCTGGTCTTCACCTTCCCCGTGCAGCCTATTCATAGGCACAACAGGTATTCGGATCTGTGCTTGCCCAGAGAAGGAACAGCTCACGGTGCGCATCTTCGGCAGAGCCTGTTCCCGAAAAGGCAAACGTCCGGCTCCTTGTCCCACACGGAAGGTGGCAGCCCTGAAAGCTGTTGCTGGTCTTCACCTTCCCCGGGCAGCCTACTCACAGGCACAACCGCACTGGGAATCTCTGCTTTCCCAAAGACGCAATCTCTCACGGTGCGCATCCTCGGCAGAGCCTGTTCCCGAAAAGGCAAACGTCCGGCTCCTTGTCCCACACGGAAGGTGGCAGCCCTGAAAGCTGTTGCTGGTCTTCACCTTCCCCGGGCAGCCTAGTCATAGGCACAACAGGTATTCGGATCTGTGCTTGCCCAGAGAAGGAACAGCTCACGGTGCGCATCCTCGGCAGAGCCTGTTCCCGAAAAGGCAAACGTCCGGCTCCTTGTCCCACACGGAAGGTGGCAGCCCTGAAAGCTGTTGCTGGTCTTCACCTTCCCCGGGCAGCCTAGTCACAGGCACAACCGCACTGGGAATCTCTGCTTTCCCAAAGACGCAATCTCTCACGGTGCGCATCCTCGGCAGAGCCTGTTCCCGAAAAGGCAAACGTCCGGCTCCTTGTCCCACACGGAAGGTGGCAGCCCTGAAAGCTGTTGCTGGTCTTCACCTTCCCCGGGCAGCCTGTTCACAGGCACAACCGCACTGGGAATCTCTGCTTTCCCAAAGACGCAATCTCTCACGGTGCGCATCCTCGGCAGAGCCTGTTCCCGAAAAGGCAAACGTCCGGCTCCTTGTCCCACACGGAAGGTGGCAGCCCTGAAAGCTGTTGCTGGTCTTCACCTTCCCCGGGCAGCCTACTCACAGGCACAACCGCACTGGGAATCTCTGCTTTCCCAAAGATGCAATCTCTCACGGTGCGCATCCTCGGCAGAGCCTGTTCCCGAAAAGGCAAACGTCCGGCTCCTTGTCCCACACGGAAGGTGGCAGCCCTGAAAGCTGTTGCTGGTCTTCACCTTCCCCGGGCAGCCTATTCACAGGCACAACAGCTTTTGGGATCTGTGCTTGCCCAGAGAAGGAACAGCTCACGGTGCGCATCCTCGGCAGAGCCTGTTCCCGAAAAGGCAAACGTCCGGCTCCTTGTCCCACACGGAAGGTGGCAGCCCTGAAAGCTGTTGCTGGTCTTCACCTTCCCCGGGCAGCCTACTCACAGGCACAACCGCACTGGGAATCTCTGCTTTCCCAAAGACGCAATCTCTCACGGTGCGCATCCTCGGCAGAGCCTGTTCCCGAAAAGGCAAACGTCCGGCTCCTTGTCCCACACGGAAGGTGGCAGCCCTGAAAGCTGTTGCTGGTCTTCACCTTCCCCGGGCAGCCTACTCACAGGCACAAAGGGTTTTGGGATCTGTGCTTTCCCAAAGACGCAATCTCTCACGGTGCGCATCCTCGGCAGAGCCTGTTCCCGAAAAGGCAAACGTCCGGCTCCTTGTCCCACACGGAAGGTGGCAGCCCTGAAAGCTGTTGCTGGTCTTCACCTTCCCCGGGCAGCCTACTCACAGGCACAACCGCACTGGGAATCTCTGCTTTCCCAAAGACGCAATCGCTCACGGTGCGCATCCTCGGCAGAGCCTGTTCCCGAAAAGGCAAACGTCCGGCTCCTTGTCCCACACGGAAGGTGGCAGCCCTGAAAGCTGTTGCTGGTCTTCACCTTCCCCGGGCAGCCTAGTCACAGGCACAACCGCACTGGGAATCTCTGCTTTCCCAAAGACGCAATCTCTCACGGTGCGCATCCTCGGCAGAGCCTGTTCCCGAAAAGGCAAACGTCCGGCTCCTTGTCCCACACGGAAGGTGGCAGCCCTGAAAGCTGTTGCTGGTCTTCACCTTCCCCGGGCAGCCTACTCACAGGCACAACCGCACTGGGAATCTCTGCTTTCCCAAAGACGCAATCTCTCACGGTGCGCATCCTCGGCAGAGCCTGTTCCCGAAAAGGCAAACGTCCGGCTCCTTGTCCCACACGGAAGGTGGCAGCCCTGAAAGCTGTTGCTGGTCTTCACCTTCCCCGTGCAGCCTGTTCACAGGCACAACCGCACTGGGAATCTCTGCTTTCCCAAAGACGCAATCTCTCACGGTGCGCATGCTCGGCAGAGCCTGTTCCCGAAAAGGCAAACGTCCGGCTCCTTGTCCCACACGGAAGGTGGCAGCCCTGAAAGCTGTTGCTGGTCTTCACCTTCCCCGGGCAGCCTAGTCATAGGCACAACAGGTATTCGGATCTGTGCTTGCCCAGAGAAGGAACAGCTCACGGTGCGCATCCTCGGCAGAGCCTGTTCCCGAAAAGGCAAACGTCCGGCTCCTTGTCCCACACGGAAGGTGGCAGCCCTGAAAGCTGTTGCTGGTCTTCACCTTCCCCGGGCAGCCTACTCACAGGCACAACCGCACTGGGAATCTCTGCTTTCCCAAAGATGCAATCTCTCACGGTGCGCATCCTCGGCAGAGCCTGTTCCCGAAAAGGCAAACGTCCGGCTCCTTGTCCCACACGGAAGGTGGCAGCCCTGAAAGCTGTTGCTGGTCTTCACCTTCCCCGGGCAGCCTAGTCACAGGCACAACCGCACTGGGAATCTCTGCTTTCCCAAAGACGCAATCTCTCACGGTGCGCATCCTCGGCAGAGCCTGTTCCCGAAAAGGCAAACGTCCGGCTCCTTGTCCCACACGGAAGGTGGCAGCCCTGAAAGCTGTTGCTGGTCTTCACCTTCCCCGGGCAGCCTAGTCATAGGCACAACAGGTATTCGGATCTGTGCTTGCCCAGAGAAGGAACAGCTCACGGTGCGCATCCTCGGCAGAGCCTGTTCCCGAAAAGGCAAACGTCCGGCTCCTTGTCCCACACGGAAGGTGGCAGCCCTGAAAGCTGTTGCTGGTCTTCACCTTCCCCGGGCAGCCTAGTCATAGGCACAACAGGTATTCGGATCTGTGCTTGCCCAGAGAAGGAACAGCTCACGGTGCGCATCCTCGGCAGAGCCTGTTCCCGAAAAGGCAAACGTCCGGCTCCTTGTCCCACACGGAAGGTGGCAGCCCTGAAAGCTGTTGCTGGTCTTCACCTTCCCCGGGCAGCCTACTCACAGGCACAACCGCACTGGGAATCTCTGCTTTCCCAAAGACGCAATCTCTCACGGTGCGCATCCTCGGCAGAGCCTGTTCCCGAAAAGGCAAACGTCCGGCTCCTTGTCCCACACGGAAGGTGGCAGCCCTGAAAGCTGTTGCTGGTCTTCACCTTCCCCGGGCAGCCTAGTCACAGGCACAACCGCACTGGGAATCTCTGCTTTCCCAAAGACGCAATCTCTCACGGTGCGCATCCTCGGCAGAGCCTGTTCCCGAAAAGGCAAACGTCCGGCTCCTTGTCCCACACGGAAGGTGGCAGCCCTGAAAGCTGTTGCTGGTCTTCACCTTCCCCGGGCAGCCTAGTCACAGGCACAACCGCACTGGGAATCTCTGCTTTCCCAAAGACGCAATCTCTCACGGTGCGCATCCTCGACAGAGCCTGTTCCCGAAAAGGCAAACGTCCGGCTCCTTGTCCCACACGGAAGGTGGCAGCCCTGAAAGCTGTTGCTGGTCTTCACCTTCCCCGGGCAGCCTACTCACAGGCACAACAGCTTTTGGGATCTGTGCTTGCCCAGAGAAGGAACAGCTCACGGTGCGCATCCTCGGCAGAGCCTGTTCCCGAAAAGGCAAACGTCCGGCTCCTTGTCCCACACGGAAGGTGGCAGCCCTGAAAGCTGTTGCTGGTCTTCACCTTCCCCGGGCAGCCTACTCACAGGCACAACCGCACTGGGAATCTCTGCTTTCCCAAAGACGCAATCTCTCACGGTGCGCATCCTCGGCAGAGCCTGTTCCCGAAAAGGCAAACGTCCGGCTCCTTGTCCCACACGGAAGGTGGCAGCCCTGAAAGCTGTTGCTGGTCTTCACCTTCCCCGGGCAGCCTAGTCATAGGCACAACAGGTATTCGGATCTGTGCTTGCCCAGAGAAGGAACAGCTCACGGTGCGCATCCTCGGCAGAGCCTGTTCCCGAAAAGGCAAACGTCCGGCTCCTTGTCCCACACGGAAGGTGGCAGCCCTGAAAGCTGTTGCTGGTCTTCACCTTCCCCGGGCAGCCTAGTCACAGGCACAACCGCACTGGGAATCTCTGCTTTCCCAAAGATGCAATCTCTCACGGTGCGCATCCTCGGCAGAGCCTGTTCCCGAAAAGGCAAACGTCCGGCTCCTTGTCCCACACGGAAGGTGGCAGCCCTGAAAGCTGTTGCTGGTCTTCACCTTCCCCGGGCAGCCTACTCACAGGCACAACCGCACTGGGAATCTCTGCTTTCCCAAAGACGCAATCTCTCACGGTGCGCATCCTCGGCAGAGCCTGTTCCCGAAAAGGCAAACGTCCGGCTCCTTGTCCCACACGGAAGGTGGCAGCCCTGAAAGCTGTTGCTGGTCTTCACCTTCCCCGGGCAGCCTAGTCATAGGCACAACAGGTATTCGGATCTGTGCTTGCCCAGAGAAGGAACAGCTCACGGTGCGCATCCTCGGCAGAGCCTGTTCCCGAAAAGGCAAACGTCCGGCTCCTTGTCCCACACGGAAGGTGGCAGCCCTGAAAGCTGTTGCTGGTCTTCACCTTCCCCGGGCAGCCTAGTCACAGGCACAACCGCACTGGGAATCTCTGCTTTCCCAAAGACGCAATCTCTCACGGTGCGCATCCTCGGCAGAGCCTGTTCCCGAAAAGGCAAACGTCCGGCTCCTTGTCCCACACGGAAGGTGGCAGCCCTGAAAGCTGTTGCTGGTCTTCACCTTCCCCGGGCAGCCTAGTCACAGGCACAACCGCACTGGGAATCTCTGCTTTCCCAAAGACGCAATCTCTCACGGTGCGCATCCTCGGCAGAGCCTGTTCCCGAAAAGGCAAACGTCCGGCTCCTTGTCCCACACGGAAGGTGGCAGCCCTGAAAGCTGTTGCTGGTCTTCACCTTCCCCGGGCAGCCTAGTCACAGGCACAACCGCACTGGGAATCTCTGCTTTCCCAAAGACGCAATCTCTCACGGTGCGCATCCTCGACAGAGCCTGTTCCCGAAAAGGCAAACGTCCGGCTCCTTGTCCCACACGGAAGGTGGCAGCCCTGAAAGCTGTTGCTGGTCTTCACCTTCCCCGGGCAGCCTATTCACAGGCACAACAGCTTTTGGGATCTGTGCTTGCCCAGAGAAGGAACAGCTCACGGTGCGCATCCTCGGCAGAGGCTGTTCCCGAAAAGGCAAACGTCCGGCTCCTTGTCCCACACGGAAGGTGGCAGCCCTGAAAGCTGTTGCTGGTCTTCACCTTCCCCGGGCAGCCTACTCACAGGCACAACCGCACTGGGAATCTCTGCTTTCCCAAAGACGCAATCTCTCACGGTGCGCATCCTCGGCAGAGCCTGTTCCCGAAAAAGCAAACGTCCGGCTCCTTGTCCCACACGGAAGGTGGCAGCCCTGAAAGCTGTTGCTGGTCTTCACCTTCCCCGTGCAGCCTATTCATAGGCACAACAGGTATTCGGATCTGTGCTTGCCCAGAGAAGGAACAGCTCACGGTGCGCATCCTCGGCAGAGCCTGTTCCCGAAAAGGCAAACGTCCGGCTCCTTGTCCCACACGGAAGGTGGCAGCCCTGAAAGCTGTTGCTGGTCTTCACCTTCCCCGGGCAGCCTAGTCACAGGCACAACCGCACTGGGAATCTCTGCTTTCCCAAAGATGCAATCTCTCACGGTGCGCATCCTCGGCAGAGCCTGTTCCCGAAAAGGCAAACGTCCGGCTCCTTGTCCCACACGGAAGGTGGCAGCCCTGAAAGCTGTTGCTGGTCTTCACCTTCCCCGGGCAGCCTAGTCACAGGCACAACCGCACTGGGAATCTCTGCTTTCCCAAAGACGCAATCTCTCACGGTGCGCATCCTCGGCAGAGCCTGTTCCCGAAAAAGCAAACGTCCGGCTCCTTGTCCCACACGGAAGGTGGCAGCCCTGAAAGCTGTTGCTGGTCTTCACCTTCCCCGGGCAGCCTATTCACAGGCACAACAGCTTTTGGGATCTGTGCTTGCCCAGAGAAGGAACAGCTCACGGTGCGCATCCTCGGCAGAGCCTGTTCCCGAAAAGGCAAACGTCCGGCTCCTTGTCCCACACGGAAGGTGGCAGCCCTGAAAGCTGTTGCTGGTCTTCACCTTCCCCGGGCAGCCTAGTCATAGGCACAACAGGTATTCGGATCTGTGCTTGCCCAGAGAAGGAACAGCTCACGGTGCGCATCCTCGGCAGAGCCTGTTCCCGAAAAGGCAAACGTCCGGCTCCTTGTCCCACACGGAAGGTGGCAGCCCTGAAAGCTGTTGCTGGTCTTCACCTTCCCCGGGCAGCCTACTCACAGGCACAACCGCACTGGGAATCTCTGCTTTCCCAAAGACGCAATCTCTCACGGTGCGCATCCTCGGCAGAGCCTGTTCCCGAAAAGGCAAACGTCCGGCTCCTTGTCCCACACGGAAGGTGGCAGCCCTGAAAGCTGTTGCTGGTCTTCACCTTCCCCGGGCAGCCTAGTCACAGGCACAACCGCACTGGGAATCTCTGCTTTCCCAAAGACGCAATCTCTCACGGTGCGCATCCTCGGCAGAGCCTGTTCCCGAAAAGGCAAACGTCCGGCTCCTTGTCCCACACGGAAGGTGGCAGCCCTGAAAGCTGTTGCTGGTCTTCACCTTCCCCGGGCAGCCTACTCACAGGCACAACCGCACTGGGAATCTCTGCTTTCCCAAAGACGCAATCTCTCACGGTGCGCATCCTCGACAGAGCCTGTTCCCGAAAAGGCAAACGTCCGGCTCCTTGTCCCACACGGAAGGTGGCAGCCCTGAAAGCTGTTGCTGGTCTTCACCTTCCCCGGGCAGCCTACTCACAGGCACAACAGCTTTTGGGATCTGTGCTTGCCCAGAGAAGGAACAGCTCACGGTGCGCATCCTCGGCAGAGCCTGTTCCCGAAAAGGCAAACGTCCGGCTCCTTGTCCCACACGGAAGGTGGCAGCCCTGAAAGCTGTTGCTGGTCTTCACCTTCCCCGGGCAGCCTACTCACAGGCACAACCGCACTGGGAATCTCTGCTTTCCCAAAGACGCAATCTCTCACGGTGCGCATCCTCGGCAGAGCCTGTTCCCGAAAAGGCAAACGTCCGGCTCCTTGTCCCACACGGAAGGTGGCAGCCCTGAAAGCTGTTGCTGGTCTTCACCTTCCCCGGGCAGCCTAGTCATAGGCACAACAGGTATTCGGATCTGTGCTTGCCCAGAGAAGGAACAGCTCACGGTGCGCATCCTCGGCAGAGCCTGTTCCCGAAAAGGCAAACGTCCGGCTCCTTGTCCCACACGGAAGGTGGCAGCCCTGAAAGCTGTTGCTGGTCTTCACCTTCCCCGGGCAGCCTACTCACAGGCACAACCGCACTGGGAATCTCTGCTTTCCCAAAGACGCAATCTCTCACGGTGCGCATCCTCGGCAGAGCCTGTTCCCGAAAAGGCAAACGTCCGGCTCCTTGTCCCACACGGAAGGTGGCAGCCCTGAAAGCTGTTGCTGGTCTTCACCTTCCCCGGGCAGCCTACTCACAGGCACAACCGCACTGGGAATCTCTGCTTTCCCAAAGACGCAATCTCTCACGGTGCGCATCCTCGGCAGAGCCTGTTCCCGAAAAGGCAAACGTCCGGCTCCTTGTCCCACACGGAAGGTGGCAGCCCTGAAAGCTGTTGCTGGTCTTCACCTTCCCCGGGCAGCCTACTCACAGGCACAACAGCTTTTGGGATCTGTGCTTGCCCAGAGAAGGAACAGCTCACGGTGCGCATCCTCGGCAGAGCCTGTTCCCGAAAAGGCAAACGTCCGGCTCCTTGTCCCACACGGAAGGTGGCAGCCCTGAAAGCTGTTGCTGGTCTTCACCTTCCCCGGGCAGCCTACTCACAGGCACAACCGCACTGGGAATCTCTGCTTTCCCAAAGACGCAATCTCTCACGGTGCGCATCCTCGGCAGAGCCTGTTCCCGAAAAGGCAAACGTCCGGCTCCTTGTCCCACACGGAAGGTGGCAGCCCTGAAAGCTGTTGCTGGTCTTCACCTTCCCCGGGCAGCCTAGTCATAGGCACAACAGGTATTCGGATCTGTGCTTGCCCAGAGAAGGAACAGCTCACGGTGCGCATCCTCGGCAGAGCCTGTTCCCGAAAAGGCAAACGTCCGGCTCCTTGTCCCACACGGAAGGTGGCAGCCCTGAAAGCTGTTGCTGGTCTTCACCTTCCCCGGGCAGCCTAGTCACAGGCACAACCGCACTGGGAATCTCTGCTTTCCCAAAGATGCAATCTCTCACGGTGCGCATCCTCGGCAGAGCCTGTTCCCGAAAAGGCAAACGTCCGGCTCCTTGTCCCACACGGAAGGTGGCAGCCCTGAAAGCTGTTGCTGGTCTTCACCTTCCCCGGGCAGCCTACTCACAGGCACAACCGCACTGGGAATCTCTGCTTTCCCAAAGACGCAATCTCTCACGGTGCGCATCCTCGGCAGAGCCTGTTCCCGAAAAGGCAAACGTCCGGCTCCTTGTCCCACACGGAAGGTGGCAGCCCTGAAAGCTGTTGCTGGTCTTCACCTTCCCCGGGCAGCCTAGTCATAGGCACAACAGGTATTCGGATCTGTGCTTGCCCAGAGAAGGAACAGCTCACGGTGCGCATCCTCGGCAGAGCCTGTTCCCGAAAAGGCAAACGTCCGGCTCCTTGTCCCACACGGAAGGTGGCAGCCCTGAAAGCTGTTGCTGGTCTTCACCTTCCCCGGGCAGCCTAGTCACAGGCACAACCGCACTGGGAATCTCTGCTTTCCCAAAGACGCAATCTCTCACGGTGCGCATCCTCGGCAGAGCCTGTTCCCGAAAAGGCAAACGTCCGGCTCCTTGTCCCACACGGAAGGTGGCAGCCCTGAAAGCTGTTGCTGGTCTTCACCTTCCCCGGGCAGCCTAGTCACAGGCACAACCGCACTGGGAATCTCTGCTTTCCCAAAGACGCAATCTCTCACGGTGCGCATCCTCGGCAGAGCCTGTTCCCGAAAAGGCAAACGTCCGGCTCCTTGTCCCACACGGAAGGTGGCAGCCCTGAAAGCTGTTGCTGGTCTTCACCTTCCCCGGGCAGCCTAGTCACAGGCACAACCGCACTGGGAATCTCTGCTTTCCCAAAGACGCAATCTCTCACGGTGCGCATCCTCGACAGAGCCTGTTCCCGAAAAGGCAAACGTCCGGCTCCTTGTCCCACACGGAAGGTGGCAGCCCTGAAAGCTGTTGCTGGTCTTCACCTTCCCCGGGCAGCCTATTCACAGGCACAACAGCTTTTGGGATCTGTGCTTGCCCAGAGAAGGAACAGCTCACGGTGCGCATCCTCGGCAGAGGCTGTTCCCGAAAAGGCAAACGTCCGGCTCCTTGTCCCACACGGAAGGTGGCAGCCCTGAAAGCTGTTGCTGGTCTTCACCTTCCCCGGGCAGCCTACTCACAGGCACAACCGCACTGGGAATCTCTGCTTTCCCAAAGACGCAATCTCTCACGGTGCGCATCCTCGGCAGAGCCTGTTCCCGAAAAAGCAAACGTCCGGCTCCTTGTCCCACACGGAAGGTGGCAGCCCTGAAAGCTGTTGCTGGTCTTCACCTTCCCCGTGCAGCCTATTCATAGGCACAACAGGTATTCGGATCTGTGCTTGCCCAGAGAAGGAACAGCTCACGGTGCGCATCCTCGGCAGAGCCTGTTCCCGAAAAGGCAAACGTCCGGCTCCTTGTCCCACACGGAAGGTGGCAGCCCTGAAAGCTGTTGCTGGTCTTCACCTTCCCCGGGCAGCCTACTCACAGGCACAACCGCACTGGGAATCTCTGCTTTCCCAAAGACGCAATCTCTCACGGTGCGCATCCTCGGCAGAGCCTGTTCCCGAAAAGGCAAACGTCCGGCTCCTTGTCCCACACGGAAGGTGGCAGCCCTGAAAGCTGTTGCTGGTCTTCACCTTCCCCGGGCAGCCTAGTCATAGGCACAACAGGTATTCGGATCTGTGCTTGCCCAGAGAAGGAACAGCTCACGGTGCGCATCCTCGGCAGAGCCTGTTCCCGAAAAGGCAAACGTCCGGCTCCTTGTCCCACACGGAAGGTGGCAGCCCTGAAAGCTGTTGCTGGTCTTCACCTTCCCCGGGCAGCCTAGTCACAGGCACAACCGCACTGGGAATCTCTGCTTTCCCAAAGACGCAATCTCTCACGGTGCGCATCCTCGGCAGAGCCTGTTCCCGAAAAGGCAAACGTCCGGCTCCTTGTCCCACACGGAAGGTGGCAGCCCTGAAAGCTGTTGCTGGTCTTCACCTTCCCCGGGCAGCCTAGTCACAGGCACAACCGCACTGGGAATCTCTGCTTTCCCAAAGACGCAATCTCTCACGGTGCGCATCCTCGGCAGAGCCTGTTCCCGAAAAGGCAAACGTCCGGCTCCTTGTCCCACACGGAAGGTGGCAGCCCTGAAAGCTGTTGCTGGTCTTCACCTTCCCCGGGCAGCCTAGTCACAGGCACAACCGCACTGGGAATCTCTGCTTTCCCAAAGACGCAATCTCTCACGGTGCGCATCCTCGACAGAGCCTGTTCCCGAAAAGGCAAACGTCCGGCTCCTTGTCCCACACGGAAGGTGGCAGCCCTGAAAGCTGTTGCTGGTCTTCACCTTCCCCGGGCAGCCTATTCACAGGCACAACAGCTTTTGGGATCTGTGCTTGCCCAGAGAAGGAACAGCTCACGGTGCGCATCCTCGGCAGAGGCTGTTCCCGAAAAGGCAAACGTCCGGCTCCTTGTCCCACACGGAAGGTGGCAGCCCTGAAAGCTGTTGCTGGTCTTCACCTTCCCCGGGCAGCCTACTCACAGGCACAACCGCACTGGGAATCTCTGCTTTCCCAAAGACGCAATCTCTCACGGTGCGCATCCTCGGCAGAGCCTGTTCCCGAAAAAGCAAACGTCCGGCTCCTTGTCCCACACGGAAGGTGGCAGCCCTGAAAGCTGTTGCTGGTCTTCACCTTCCCCGTGCAGCCTATTCATAGGCACAACAGGTATTCGGATCTGTGCTTGCCCAGAGAAGGAACAGCTCACGGTGCGCATCCTCGGCAGAGCCTGTTCCCGAAAAGGCAAACGTCCGGCTCCTTGTCCCACACGGAAGGTGGCAGCCCTGAAAGCTGTTGCTGGTCTTCACCTTCCCCGGGCAGCCTAGTCACAGGCACAACCGCACTGGGAATCTCTGCTTTCCCAAAGATGCAATCTCTCACGGTGCGCATCCTCGGCAGAGCCTGTTCCCGAAAAGGCAAACGTCCGGCTCCTTGTCCCACACGGAAGGTGGCAGCCCTGAAAGCTGTTGCTGGTCTTCACCTTCCCCGGGCAGCCTACTCACAGGCACAACCGCACTGGGAATCTCTGCTTTCCCAAAGACGCAATCTCTCACGGTGCGCATCCTCGGCAGAGCCTGTTCCCGAAAAGGCAAACGTCCGGCTCCTTGTCCCACACGGAAGGTGGCAGCCCTGAAAGCTGTTGCTGGTCTTCACCTTCCCCGGGCAGCCTAGTCATAGGCACAACAGGTATTCAGATCTGTGCTTGCCCAGAGAAGGAACAGCTCACGGTGCGCATCCTCGGCAGAGCCTGTTCCCGAAAAGGCAAACGTCCGGCTCCTTGTCCCACACGGAAGGTGGCAGCCCTGAAAGCTGTTGCTGGTCTTCACCTTCCCCGGGCAGCCTACTCACAGGCACAACCGCACTGGGAATCTCTGCTTTCCCAAAGACGCAATCTCTCACGGTGCGCATCCTCGGCAGAGCCTGTTCCCGAAAAGGCAAACGTCCGGCTCCTTGTCCCACACGGAAGGTGGCAGCCCTGAAAGCTGTTGCTGGTCTTCACCTTCCCCGGGCAGCCTGTTCACAGGCACAACCGCACTGGGAATCTCTGCTTTCCCAAAGACGCAATCTCTCACGGTGCGCATCCTCGGCAGAGCCTGTTCCCGAAAAGGCAAACGTCCGGCTCCTTGTCCCACACGGAAGGTGGCAGCCCTGAAAGCTGTTGCTGGTCTTCACCTTCCCCGGGCAGCCTACTCACAGGCACAACCGCACTGGGAATCTCTGCTTTCCCAAAGATGCAATCTCTCACGGTGCGCATCCTCGGCAGAGCCTGTTCCCGAAAAGGCAAACGTCCGGCTCCTTGTCCCACACGGAAGGTGGCAGCCCTGAAAGCTGTTGCTGGTCTTCACCTTCCCCGGGCAGCCTATTCACAGGCACAACAGCTTTTGGGATCTGTGCTTGCCCAGAGAAGGAACAGCTCACGGTGCGCATCCTCGGCAGAGCCTGTTCCCGAAAAGGCAAACGTCCGGCTCCTTGTCCCACACGGAAGGTGGCAGCCCTGAAAGCTGTTGCTGGTCTTCACCTTCCCCGGGCAGCCTACTCACAGGCACAACCGCACTGGGAATCTCTGCTTTCCCAAAGACGCAATCTCTCACGGTCCGCATCCTCGGCAGAGCCTGTTCCCGAAAAGGCAAACGTCCGGCTCCTTGTCCCACACGGAAGGTGGCAGCCCTGAAAGCTGTTGCTGGTCTTCACCTTCCCCGGGCAGCCTACTCACAGGCACAAAGGGTTTTGGGATCTCTGCTTTCCCAAAGACGCAATCTCTCACGGTGCGCATCCTCGGCAGAGCCTGTTCCCGAAAAGGCAAACGTCCGGCTCCTTGTCCCACACGGAAGGTGGCAGCCCTGAAAGCTGTTGCTGGTCTTCACCTTCCCCGGGCAGCCTATTCACAGGCACAACCGCACTGGGAATCTCTGCTTTCCCAAAGACGCAATCTCTCACGGTGCGCATCCTCGGCAGAGCCTGTTCCCGAAAAGGCAAACGTCTGGCTCCTTGTCCCACACGGAAGGTGGCAGCCCTGAAAGCTGTTGCTGGTCTTCACCTTCCCCGGGCAGCCTACTCACAGGCACAACCGCACTGGGAATCTCTGCTTTCCCAAAGACGCAATCTCTCACGGTCCGCATCCTCGGCAGAGCCTGTTCCCGAAAAGGCAAACGTCCGGCTCCTTGTCCCACACGGAAGGTGGCAGCCCTGAAAGCTGTTGCTGGTCTTCACCTTCCCCGTGCAGCCTGTTCACAGGCACAACCGCACTGGGAATCTCTGCTTTCCCAAAGACGCAATCTCTCACGGTGCGCATCCTCGGCAGAGCCTGTTCCCGAAAAGGCAAACGTCCGGCTCCTTGTCCCACACGGAAGGTGGCAGCCCTGAAAGCTGTTGCTGGTCTTCACCTTCCCCGGGCAGCCTAGTCATAGGCACAACAGGTATTCGGATCTGTGCTTGCCCAGAGAAGGAACAGCTCACGGTGCGCATCCTCGGCAGAGCCTGTTCCCGAAAAGGCAAACGTCCGGCTCCTTGTCCCACACGGAAGGTGGCAGCCCTGAAAGCTGTTGCTGGTCTTCACCTTCCCCGGGCAGCCTACTCACAGGCACAACCGCACTGGGAATCTCTGCTTTCCCAAAGATGCAATCTCTCACGGTGCGCATCATCGGCAGAGCCTGTTCCCGAAAAGGCAAACGTCCGGCTCCTTGTCCCACACGGAAGGTGGCAGCCCTGAAAGCTGTTGCTGGTCTTCACCTTCCCCGGGCAGCCTACTCACAGGCACAACCGCACTGGGAAACTCTGCTTTCCCAAAGACGCAATCTCTCACGGTGCGCATCCTCGGCAGAGCCTGTTCCCGAAAAGGCAAACGTCCGGCTCCTTGTCCCACACGGAAGGTGGCAGCCCTGAAAGCTGTTGCTGGTCTTCACCTTCCCCGGGCAGCCTAGTCACAGGCACAACAGGTATTCGGATCTGTGCTTGCCCAGAGAAGGAACAGCTCACGGTGCGCATCCTCGGCAGAGCCTGTTCCCGAAAAGGCAAACGTCCGGCTCCTTGTCCCACACGGAAGGTGGCAGCCCTGAAAGCTGTTGCTGGTCTTCACCTTCCCCGGGCAGCCTAGTCACAGGCACAACAGCTTTTGGGATCTGTGCTTGCCCAGAGAAGGAACAGCTCACGGTGCGCATCCTCGGCAGAGCCTGTTCCCGAAAAGGCAAACGTCCGGCTCCTTGTCCCACACGGAAGGTGGCAGCCCTGAAAGCTGTTGCTGGTCTTCACCTTCCCCGGGCAGCCTACTCACAGGCACAACAGCTTTTGGGATCTGTGCTTGCCCAGAGAAGGAACAGCTCACGGTGCGCATCCTCGGCAGAGCCTGTTCCCGAAAAGGCAAACGTCCGGCTCCTTGTCCCACACGGAAGGTGGCAGCCCTGAAAGCTGTTGCTGGTCTTCACCTTCCCCGGGCAGCCTACTCACAGGCACAACCGCACTGGGAATCTCTGCTTTCCCAAAGACGCAATCTCTCACGGTGCGCATCCTCGGCAGAGCCTGTTCCCGAAAAGGCAAACGTCCGGCTCCTTGTCCCACACGGAAGGTGGCAGCCCTGAAAGCTGTTGCTGGTCTTCACCTTCCCCGGGCAGCCTAGTCATAGGCACAACAGGTATTCGGATCTGTGCTTGCCCAGAGAAGGAACAGCTCACGGTGCGCATCCTCGGCAGAGCCTGTTCCCGAAAAGGCAAACGTCCGGCTCCTTGTCCCACACGGAAGGTGGCAGCCCTGAAAGCTGTTGCTGGTCTTCACCTTCCCCGGGCAGCCTAGTCACAGGCACAACCGCACTGGGAATCTCTGCTTTCCCAAAGACGCAATCTCTCACGGTGCGCATCCTCGGCAGAGCCTGTTCCCGAAAAGGCAAACGTCCGGCTCCTTGTCCCACACGGAAGGTGGCAGCCCTGAAAGCTGTTGCTGGTCTTCACCTTCCCCGGGCAGCCTACTCACAGGCACAACCGCACTGGGAATCTCTGCTTTCCCAAAGATGCAATCTCTCACGGTGCGCATCCTCGGCAGAGCCTGTTCCCGAAAAGGCAAACGTCCGGCTCCTTGTCCCACACGGAAGGTGGCAGCCCTGAAAGCTGTTGCTGGTCTTCACCTTCCCCGGGCAGCCTAGTCACAGGCACAACCGCACTGGGAATCTCTGCTTTCCCAAAGACGCAATCTCTCACGGTGCGCATCCTCGGCAGAGCCTGTTCCCGAAAAGGCAAACGTCCGGCTCCTTGTCCCACACGGAAGGTGGCAGCCCTGAAAGCTGTTGCTGGTCTTCACCTTCCCCGGGCAGCCTAGTCACAGGCACAACCGCACTGGGAATCTCTGCTTTCCCAAAGACGCAATCTCTCACGGTGCGCATCCTCGGCAGAGCCTGTTCCCGAAAAGGCAAACGTCCGGCTCCTTGTCCCACACGGAAGGTGGCAGCCCTGAAAGCTGTTGCTGGTCTTCACCTTCCCCGGGCAGCCTAGTCACAGGCACAACCGCACTGGGAATCTCTGCTTTCCCAAAGACGCAATCTCTCACGGTGCGCATCCTCGGCAGAGCCTGTTCCCGAAAAGGCAAACGTCCGGCTCCTTGTCCCACACGGAAGGTGGCAGCCCTGAAAGCTGTTGCTGGTCTTCACCTTCCCCGGGCAGCCTACTCACAGGCACAACCGCACTGGGAATCTCTGCTTTCCCAAAGACGCAATCTCTCACGGTGCGCATCCTCGGCAGAGCCTGTTCCCGAAAAGGCAAACGTCCGGCTCCTTGTCCCACACGGAAGGTGGCAGCCCTGAAACCTGTTGCTGGTCTTCACCTTCCCCGGGCAGCCTAGTCACAGGCACAACCGCACTGGGAATCTCTGCTTTCCCAAAGACGCAATCTCTCACGGTGCGCATCCTCGGCAGAGCCTGTTCCCGAAAAGGCAAACGTCCGGCTCCTTGTCCCACACGGAAGGTGGCAGCCCTGAAAGCTGTTGCTGGTCTTCACCTTCCCCGGGCAGCCTACTCACAGGCACAACAGCTTTTGGGATCTGTGCTTGCCCAGAGAAGGAACAGCTCACGGTGCGCATCCTCGGCAGAGCCTGTTCCCGAAAAGGCAAACGTCCGGCTCCTTGTCCCACACGGAAGGTGGCAGCCCTGAAAGCTGTTGCTGGTCTTCACCTTCCCCGGGCAGCCTGTTCACAGGCACAACCGCACTGGGAATCTCTGCTTTCCCAAAGACGCAATCTCTCACGGTGCGCATCCTCGGCAGAGCCTGTTCCCGAAAAGGCAAACGTCCGGCTCCTTGTCCCACACGGAAGGTGGCAGCCCTGAAAGCTGTTGCTGGTCTTCACCTTCCCCGGGCAGCCTGTTCACAGGCACAACCGCACTGGGAATCTCTGCTTTCCCAAAGACGCAATCTCTCACGGTGCGCATCCTCGGCAGAGCCTGTTCCCGAAAAGGCAAACGTCCGGCTCCTTGTCCCACACGGAAGGTGGCAGCCCTGAAAGCTGTTGCTGGTCTTCACCTTCCCCGGGCAGCCTACTCACAGGCACAACCGCACTGGGAATCTCTGCTTTCCCAAAGACGCAATCTCTCACGGTGCGCATCCTCGGCAGAGCCTGTTCCCGAAAAGGCAAACGTCCGGCTCCTTGTCCCACACGGAAGGTGGCAGCCCTGAAAGCTGTTGCTGGTCTTCACCTTCCCCGGGCAGCCTAGTCACAGGCACAACCGCACTGGGAATCTCTGCTTTCCCAAAGACGCAATCTCTCACGGTGCGCATCCTCGGCAGAGCCTGTTCCCGAAAAGGCAAACGTCCGGCTCCTTGTCCCACACGGAAGGTGGCAGCCCTGAAAGCTGTTGCTGGTCTTCACCTTCCCCGGGCAGCCTAGTCATAGGCACAACAGGTATTCCGATCTGTGCTTGCCCAGAGAAGGAACAGCTCACGGTGCGCATCCTCGGCAGAGCCTGTTCCCGAAAAGGCAAACGTCCGGCTCCTTGTCCCACACGGAAGGTGGCAGCCCTGAAAGCTGTTGCTGGTCTTCACCTTCCCCGGGCAGCCTACTCACAGGCACAACCGCACTGGGAATCTCTGCTTTCCCAAAGACGCAATCTCTCACGGTGCGCATCCTCGGCAGAGCCTGTTCCCGAAAAGGCAAACGTCCGGCTCCTTGTCCCACACGGAAGGTGGCAGCCCTGAAAGCTGTTGCTGGTCTTCACCTTCCCCGGGCAGCCTGTTCACAGGCACAACCGCACTGGGAATCTCTGCTTTCCCAAAGACGCAATCTCTCACGGTGCGCATCCTCGGCAGAGCCTGTTCCCGAAAAGGCAAACGTCCGGCTCCTTGTCCCACACGGAAGGTGGCAGCCCTGAAAGCTGTTGCTGGTCTTCACCTTCCCCGGGCAGCCTGTTCACAGGCACAACCGCACTGGGAATCTCTGCTTTCCCAAAGACGCAATCTCTCACGGTGCGCATCCTCGGCAGAGCCTGTTCCCGAAAAGGCAAACGTCCGGCTCCTTGTCCCACACGGAAGGTGGCAGCCCTGAAAGCTGTTGCTGGTCTTCACCTTCCCCGGGCAGCCTACTCACAGGCACAACCGCACTGGGAATCTCTGCTTTCCCAAAGACGCAATCTCTCACGGTGCGCATCCTCGGCAGAGCCTGTTCCCGAAAAGGCAAACGTCCGGCTCCTTGTCCCACACGGAAGGTGGCAGCCCTGAAAGCTGTTGCTGGTCTTCACCTTCCCCGGGCAGCCTAGTCACAGGCACAACCGCACTGGGAATCTCTGCTTTCCCAAAGACGCAATCTCTCACAGTGCGCATCCTCGGCAGAGCCTGTTCCCGAAAAGGCAAACGTCCGGCTCCTTGTCCCACACGGAAGGTGGCAGCCCTGAAAGCTGTTGCTGGTCTTCACCTTCCCCGGGCAGCCTAGTCATAGGCACAACAGGTATTCGGATCTGTGCTTGCCCAGAGAAGGAACAGCTCACGGTGCGCATCCTCGGCAGAGCCTGTTCCCGAAAAGGCAAACGTCCGGCTCCTTGTCCCACACGGAAGGCGGCAGCCCTGAAAGCTGTTGCTGGTCTTCACCTTCCCCGGGCAGCCTACTCACAGGCACAACCGCACTGGGAATCTCTGCTTTCCCAAAGACGCAATCTCTCACGGTGCGCATCCTCGGCAGAGCCTGTTCCCGAAAAGGCAAACGTCCGGCTCCTTGTCCCACACGGAAGGTGGCAGCCCTGAAAGCTGTTGCTGGTCTTCACCTTCCCCGGGCAGCCTAGTCATAGGCACAACAGGTATTCGGATCTGTGCTTGCCCAGAGAAGGAACAGCTCACGGTGCGCATCCTCGGCAGAGCCTGTTCCCGAAAAGGCAAACGTCCGGCTCCTTGTCCCACACGGAAGGTGGCAGCCCTGAAAGCTGTTGCTGGTCTTCACCTTCCCCGGGCAGCCTACTCACAGGCACAACCGCACTGGGAATCTCTGCTTTCCCAAAGACGCAATCTCTCACGGTGCGCATCCTCGGCAGAGCCTGTTCCCGAAAAGGCAAACGTCCGGCTCCTTGTCCCACACGGAAGGTGGCAGCCCTGAAAGCTGTTGCTGGTCTTCACCTTCCCCGGGCAGCCTACTCACAGGCACAACCGCACTGGGAATCTCTGCTTTCCCAAAGACGCAATCTCTCACGGTGCGCATCCTCGACAGAGCCTGTTCCCGAAAAGGCAAACGTCCGGCTCCTTGTCCCACACGGAAGGTGGCAGCCCTGAAAGCTGTTGCTGGTCTTCACCTTCCCCGGGCAGCCTACTCACAGGCACAACAGCTTTTGGGATCTGTGCTTGCCCAGAGAAGGAACAGCTCACGGTGCGCATCCTCGGCAGAGCCTGTTCCCGAAAAGGCAAACGTCCGGCTCCTTGTCCCACACGGAAGGTGGCAGCCCTGAAAGCTGTTGCTGGTCTTCACCTTCCCCGGGCAGCCTACTCACAGGCACAACAGCTTTTGGGATCTGTGCTTGCCCAGAGAAGGAACAGCTCACGGTGCGCATCCTCGGCAGAGCCTGTTCCCGAAAAGGCAAACGTCCGGCTCCTTGTCCCACACGGAAGGTGGCAGCCCTGAAAGCTGTTGCTGGTCTTCACCTTCCCCGGGCAGCCTACTCACAGGCACAACAGCTTTTGGGATCTGTGCTTGCCCAGAGAAGGAACAGCTCACGGTGCGCATCCTCGGCAGAGCCTGTTCCCGAAAAGGCAAACGTCCGGCTCCTTGTCCCACACGGAAGGTGGCAGCCCTGAAAGCTGTTGCTGGTCTTCACCTTCCCCGGGCAGCCTACTCACAGGCACAACCGCACTGGGAATCTCTGCTTTCCCAAAGATGCAATCTCTCACGGTGCGCATCCTCGGCAGAGCCTGTTCCCGAAAAGGCAAACATCCGGCTCCTTGTCCCACACGGAAGGTGGCAGCCCTGAAAGCTGTTGCTGGTCTTCACCTTCCCCGGGCAGCCTAGTCACAGGCACAACCGCACTGGGAATCTCTGCTTTCCCAAAGACGCAATCTCTCACGGTGCGCATCCTCGGCAGAGCCTGTTCCCGAAAAGGCAAACGTCCGGCTCCTTGTCCCACACGGAAGGTGGCAGCCCTGAAAGCTGTTGCTGGTCTTCACCTTCCCCGGGCAGCCTAGTCATAGGCACAACAGGTATTCGGATCTGTGCTTGCCCAGAGAAGGAACAGCTCACGGTGCGCATCCTCGGCAGAGCCTGTTCCCGAAAAGGCAAATGTCCGGCTCCTTGTCCCACACGGAAGGTGGCAGCCCTGAAAGCTGTTGCTGGTCTTCACCTTCCCCGGGCAGCCTAGTCACAGGCACAACCGCACTGGGAATCTCTGCTTTCCCAAAGATGCAATCTCTCACGGTGCGCATCCTCGGCAGAGCCTGTTCCCGAAAAGGCAAACGTCCGGCTCCTTGTCCCACACGGAAGGTGGCAGCCCTGAAAGCTGTTGCTGGTCTTCACCTTCCCCGGGCAGCCTACTCACAGGCACAACCGCACTGGGAATCTCTGCTTTCCCAAAGACGCAATCTCTCACGGTGCGCATCCTCGGCAGAGCCTGTTCCCGAAAAGGCAAACGTCCGGCTCCTTGTCCCACACGGAAGGTGGCAGCCCTGAAAGCTGTTGCTGGTCTTCACCTTCCCCGGGCAGCCTAGTCATAGGCACAACAGGTATTCGGATCTGTGCTTGCCCAGAGAAGGAACAGCTCACGGTGCGCATCCTCGGCAGAGCCTGTTCCCGAAAAGGCAAACGTCCGGCTCCTTGTCCCACACGGAAGGTGGCAGCCCTGAAAGCTGTTGCTGGTCTTCACCTTCCCCGGGCAGCCTACTCACAGGCACAACCGCACTGGGAATCTCTGCTTTCCCAAAGACGCAATCTCTCACGGTGCGCATCCTCGGCAGAGCCTGTTCCCGAAAAGGCAAACGTCCGGCTCCTTGTCCCACACGGAAGGTGGCAGCCCTGAAAGCTGTTGCTGGTCTTCACCTTCCCCGGGCAGCCTGTTCACAGGCACAACCGCACTGGGAATCTCTGCTTTCCCAAAGACGCAATCTCTCACGGTGCGCATCCTCGGCAGAGCCTGTTCCCGAAAAGGCAAACGTCCGGCTCCTTGTCCCACACGGAAGGTGGCAGCCCTGAAAGCTGTTGCTGGTCTTCACCTTCCCCGGGCAGCCTACTCACAGGCACAACCGCACTGGGAATCTCTGCTTTCCCAAAGATGCAATCTCTCACGGTGCGCATCCTCGGCAGAGCCTGTTCCCGAAAAGGCAAACGTCCGGCTCCTTGTCCCACACGGAAGGTGGCAGCCCTGAAAGCTGTTGCTGGTCTTCACCTTCCCCGGGCAGCCTACTCACAGGCACAACAGCTTTTGGGATCTATGCTTGCCCAGAGAAGGAACAGCTCACGGTGCGCATCCTCGGCAGAGCCTGTTCCCGAAAAGGCAAACGTCCGGCTCCTTGTCCCACACGGAAGGTGGCAGCCCTGAAAGCTGTTGCTGGTCTTCACCTTCCCCGGGCAGCCTGTTCACAGGCACAACAGGTATTCGGATCTGTGCTTGCCCAGAGAAGGAACAGCTCACGGTGCGCATCCTCGGCAGAGGCTGTTCCCGAAAAGGCAAACGTCCGGCTCCTTGTCCCACACGGAAGGTGGCAGCCCTGAAAGCTGTTGCTGGTCTTCACCTTCCCCGGGCAGCCTACTCACAGGCACAACCGCACTGGGAATCTCTGCTTTCCCAAAGACGCAATCTCTCACGGTGCGCATCCTCGGCAGAGCCTGTTCCCGAAAAGGCAAACGTCCGGCTCCTTGTCCCACACGGAAGGTGGCAGCCCTGAAAGCTGTTGCTGGTCTTCACCTTCCCCGGGCAGCCTAGTCATAGGCACAACAGGTATTCGGATCTGTGCTTGCCCAGAGAAGGAACAGCTCACGGTGCGCATCCTCGGCAGAGCCTGTTCCCGAAAAGGCAAACGTCCGGCTCCTTGTCCCACACGGAAGGTGGCAGCCCTGAAAGCTGTTGCTGGTCTTCACCTTCCCCGGGCAGCCTAGTCACAGGCACAACCGCACTGGGAATCTCTGCTTTCCCAAAGACGCAATCTCTCACGGTGCGCATCCTCGGCAGAGCCTGTTCCCGAAAAGGCAAACGTCCGGCTCCTTGTCCCACACGGAAGGTGGCAGCCCTGAAAGCTGTTGCTGGTCTTCACCTTCCCCGGGCAGCCTACTCACAGGCACAACCGCACTGGGAATCTCTGCTTTCCCAAAGATGCAATCTCTCACGGTGCGCATCCTCGGCAGAGCCTGTTCCCGAAAAGGCAAACGTCCGGCTCCTTGTCCCACACGGAAGGTGGCAGCCCTGAAAGCTGTTGCTGGTCTTCACCTTCCCCGGGCAGCCTACTCACAGGCACAACCGCACTGGGAATCTCTGCTTTCCCAAAGACGCAATCTCTCGCGGTGCGCATCCTCGGCAGAGCCTGTTCCCGAAAAGGCAAACGTCCGGCTCCTTGTCCCACACGGAAGGTGGCAGCCCTGAAAGCTGTTGCTGGTCTTCACCTTCCCCGGGCAGCCTACTCACAGGCACAACCGCACTGGGAATCTCTGCTTTCCCAAAGACGCAATCTCTCACGGTGCGCATCCTCGGCAGAGCCTGTTCCCGAAAAGGCAAACGTCCGGCTCCTTGTCCCACACGGAAGGTGGCAGCCCTGAAACCTGTTGCTGGTCTTCACCTTCCCCGGGCAGCCTAGTCACAGGCACAACCGCACTGGGAATCTCTGCTTTCCCAAAGACGCAATCTCTCACGGTGCGCATCCTCGGCAGAGCCTGTTCCCGAAAAGGCAAACGTCCGGCTCCTTGTCCCACACGGAAGGTGGCAGCCCTGAAACCTGTTGCTGGTCTTCACCTTCCCCGGGCAGCCTACTCACAGGCACAACCGCACTGGGAATCTCTGCTTTCCCAAAGACGCAATCTCTCACGGTGCGCATCCTCGGCAGAGCCTGTTCCCGAAAAGGCAAACGTCCGGCTCCTTGTCCCACACGGAAGGTGGCAGCCCTGAAACCTGTTGCTGGTCTTCACCTTCCCCGGGCAGCCTAGTCACAGGCACAACCGCACTGGGAATCTCTGCTTTCCCAAAGACGCAATCTCTCACGGTGCGCATCCTCGGCAGAGCCTGTTCCCGAAAAGGCAAACGTCCGGCTCCTTGTCCCACACGGAAGGTGGCAGCCCTGAAAGCTGTTGCTGGTCTTCACCTTCCCCGGGCAGCCTAGTCACAGGCACAACAGCTTTTGGGATCTGTGCTTGCCCAGAGAAGGAACAGCTCACGGTGCGCATCCTCGGCAGAGCCTGTTCCCGAAAAGGCAAACGTCCGGCTCCTTGTCCCACACGGAAGGTGGCAGCCCTGAAAGCTGTTGCTGGTCTTCACCTTCCCCGGGCAGCCTGTTCACAGGCACAACCGCACTGGGAATCTCTGCTTTCCCAAAGACGCAATCTCTCACGGTGCGCATCCTCGGCAGAGCCTGTTCCCGAAAAGGCAAACGTCCGGCTCCTTGTCCCACACGGAAGGTGGCAGCCCTGAAAGCTGTTGCTGGTCTTCACCTTCCCCGGGCAGCCTGTTCACAGGCAAAACCGCACTGGGAATCTCTGCTTTCCCAAAGACGCAATCTCTCACGGTGCGCATCCTCGGCAGAGCCTGTTCCCGAAAAGGCAAACGTCCGGCTCCTTGTCCCACACGGAAGGTGGCAGCCCTGAAAGCTGTTGCTGGTCTTCACCTTCCCCGGGCAGCCTAGTCATAGGCACAACAGGTATTCGGATCTGTGCTTGCCCAGAGAAGGAACAGCTCACGGTGCGCATCCTCGGCAGAGCCTGTTCCCGAAAAGGCAAACGTCCGGCTCCTTGTCCCACACGGAAGGTGGCAGCCCTGAAAGCTGTTGCTGGTCTTCACCTTCCCCGGGCAGCCTACTCACAGGCACAACCGCACTGGGAATCTCTGCTTTCCCAAAGATGCAATCTCTCACGGTGCGCATCCTCGGCAGAGCCTGTTCCCGAAAAGGCAAACGTCCGGCTCCTTGTCCCACACGGAAGGTGGCAGCCCTGAAAGCTGTTGCTGGTCTTCACCTTCCCCGGGCAGCCTAGTCACAGGCACAACCGCACTGGGAATCTCTGCTTTCCCAAAGACGCAATCTCTCACGGTGCGCATCCTCGGCAGAGCCTGTTCCTGAAAAGGCAAACGTCCGGCTCCTTGTCCCACACGGAAGGTGGCAGCCCTGAAAGCTGTTGCTGGTCTTCACCTTCCCCGGGCAGCCTACTCACAGGCACAACCGCACTGGGAATCTCTGCTTTCCCAAAGACGCAATCTCTCACGGTGCGCATCCTCGGCAGAGCCTGTTCCCGAAAAGGCAAACGTCCGGCTCCTTGTCCCACACGGAAGGTGGCAGCCCTGAAAGCTGTTGCTGGTCTTCACCTTCCCCGGGCAGCCTAGTCATAGGCACAACAGGTATTCGGATCTGTGCTTGCCCAGAGAAGGAACAGCTCACGGTGCGCATCCTCGGCAGAGCCTGTTCCCGAAAAGGCAAACGTCCGGCTCCTTGTCCCACACGGAAGGTGGCAGCCCTGAAAGCTGTTGCTGGTCTTCACCTTCCCCGGGCAGCCTAGTCACAGGCACAACCGCACTGGGAATCTCTGCTTTCCCAAAGACGCAATCTCTCACGGTGCGCATCCTCGGCAGAGCCTGTTCCCGAAAAGGCAAACGTCCGGCTCCTTGTCCCACACGGAAGGTGGCAGCCCTGAAAGCTGTTGCTGGTCTTCACCTTCCCCGGGCAGCCTACTCACAGGCACAACCGCACTGGGAATCTCTGCTTTCCCAAAGATGCAATCTCTCACGGTGCGCATCCTCGGCAGAGCCTGTTCCCGAAAAGGCAAACGTCCGGCTCCTTGTCCCACACGGAAGGTGGCAGCCCTGAAAGCTGTTGCTGGTCTTCACCTTCCCCGGGCAGCCTACTCACAGGCACAACCGCACTGGGAATCTCTGCTTTCCCAAAGACGCAATCTCTCGCGGTGCGCATCCTCGGCAGAGCCTGTTCCCGAAAAGGCAAACGTCCGGCTCCTTGTCCCACACGGAAGGTGGCAGCCCTGAAAGCTGTTGCTGGTCTTCACCTTCCCCGGGCAGCCTACTCACAGGCACAACCGCACTGGGAATCTCTGCTTTCCCAAAGACGCAATCTCTCACGGTGCGCATCCTCGGCAGAGCCTGTTCCCGAAAAGGCAAACGTCCGGCTCCTTGTCCCACACGGAAGGTGGCAGCCCTGAAACCTGTTGCTGGTCTTCACCTTCCCCGGGCAGCCTAGTCACAGGCACAACCGCACTGGGAATCTCTGCTTTCCCAAAGACGCAATCTCTCACGGTGCGCATCCTCGGCAGAGCCTGTTCCCGAAAAGGCAAACGTCCGGCTCCTTGTCCCACACGGAAGGTGGCAGCCCTGAAACCTGTTGCTGGTCTTCACCTTCCCCGGGCAGCCTACTCACAGGCACAACCGCACTGGGAATCTCTGCTTTCCCAAAGACGCAATCTCTCACGGTGCGCATCCTCGGCAGAGCCTGTTCCCGAAAAGGCAAACGTCCGGCTCCTTGTCCCACACGGAAGGTGGCAGCCCTGAAACCTGTTGCTGGTCTTCACCTTCCCCGGGCAGCCTAGTCACAGGCACAACCGCACTGGGAATCTCTGCTTTCCCAAAGACGCAATCTCTCACGGTGCGCATCCTCGGCAGAGCCTGTTCCCGAAAAGGCAAACGTCCGGCTCCTTGTCCCACACGGAAGGTGGCAGCCCTGAAAGCTGTTGCTGGTCTTCACCTTCCCCGGGCAGCCTGTTCACAGGCACAACAGCTTTTGGGATCTGTGCTTGCCCAGAGAAGGAACAGCTCACGGTGCGCATCCTCGGCAGAGCCTGTTCCCGAAAAGGCAAACGTCCGGCTCCTTGTCCCACACGGAAGGTGGCAGCCCTGAAAGCTGTTGCTGGTCTTCACCTTCCCCGGGCAGCCTGTTCACAGGCACAACCGCACTGGGAATCTCTGCTTTCCCAAAGACGCAATCTCTCACGGTGCGCATCCTCGGCAGAGCCTGTTCCCGAAAAGGCAAACGTCCGGCTCCTTGTCCCACACGGAAGGTGGCAGCCCTGAAAGCTGTTGCTGGTCTTCACCTTCCCCGGGCAGCCTGTTCACAGGCAAAACCGCACTGGGAATCTCTGCTTTCCCAAAGACGCAATCTCTCACGGTGCGCATCCTCGGCAGAGCCTGTTCCCGAAAAGGCAAACGTCCGGCTCCTTGTCCCACACGGAAGGTGGCAGCCCTGAAAGCTGTTGCTGGTCTTCACCTTCCCCGGGCAGCCTAGTCATAGGCACAACAGGTATTCGGATCTGTGCTTGCCCAGAGAAGGAACAGCTCACGGTGCGCATCCTCGGCAGAGCCTGTTCCCGAAAAGGCAAACGTCCGGCTCCTTGTCCCACACGGAAGGTGGCAGCCCTGAAAGCTGTTGCTGGTCTTCACCTTCCCCGGGCAGCCTACTCACAGGCACAACCGCACTGGGAATCTCTGCTTTCCCAAAGATGCAATCTCTCACGGTGCGCATCCTCGGCAGAGCCTGTTCCCGAAAAGGCAAACGTCCGGCTCCTTGTCCCACACGGAAGGTGGCAGCCCTGAAAGCTGTTGCTGGTCTTCACCTTCCCCGGGCAGCCTAGTCACAGGCACAACCGCACTGGGAATCTCTGCTTTCCCAAAGACGCAATCTCTCACGGTGCGCATCCTCGGCAGAGCCTGTTCCTGAAAAGGCAAACGTCCGGCTCCTTGTCCCACACGGAAGGTGGCAGCCCTGAAAGCTGTTGCTGGTCTTCACCTTCCCCGGGCAGCCTAGTCACAGGCACAACAGCTTTTGGGATCTGTGCTTGCCCAGAGAAGGAACAGCTCACGGTGCGCATCCTCGGCAGAGCCTGTTCCCGAAAAGGCAAACGTCCGGCTCCTTGTCCCACACGGAAGGTGGCAGCCCTGAAAGCTGTTGCTGGTCTTCACCTTCCCCGGGCAGCCTGTTCACAGGCACAACCGCACTGGGAATCTCTGCTTTCCCAAAGACGCAATCTCTCACGGTGCGCATCCTCGGCAGAGCCTGTTCCCGAAAAGGCAAACGTCCGGCTCCTTGTCCCACACGGAAGGTGGCAGCCCTGAAAGCTGTTGCTGGTCTTCACCTTCCCCGGGCAGCCTGTTCACAGGCAAAACCGCACTGGGAATCTCTGCTTTCCCAAAGACGCAATCTCTCACGGTGCGCATCCTCGGCAGAGCCTGTTCCCGAAAAGGCAAACGTCCGGCTCCTTGTCCCACACGGAAGGTGGCAGCCCTGAAAGCTGTTGCTGGTCTTCACCTTCCCCGGGCAGCCTAGTCATAGGCACAACAGGTATTCGGATCTGTGCTTGCCCAGAGAAGGAACAGCTCACGGTGCGCATCCTCGACAGAGCCTGTTCCCGAAAAGGCAAACGTCCGGCTCCTTGTCCCACACGGAAGGTGGCAGCCCTGAAAGCTGTTGCTGGTCTTCACCTTCCCCGGGCAGCCTACTCACAGGCACAACCGCACTGGGAATCTCTGCTTTCCCAAAGATGCAATCTCTCACGGTGCGCATCCTCGGCAGAGCCTGTTCCCGAAAAGGCAAACGTCCGGCTCCTTGTCCCACACGGAAGGTGGCAGCCCTGAAAGCTGTTGCTGGTCTTCACCTTCCCCGGGCAGCCTAGTCACAGGCACAACCGCACTGGGAATCTCTGCTTTCCCAAAGACGCAATCTCTCACGGTGCGCATCCTCGGCAGAGCCTGTTCCTGAAAAGGCAAACGTCCGGCTCCTTGTCCCACACGGAAGGTGG
This sequence comes from Haliaeetus albicilla, assembly GCF_947461875.1. NCBI lineage: Eukaryota > Metazoa > Chordata > Aves > Accipitriformes > Accipitridae > Haliaeetus > Haliaeetus albicilla. The sequence goes on from NC_091507.1 coordinate 13,171,022, forward strand.
CAGCCCTGAAAGCTGTTGCTGGTCTTCACCTTCCCCGGGCAGCCTACTCACAGGCACAACCGCACTGGGAATCTCTGCTTTCCCAAAGACGCAATCTCTCACGGTGCGCATCCTCGGCAGAGCCTGTTCCCGAAAAGGCAAACGTCCGGCTCCTTGTCCCACACGGAAGGTGGCAGCCCTGAAAGCTGTTGCTGGTCTTCACCTTCCCCGGGCAGCCTAGTCATAGGCACAACAGGTATTCGGATCTGTGCTTGCCCAGAGAAGGAACAGCTCACGGTGCGCATCCTCGGCAGAGCCTGTTCCCGAAAAGGCAAACGTCCGGCTCCTTGTCCCACACGGAAGGTGGCAGCCCTGAAAGCTGTTGCTGGTCTTCACCTTCCCCGGGCAGCCTAGTCACAGGCACAACCGCACTGGGAATCTCTGCTTTCCCAAAGACGCAATCTCTCACGGTGCGCATCCTCGGCAGAGCCTGTTCCCGAAAAGGCAAACGTCCGGCTCCTTGTCCCACACGGAAGGTGGCAGCCCTGAAAGCTGTTGCTGGTCTTCACCTTCCCCGGGCAGCCTACTCACAGGCACAACCGCACTGGGAATCTCTGCTTTCCCAAAGATGCAATCTCTCACGGTGCGCATCCTCGGCAGAGCCTGTTCCCGAAAAGGCAAACGTCCGGCTCCTTGTCCCACACGGAAGGTGGCAGCCCTGAAAGCTGTTGCTGGTCTTCACCTTCCCCGGGCAGCCTACTCACAGGCACAACCGCACTGGGAATCTCTGCTTTCCCAAAGACGCAATCTCTCGCGGTGCGCATCCTCGGCAGAGCCTGTTCCCGAAAAGGCAAACGTCCGGCTCCTTGTCCCACACGGAAGGTGGCAGCCCTGAAAGCTGTTGCTGGTCTTCACCTTCCCCGGGCAGCCTACTCACAGGCACAACCGCACTGGGAATCTCTGCTTTCCCAAAGACGCAATCTCTCACGGTGCGCATCCTCGGCAGAGCCTGTTCCCGAAAAGGCAAACGTCCGGCTCCTTGTCCCACACGGAAGGTGGCAGCCCTGAAACCTGTTGCTGGTCTTCACCTTCCCCGGGCAGCCTAGTCACAGGCACAACCGCACTGGGAATCTCTGCTTTCCCAAAGACGCAATCTCTCACGGTGCGCATCCTCGGCAGAGCCTGTTCCCGAAAAGGCAAACGTCCGGCTCCTTGTCCCACACGGAAGGTGGCAGCCCTGAAACCTGTTGCTGGTCTTCACCTTCCCCGGGCAGCCTACTCACAGGCACAACCGCACTGGGAATCTCTGCTTTCCCAAAGACGCAATCTCTCACGGTGCGCATCCTCGGCAGAGCCTGTTCCCGAAAAGGCAAACGTCCGGCTCCTTGTCCCACACGGAAGGTGGCAGCCCTGAAACCTGTTGCTGGTCTTCACCTTCCCCGGGCAGCCTAGTCACAGGCACAACCGCACTGGGAATCTCTGCTTTCCCAAAGACGCAATCTCTCACGGTGCGCATCCTCGGCAGAGCCTGTTCCCGAAAAGGCAAACGTCCGGCTCCTTGTCCCACACGGAAGGTGGCAGCCCTGAAAGCTGTTGCTGGTCTTCACCTTCCCCGGGCAGCCTAGTCACAGGCACAACAGCTTTTGGGATCTGTGCTTGCCCAGAGAAGGAACAGCTCACGGTGCGCATCCTCGGCAGAGCCTGTTCCCGAAAAGGCAAACGTCCGGCTCCTTGTCCCACACGGAAGGTGGCAGCCCTGAAAGCTGTTGCTGGTCTTCACCTTCCCCGGGCAGCCTGTTCACAGGCACAACCGCACTGGGAATCTCTGCTTTCCCAAAGACGCAATCTCTCACGGTGCGCATCCTCGGCAGAGCCTGTTCCCGAAAAGGCAAACGTCCGGCTCCTTGTCCCACACGGAAGGTGGCAGCCCTGAAAGCTGTTGCTGGTCTTCACCTTCCCCGGGCAGCCTGTTCACAGGCAAAACCGCACTGGGAATCTCTGCTTTCCCAAAGACGCAATCTCTCACGGTGCGCATCCTCGGCAGAGCCTGTTCCCGAAAAGGCAAACGTCCGGCTCCTTGTCCCACACGGAAGGTGGCAGCCCTGAAAGCTGTTGCTGGTCTTCACCTTCCCCGGGCAGCCTAGTCATAGGCACAACAGGTATTCGGATCTGTGCTTGCCCAGAGAAGGAACAGCTCACGGTGCGCATCCTCGGCAGAGCCTGTTCCCGAAAAGGCAAACGTCCGGCTCCTTGTCCCACACGGAAGGTGGCAGCCCTGAAAGCTGTTGCTGGTCTTCACCTTCCCCGGGCAGCCTACTCACAGGCACAACCGCACTGGGAATCTCTGCTTTCCCAAAGATGCAATCTCTCACGGTGCGCATCCTCGGCAGAGCCTGTTCCCGAAAAGGCAAACGTCCGGCTCCTTGTCCCACACGGAAGGTGGCAGCCCTGAAAGCTGTTGCTGGTCTTCACCTTCCCCGGGCAGCCTAGTCACAGGCACAACCGCACTGGGAATCTCTGCTTTCCCAAAGACGCAATCTCTCACGGTGCGCATCCTCGGCAGAGCCTGTTCCTGAAAAGGCAAACGTCCGGCTCCTTGTCCCACACGGAAGGTGGCAGCCCTGAAAGCTGTTGCTGGTCTTCACCTTCCCCGGGCAGCCTAGTCATAGGCACAACAGGTATTCGGATCTGTGCTTGCCCAGAGAAGGAACAGCTCACGGTGCGCATCCTCGGCAGAGCCTGTTCCCGAAAAGGCAAACGTCCGGCTCCTTGTCCCACACGGAAGGTGGCAGCCCTGAAAGCTGTTGCTGGTCTTCACCTTCCCCGGGCAGCCTAGTCACAGGCACAACCGCACTGGGAATCTCTGCTTTCCCAAAGATGCAATCTCTCACGGTGCGCATCCTCGGCAGAGCCTGTTCCCGAAAAGGCAAACGTCCGGCTCCTTGTCCCACACGGAAGGTGGCAGCCCTGAAAGCTGTTGCTGGTCTTCACCTTCCCCGGGCAGCCTACTCACAGGCACAACCGCACTGGGAATCTCTGCTTTCCCAAAGACGCAATCTCTCACGGTGCGCATCCTCGGCAGAGCCTGTTCCCGAAAAGGCAAACGTCCGGCTCCTTGTCCCACACGGAAGGTGGCAGCCCTGAAAGCTGTTGCTGGTCTTCACCTTCCCCGGGCAGCCTACTCACAGGCACAACCACACTGGGAATCTCTGCTTTCCCAAAGATGCAATCTCTCACGGTGCGCATCCTCGGCAGAGCCTGTTCCCGAAAAGGCAAACGTCCGGCTCCTTGTCCCACACGGAAGGTGGCAGCCCTGAAAGCTGTTGCTGGTCTTCACCTTCCCCGGGCAGCCTACTCACAGGCACAACCGCACTGGGAATCTCTGCTTTCCCAAAGACGCAATCTCTCACGGTGCGCATCCTCGGCAGAGCCTGTTCCCGAAAAGGCAAACGTCCGGCTCCTTGTCCCACACGGAAGGTGGCAGCCCTGAAAGCTGTTGCTGGTCTTCACCTTCCCCGGGCAGCCTAGTCATAGGCACAACAGGTATTCGGATCTGTGCTTGCCCAGAGAAGGAACAGCTCACGGTGCGCATCCTCGGCAGAGCCTGTTCCCGAAAAGGCAAACGTCCGGCTCCTTGTCCCACACGGAAGGTGGCAGCCCTGAAAGCTGTTGCTGGTCTTCACCTTCCCCGGGCAGCCTACTCACAGGCAAAACCGCACTGGGAATCTCTGCTTTCCCAAAGACGCAATCTCTCACGGTGCGCATCCTCGGCAGAGCCTGTTCCCGAAAAGGCAAACGTCCGGCTCCTTGTCCCACACGGAAGGTGGCAGCCCTGAAAGCTGTTGCTGGTCTTCACCTTCCCCGGGCAGCCTAGTCATAGGCACAACAGGTATTCGGATCTGTGCTTGCCCAGAGAAGGAACAGCTCACGGTGCGCATCCTCGGCAGAGCCTGTTCCCGAAAAGGCAAACGTCCGGCTCCTTGTCCCACACGGAAGGTGGCAGCCCTGAAAGCTGTTGCTGGTCTTCACCTTCCCCGGGCAGCCTACTCACAGGCACAACCGCACTGGGAATCTCTGCTTTCCCAAAGACGCAATCTCTCACGGTGCGCATCCTCGGCAGAGCCTGTTCCCGAAAAGGCAAACGTCCGGCTCCTTGTCCCACACGGAAGGTGGCAGCCCTGAAAGCTGTTGCTGGTCTTCACCTTCCCCGGGCAGCCTACTCACAGGCACAACCGCACTGGGAATCTCTGCTTTCCCAAAGACGCAATCTCTCACGGTGCGCATCCTCGGCAGAGCCTGTTCCCGAAAAGGCAAACGTCCGGCTCCTTGTCCCACACGGAAGGTGGCAGCCCTGAAAGCTGTTGCTGGTCTTCACCTTCCCCGGGCAGCCTACTCACAGGCACAACAGCTTTTGGGATCTGTGCTTGCCCAGAGAAGGAACAGCTCACGGTGCGCATCCTCGGCAGAGCCTGTTCCCGAAAAGGCAAACGTCCGGCTCCTTGTCCCACACGGAAGGTGGCAGCCCTGAAAGCTGTTGCTGGTCTTCACCTTCCCCGGGCAGCCTAGTCACAGGCACAACAGCTTTTGGGATCTGTGCTTGCCCAGAGAAGGAACAGCTCACGGTGCGCATCCTCGGCAGAGCCTGTTCCCGAAAAGGCAAACGTCCGGCTCCTTGTCCCACACGGAAGGTGGCAGCCCTGAAAGCTGTTGCTGGTCTTCACCTTCCCCGGGCAGCCTACTCACAGGCACAACAGCTTTTGGGATCTGTGCTTGCCCAGAGAAGGAACAGCTCACGGTGCGCATCCTCGGCAGAGCCTGTTCCCGAAAAGGCAAACGTCCGGCTCCTTGTCCCACACGGAAGGTGGCAGCCCTGAAAGCTGTTGCTGGTCTTCACCTTCCCCGGGCAGCCTACTCACAGGCACAACAGCTTTTGGGATCTGTGCTTGCCCAGAGAAGGAACAGCTCACGGTGCGCATCCTCGGCAGAGCCTGTTCCCGAAAAGGCAAACATCCGGCTCCTTGTCCCACACGGAAGGTGGCAGCCCTGAAAGCTGTTGCTGGTCTTCACCTTCCCCGGGCAGCCTAGTCACAGGCACAACCGCACTGGGAATCTCTGCTTTCCCAAAGACGCAATCTCTCACGGTGCGCATCCTCGGCAGAGCCTGTTCCCGAAAAGGCAAACGTCCGGCTCCTTGTCCCACACGGAAGGTGGCAGCCCTGAAAGCTGTTGCTGGTCTTCACCTTCCCCGGGCAGCCTAGTCATAGGCACAACAGGTATTCGGATCTGTGCTTGCCCAGAGAAGGAACAGCTCACGGTGCGCATCCTCGGCAGAGCCTGTTCCCGAAAAGGCAAACGTCCGGCTCCTTGTCCCACACGGAAGGTGGCAGCCCTGAAAGCTGTTGCTGGTCTTCACCTTCCCCGGGCAGCCTACTCACAGGCACAACCGCACTGGGAATCTCTGCTTTCCCAAAGATGCAATCTCTCACGGTGCGCATCCTCGGCAGAGCCTGTTCCCGAAAAGGCAAACGTCCGGCTCCTTGTCCCACACGGAAGGTGGCAGCCCTGAAAGCTGTTGCTGGTCTTCACCTTCCCCGGGCAGCCTACTCACAGGCACAACCGCACTGGGAATCTCTGCTTTCCCAAAGACGCAATCTCTCACGGTGCGCATCCTCGGCAGAGCCTGTTCCCGAAAAGGCAAACGTCCGGCTCCTTGTCCCACACGGAAGGTGGCAGCCCTGAAAGCTGTTGCTGGTCTTCACCTTCCCCGGGCAGCCTAGTCATAGGCACAACAGGTATTCGGATCTGTGCTTGCCCAGAGAAGGAACAGCTCACGGTGCGCATCCTCGGCAGAGCCTGTTCCCGAAAAGGCAAACGTCCGGCTCCTTGTCCCACACGGAAGGTGGCAGCCCTGAAAGCTGTTGCTGGTCTTCACCTTCCCCGGGCAGCCTAGTCACAGGCACAACCGCACTGGGAATCTCTGCTTTCCCAAAGACGCAATCTCTCACGGTGCGCATCCTCGGCAGAGCCTGTTCCCGAAAAGGCAAACGTCCGGCTCCTTGTCCCACACGGAAGGTGGCAGCCCTGAAAGCTGTTGCTGGTCTTCACCTTCCCCGGGCAGCCTACTCACAGGCACAACCGCACTGGGAATCTCTGCTTTCCCAAAGACGCAATCTCTCACGGTGCGCATCCTCGGCAGAGCCTGTTCCCGAAAAGGCAAACGTCCGGCTCCTTGTCCCACACGGAAGGTGGCAGCCCTGAAAGCTGTTGCTGGTCTTCACCTTCCCCGGGCAGCCTAGTCACAGGCACAACCGCACTGGGAATCTCTGCTTTCCCAAAGACGCAATCTCTCACGGTGCGCATCCTCGGCAGAGCCTGTTCCCGAAAAGGCAAACGTCCGGCTCCTTGTCCCACACGGAAGGTGGCAGCCCTGAAAGCTGTTGCTGGTCTTCACCTTCCCCGGGCAGCCTATTCACAGGCACAACAGCTTTTGGGATCTGTGCTTGCCCAGAGAAGGAACAGCTCACGGTGCGCATCCTCGGCAGAGCCTGTTCCCGAAAAGGCAAACGTCCGGCTCCTTGTCCCACACGGAAGGTGGCAGCCCTGAAAGCTGTTGCTGGTCTTCACCTTCCCCGGGCAGCCTACTCACAGGCACAACCGCACTGGGAATCTCTGCTTTCCCAAAGACGCAATCTCTCACGGTGCGCATCCTCGGCAGAGCCTGTTCCCGAAAAGGCAAACGTCCGGCTCCTTGTCCCACACGGAAGGTGGCAGCCCTGAAAGCTGTTGCTGGTCTTCACCTTCCCCGGGCAGCCTGTTCACAGGCACAACCGCACTGGGAATCTCTGCTTTCCCAAAGACGCAATCTCTCACGGTGCGCATCCTCGGCAGAGCCTGTTCCCGAAAAGGCAAACGTCCGGCTCCTTGTCCCACACGGAAGGTGGCAGCCCTGAAAGCTGTTGCTGGTCTTCACCTTCCCCGGGCAGCCTAGTCATAGGCACAACAGCTTTTGGGATCTGTGCTTGCCCAGAGAAGGAACAGCTCACGGTGCGCATCCTCGGCAGAGCCTGTTCCCGAAAAGGCAAACGTCCGGCTCCTTGTCCCACACGGAAGGTGGCAGCCCTGAAAGCTGTTGCTGGTCTTCACCTTCCCCGGGCAGCCTACTCACAGGCACAACCGCACTGGGAATCTCTGCTTTCCCAAAGATGCAATCTCTCACGGTGCGCATCCTCGGCAGAGCCTGTTCCCGAAAAGGCAAACGTCCGGCTCCTTGTCCCACACGGAAGGTGGCAGCCCTGAAAGCTGTTGCTGGTCTTCACCTTCCCCGGGCAGCCTAGTCACAGGCACAACCGCACTGGGAATCTCTGCTTTCCCAAAGACGCAATCTCTCACGGTGCGCATCCTCGGCAGAGCCTGTTCCTGAAAAGGCAAACGTCCGGCTCCTTGTCCCACACGGAAGGTGGCAGCCCTGAAAGCTGTTGCTGGTCTTCACCTTCCCCGGGCAGCCTAGTCATAGGCACAACAGGTATTCGGATCTGTGCTTGCCCAGAGAAGGAACAGCTCACGGTGCGCATCCTCGGCAGAGCCTGTTCCCGAAAAGGCAAACGTCCGGCTCCTTGTCCCACACGGAAGGTGGCAGCCCTGAAAGCTGTTGCTGGTCTTCACCTTCCCCGGGCAGCCTACTCACAGGCACAACCGCACTGGGAATCTCTGCTTTCCCAAAGACGCAATCTCTCACGGTGCGCATCCTCGGCAGAGCCTGTTCCCGAAAAGGCAAACGTCCGGCTCCTTGTCCCACACGGAAGGTGGCAGCCCTAAAAGCTGTTGCTGGTCTTCACCTTCCCCGGGCAGCCTAGTCACAGGCACAACAGCTTTTGGGATCTGTGCTTGCCCAGAGAAGGAACAGCTCACGGTGCGCATCCTCGGCAGAGCCTGTTCCCGAAAAGGCAAACGTCCGGCTCCTTGTCCCACACGGAAGGTGGCAGCCCTGAAAGCTGTTGCTGGTCTTCACCTTCCCCGGGCAGCCTAGTCACAGGCACAAAGGGTTTTGGGATCTGTGCTTTCCCAAAGACGCAATCTCTCACGGTGCGCATCCTCGGCAGAGCCTGTTCCCGAAAAGGCAAACGTCCGGCTCCTTGTCCCACACGGAAGGTGGCAGCCCTGAAAGCTGTTGCTGGTCTTCACCTTCCCCGGGCAGCCTAGTCACAGGCACAACAGCTTTTGGGATCTGTGCTTGCCCAGAGAAGGAACAGCTCACGGTGCGCATCCTCGGCAGAGCCTGTTCCCGAAAAGGCAAACGTCCGGCTCCTTGTCCCACACGGAAGGTGGCAGCCCTGAAAGCTGTTGCTGGTCTTCACCTTCCCCGGGCAGCCTACTCACAGGCACAAAGGGTTTTGGGATCTGTGCTTTCCCAAAGACGCAATCTCTCACGGTGCGCATCCTCGGCAGAGCCTGTTCCCGAAAAGGCAAACGTCCGGCTCCTTGTCCCACACGGAAGGTGGCAGCCCTGAAAGCTGTTGCTGGTCTTCACCTTCCCCGGGCAGCCTACTCACAGGCACAACCGCACTGGGAATCTCTGCTTTCCCAAAGACGCAATCTCTCACGGTGCGCATCCTCGGCAGAGCCTGTTCCCGAAAAGGCAAACGTCCGGCTCCTTGTCCCACACGGAAGGTGGCAGCCCTGAAAGCTGTTGCTGGTCTTCACCTTCCCCGGGCAGCCTACTCACAGGCACAACCGCACTGGGAATCTCTGCTTTCCCAAAGATGCAATCTCTCACGGTGCGCATCCTCGGCAGAGCCTGTTCCCGAAAAGGCAAACGTCCGGCTCCTTGTCCCACACGGAAGGTGGCAGCCCTGAAAGCTGTTGCTGGTCTTCACCTTCCCCGGGCAGCCTACTCACAGGCACAAAGGGTTTTGGGATCTGTGCTTTCCCAAAGACGCAATCTCTCACGGTGCGCATCCTCGGCAGAGCCTGTTCCCGAAAAGGCAAACGTCCGGCTCCTTGTCCCACACGGAAGGTGGCAGCCCTGAAAGCTGTTGCTGGTCTTCACCTTCCCCGGGCAGCCTACTCACAGGCACAACCGCACTGGGAATCTCTGCTTTCCCAAAGACGCAATCTCTCACGGTGCGCATCCTCGGCAGAGCCTGTTCCCGAAAAGGCAAACGTCCGGCTCCTTGTCCCACACGGAAGGTGGCAGCCCTGAAAGCTGTTGCTGGTCTTCACCTTCCCCGGGCAGCCTAGTCACAGGCACAAAGGGTTTTGGGATCTGTGCTTTCCCAAAGACGCAATCTCTCACGGTGCGCATCCTCGGCAGAGCCTGTTCCCGAAAAGGCAAACGTCCGGCTCCTTGTCCCACACGGAAGGTGGCAGCCCTGAAAGCTGTTGCTGGTCTTCACCTTCCCCGGGCAGCCTAGTCATAGGCACAACAGGTATTCGGATCTGTGCTTGCCCAGAGAAGGAACAGCTCACGGTGCGCATCCTCGGCAGAGCCTGTTCCCGAAAAGGCAAACGTCCGGCTCCTTGTCCCACACGGAAGGTGGCAGCCCTGAAAGCTGTTGCTGGTCTTCACCTTCCCCGGGCAGCCTAGTCACAGGCACAAAGGGTTTTGGGATCTGTGCTTTCCCAAAGACACAATCTCTCACGGTGCGCATCCTCGGCAGAGCCTGTTCCCGAAAAGGCAAACGTCCGGCTCCTTGTCCCACACGGAAGGTGGCAGCCCTGAAAGCTGTTGCTGGTCTTCACCTTCCCCGGGCAGCCTACTCACAGGCACAACCGCACTGGGAATCTCTGCTTTCCCAAAGACGCAATCTCTCACGGTGCGCATCCTCGGCAGAGCCTGTTCCCGAAAAGGCAAACGTCCGGCTCCTTGTCCCACACGGAAGGTGGCAGCCCTGAAAGCTGTTGCTGGTCTTCACCTTCCCCGGGCAGCCTATTCACAGGCACAACAGCTTTTGGGATCTGTGCTTGCCCAGAGAAGGAACAGCTCACGGTGCGCATCCTCGGCAGAGCCTGTTCCCGAAAAGGCAAACGTCCGGCTCCTTGTCCCACACGGAAGGTGGCAGCCCTGAAAGCTGTTGCTGGTCTTCACCTTCCCCGGGCAGCCTACTCACAGGCACAACCGCACTGGGAATCTCTGCTTTCCCAAAGACGCAATCTCTCACGGTGCGCATCCTCGGCAGAGCCTGTTCCCGAAAAGGCAAACGTCCGGCTCCTTGTCCCACACGGAAGGTGGCAGCCCTGAAAGCTGTTGCTGGTCTTCACCTTCCCCGGGCAGCCTACTCACAGGCACAACCGCACTGGGAATCTCTGCTTTCCCAAAGACGCAATCTCTCACGGTGCGCATCCTCGGCAGAGCCTGTTCCCGAAAAGGCAAACGTCCGGCTCCTTGTCCCACACGGAAGGTGGCAGCCCTGAAAGCTGTTGCTGGTCTTCACCTTCCCCGGGCAGCCTATTCATAGGCACAACAGGTATTCGGATCTGTGCTTGCCCAGAGAAGGAACAGCTCACGGTGCGCATCCTCGGCAGAGCCTGTTCCCGAAAAGGCAAACGTCCGGCTCCTTGTCCCACACGGAAGGTGGCAGCCCTGAAAGCTGTTGCTGGTCTTCACCTTCCCCGGGCAGCCTACTCACAGGCACAACCGCACTGGGAATCTCTGCTTTCCCAAAGACGCAATCTCTCACGGTGCGCATCCTCGGCAGAGCCTGTTCCCGAAAAGGCAAACGTCCGGCTCCTTGTCCCACACGGAAGGTGGCAGCCCTGAAAGCTGTTGCTGGTCTTCACCTTCCCCGGGCAGCCTAGTCACAGGCACAACCGCACTGGGACTCTCTGCTTTCCCAAAGACGCAATCTCTCACGGTGCGCATCCTCGGCAGAGCCTGTTCCCGAAAAGGCAAACGTCCGGCTCCTTGTCCCACACGGAAGGTGGCAGCCCTGAAAGCTGTTGCTGGTCTTCACCTTCCCCGGGCAGCCTGTTCACAGGCACAACCGCACTGGGAATCTCTGCTTTCCCAAAGACGCAATCTCTCACGGTGCGCATCCTCGGCAGAGCCTGTTCCCGAAAAGGCAAACGTCCGGCTCCTTGTCCCACACGGAAGGTGGCAGCCCTGAAAGCTGTTGCTGGTCTTCACCTTCCCCGGGCAGCCTAGTCACAGGCACAACAGGTATTCGGATCTGTGCTTGCCCAGAGAAGGAACAGCTCACGGTGCGCATCCTCGGCAGAGCCTGTTCCCGAAAAGGCAAACGTCCGGCTCCTTGTCCCACACGGAAGGTGGCAGCCCTGAAAGCTGTTGCTGGTCTTCACCTTCCCCGGGCAGCCTACTCACAGGCACAACCGCACTGGGAATCTCTGCTTTCCCAAAGACGCAATCTCTCACGGTGCGCATCCTCGGCAGAGCCTGTTCCCGAAAAGGCAAACGTCCGGCTCCTTGTCCCACACGGAAGGTGGCAGCCCTGAAAGCTGTTGCTGGTCTTCACCTTCCCCGGGCAGCCTACTCACAGGCACAAAGGGTTTTGGGATCTGTGCTTTCCCAAAGACGCAATCTCTCACGGTGCGCATCCTCGGCAGAGCCTGTTCCCGAAAAGGCAAACGTCCGGCTCCTTGTCCCACACGGAAGGTGGCAGCCCTGAAAGCTGTTGCTGGTCTTCACCTTCCCCGGGCAGCCTACTCACAGGCACAACCGCACTGGGAATCTCTGCTTTCCCAAAGACGCAATCTCTCACGGTGCGCATCCTCGGCAGAGCCTGTTCCCGAAAAGGCAAACGTCCGGCTCCTTGTCCCACACGGAAGGTGGCAGCCCTGAAAGCTGTTGCTGGTCTTCACCTTCCCCGGGCAGCCTAGTCACAGGCACAAAGGGTTTTGGGATCTGTGCTTTCCCAAAGACGCAATCTCTCACGGTGCGCATCCTCGGCAGAGCCTGTTCCCGAAAAGGCAAACGTCCGGCTCCTTGTCCCACACGGAAGGTGGCAGCCCTGAAAGCTGTTGCTGGTCTTCACCTTCCCCGGGCAGCCTAGTCATAGGCACAACAGGTATTCGGATCTGTGCTTGCCCAGAGAAGGAACAGCTCACGGTGCGCATCCTCGGCAGAGCCTGTTCCCGAAAAGGCAAACGTCCGGCTCCTTGTCCCACACGGAAGGTGGCAGCCCTGAAAGCTGTTGCTGGTCTTCACCTTCCCCGGGCAGCCTAGTCACAGGCACAAAGGGTTTTGGGATCTGTGCTTTCCCAAAGACACAATCTCTCACGGTGCGCATCCTCGGCAGAGCCTGTTCCCGAAAAGGCAAACGTCCGGCTCCTTGTCCCACACGGAAGGTGGCAGCCCTGAAAGCTGTTGCTGGTCTTCACCTTCCCCGGGCAGCCTACTCACAGGCACAACCGCACTGGGAATCTCTGCTTTCCCAAAGACGCAATCTCTCACGGTGCGCATCCTCGGCAGAGCCTGTTCCCGAAAAGGCAAACGTCCGGCTCCTTGTCCCACACGGAAGGTGGCAGCCCTGAAAGCTGTTGCTGGTCTTCACCTTCCCCGGGCAGCCTATTCACAGGCACAACAGCTTTTGGGATCTGTGCTTGCCCAGAGAAGGAACAGCTCACGGTGCGCATCCTCGGCAGAGCCTGTTCCCGAAAAGGCAAACGTCCGGCTCCTTGTCCCACACGGAAGGTGGCAGCCCTGAAAGCTGTTGCTGGTCTTCACCTTCCCCGGGCAGCCTACTCACAGGCACAACCGCACTGGGAATCTCTGCTTTCCCAAAGACGCAATCTCTCACGGTGCGCATCCTCGGCAGAGCCTGTTCCCGAAAAGGCAAACGTCCGGCTCCTTGTCCCACACGGAAGGTGGCAGCCCTGAAAGCTGTTGCTGGTCTTCACCTTCCCCGGGCAGCCTACTCACAGGCACAACCGCACTGGGAATCTCTGCTTTCCCAAAGACGCAATCTCTCACGGTGCGCATCCTCGGCAGAGCCTGTTCCCGAAAAGGCAAACGTCCGGCTCCTTGTCCCACACGGAAGGTGGCAGCCCTGAAAGCTGTTGCTGGTCTTCACCTTCCCCGGGCAGCCTAGTCATAGGCACAACAGGTATTCGGATCTGTGCTTGCCCAGAGAAGGAACAGCTCACGGTGCGCATCCTCGGCAGAGCCTGTTCCCGAAAAGGCAAACGTCCGGCTCCTTGTCCCACACGGAAGGTGGCAGCCCTGAAAGCTGTTGCTGGTCTTCACCTTCCCCGGGCAGCCTACTCACAGGCACAACCGCACTGGGAATCTCTGCTTTCCCAAAGACGCAATCTCTCACGGTGCGCATCCTCGGCAGAGCCTGTTCCCGAAAAGGCAAACGTCCGGCTCCTTGTCCCACACGGAAGGTGGCAGCCCTGAAAGCTGTTGCTGGTCTTCACCTTCCCCGGGCAGCCTAGTCACAGGCACAACCGCACTGGGACTCTCTGCTTTCCCAAAGACGCAATCTCTCACGGTGCGCATCCTCGGCAGAGCCTGTTCCCGAAAAGGCAAACGTCCGGCTCCTTGTCCCACACGGAAGGTGGCAGCCCTGAAAGCTGTTGCTGGTCTTCACCTTCCCCGGGCAGCCTGTTCACAGGCACAACCGCACTGGGAATCTCTGCTTTCCCAAAGACGCAATCTCTCACGGTGCGCATCCTCGGCAGAGCCTGTTCCCGAAAAGGCAAACGTCCGGCTCCTTGTCCCACACGGAAGGTGGCAGCCCTGAAAGCTGTTGCTGGTCTTCACCTTCCCCGGGCAGCCTAGTCACAGGCACAACAGGTATTCGGATCTGTGCTTGCCCAGAGAAGGAACAGCTCACGGTGCGCATCCTCGGCAGAGCCTGTTCCCGAAAAGGCAAACGTCCGGCTCCTTGTCCCACACGGAAGGTGGCAGCCCTGAAAGCTGTTGCTGGTCTTCACCTTCCCCGGGCAGCCTACTCACAGGCACAACCGCACTGGGAATCTCTGCTTTCCCAAAGACGCAATCTCTCACGGTGCGCATCCTCGGCAGAGCCTGTTCCCGAAAAGGCAAACGTCCGGCTCCTTGTCCCACACGGAAGGTGGCAGCCCTGAAAGCTGTTGCTGGTCTTCACCTTCCCCGGGCAGCCTGTTCACAGGCACAACCGCACTGGGAATCTCTGCTTTCCCAAAGACGCAATCTCTCACGGTGCGCATCCTCGGCAGAGCCTGTTCCCGAAAAGGCAAACGTCCGGCTCCTTGTCCCACACGGAAGGTGGCAGCCCTGAAAGCTGTTGCTGGTCTTCACCTTCCCCGGGCAGCCTAGTCATAGGCACAACAGGTATTCGGATCTGTGCTTGCCCAGAGAAGGAACAGCTCACGGTGCGCATCCTCGGCAGAGCCTGTTCCCGAAAAGGCAAACGTCCGGCTCCTTGTCCCACACGGAAGGTGGCAGCCCTGAAAGCTGTTGCTGGTCTTCACCTTCCCCTGGCAGCCTACTCACAGGCACAACCGCACTGGGAATCTCTGCTTTCCCAAAGACGCAATCTCTCACGGTGCGCATCCTCGGCAGAGCCTGTTCCCGAAAAGGCAAACGTCCGGCTCCTTGTCCCACACGGAAGGTGGCAGCCCTGAAAGCTGTTGCTGGTCTTCACCTTCCCCGGGCAGCCTAGTCACAGGCACAACAGCTTTTGGGATCTGTGCTTGCCCAGAGAAGGAACAGCTCACGGTGCGCATCCTCGGCAGAGCCTGTTCCCGAAAAGGCAAACGTCCGGCTCCTTGTCCCACACGGAAGGTGGCAGCCCTGAAAGCTGTTGCTGGTCTTCACCTTCCCCGGGCAGCCTATTCATAGGCACAACAGGTATTCGGATCTGTGCTTGCCCAGAGAAGGAACAGCTCACGGTGCGCATCCTCGGCAGAGCCTGTTCCCGAAAAGGCAAACGTCCGGCTCCTTGTCCCACACGGAAGGTGGCAGCCCTGAAAGCTGTTGCTGGTCTTCACCTTCCCCGGGCAGCCTACTCACAGGCACAACCGCACTGGGAATCTCTGCTTTCCCAAAGACGCAATCTCTCACGGTGCGCATCCTCGGCAGAGCCTGTTCCCGAAAAGGCAAACGTCCGGCTCCTTGTCCCACACGGAAGGTGGCAGCCCTGAAAGCTGTTGCTGGTCTTCACCTTCCCCGGGCAGCCTACTCACAGGCACAACCGCACTGGGAATCTCTGCTTTCCCAAAGACGCAATCTCTCACGGTGCGCATCCTCGGCAGAGCCTGTTCCCGAAAAGGCAAACGTCCGGCTCCTTGTCCCACACGGAAGGTGGCAGCCCTGAAAGCTGTTGCTGGTCTTCACCTTCCCCGGGCAGCCTGTTCACAGGCACAACAGGTATTCGGATCTGTGCTTGCCCAGAGAAGGAACAGCTCACGGTGCGCATCCTCGGCAGAGCCTGTTCCCGAAAAGGCAAACGTCCGGCTCCTTGTCCCACACGGAAGGTGGCAGCCCTGAAAGCTGTTGCTGGTCTTCACCTTCCCCGGGCAGCCTACTCACAGGCACAACCGCACTGGGAATCTCTGCTTTCCCAAAGATGCAATCTCTCACGGTGCGCATCCTCGGCAGAGCCTGTTCCCGAAAAGGCAAACGTCCGGCTCCTTGTCCCACACGGAAGGTGGCAGCCCTGAAACCTGTTGCTGGTCTTCACCTTCCCCGGGCAGCCTACTCACAGGCACAACCGCACTGGGAATCTCTGCTTTCCCAAAGACGCAATCTCTCACGGTCCGCATCCTCGGCAGAGCCTGTTCCCGAAAAGGCAAACGTCCGGCTCCTTGTCCCACACGGAAGGTGGCAGCCCTGAAAGCTGTTGCTGGTCTTCACCTTCCCCGGGCAGCCTACTCACAGGCACAACCGCACTGGGAATCTCTGCTTTCCCAAAGACGCAATCTCTCACGGTGCGCATCCTCGGCAGAGCCTGTTCCCGAAAAGGCAAACGTCCGGCTCCTTGTCCCACACGGAAGGTGGCAGCCCTGAAAGCTGTTGCTGGTCTTCACCTTCCCCGGGCAGCCTAGTCATAGGCACAACAGGTATTCGGATCTGTGCTTGCCCAGAGAAGGAACAGCTCACGGTGCGCATCCTCGGCAGAGCCTGTTCCCGAAAAGGCAAACGTCCGGCTCCTTGTCCCACACGGAAGGTGGCAGCCCTGAAAGCTGTTGCTGGTCTTCACCTTCCCCGGGCAGCCTACTCACAGGCACAACCGCACTGGGAATCTCTGCTTTCCCAAAGATGCAATCTCTCACGGTGCGCATCCTCGGCAGAGCCTGTTCCCGAAAAGGCAAACGTCCGGCTCCTTGTCCCACACGGAAGGTGGCAGCCCTGAAAGCTGTTGCTGGTCTTCACCTTCCCCGGGCAGCCTATTCACAGGCACAACAGCTTTTGGGATCTGTGCTTGCCCAGAGAAGGAACAGCTCACGGTGCGCATCCTCGGCAGAGCCTGTTCCCGAAAAGGCAAACGTCCGGCTCCTTGTCCCACACGGAAGGTGGCAGCCCTGAAAGCTGTTGCTGGTCTTCACCTTCCCTGGGCAGCCTACTCACAGGCACAACCGCACTGGGAATCTCTGCTTTCCCAAAGATGCAATCTCTCACGGTGCGCATCCTCAGCAGAGCCTGTTCCCGAAAAGGCAAACGTCCGGCTCCTTGTCCCACACGGAAGGTGGCAGCCCTGAAAGCTGTTGCTGGTCTTCACCTTCCCCGGGCAGCCTAGTCACAGGCACAACAGGTATTCGGATCTGTGCTTGCCCAGAGAAGGAACAGCTCACGGTGCGCATCCTCGGCAGAGCCTGTTCCCGAAAAGGCAAACGTCCGGCTCCTTGTCCCACACGGAAGGTGGCAGCCCTGAAAGCTGTTGCTGGTCTTCACCTTCCCCGGGCAGCCTGTTCACAGGCACAACAGGTATTCGGATCTGTGCTTGCCCAGAGAAGGAACAGCTCACGGTGCGCATCCTCGGCAGAGCCTGTTCCCGAAAAGGCAAACGTCCGGCTCCTTGTCCCACACGGAAGGTGGCAGCCCTGAAAGCTGTTGCTGGTCTTCACCTTCCCCGGGCAGCCTACTCACAGGCACAACCGCACTGGGAATCTCTGCTTTCCCAAAGATGCAATCTCTCACGGTGCGCATCCTCGGCAGAGCCTGTTCCCGAAAAGGCAAACGTCCGGCTCCTTGTCCCACACGGAAGGTGGCAGCCCTGAAAGCTGTTGCTGGTCTTCACCTTCCCCGGGCAGCCTACTCACAGGCACAACCGCACTGGGAATCTCTGCTTTCCCAAAGACGCAATCTCTCACGGTCCGCATCCTCGGCAGAGCCTGTTCCCGAAAAGGCAAACGTCCGGCTCCTTGTCCCACACGGAAGGTGGCAGCCCTGAAAGCTGTTGCTGGTCTTCACCTTCCCCGGGCAGCCTACTCACAGGCACAACCGCACTGGGAATCTCTGCTTTCCCAAAGACGCAATCTCTCACGGTGCGCATCCTCGGCAGAGCCTGTTCCCGAAAAGGCAAACGTCCGGCTCCTTGTCCCACACGGAAGGTGGCAGCCCTGAAAGCTGTTGCTGGTCTTCACCTTCCCCGGGCAGCCTAGTCATAGGCACAACAGGTATTCGGATCTGTGCTTGCCCAGAGAAGGAACAGCTCACGGTGCGCATCCTCGGCAGAGCCTGTTCCCGAAAAGGCAAACGTCCGGCTCCTTGTCCCACACGGAAGGTGGCAGCCCTGAAAGCTGTTGCTGGTCTTCACCTTCCCCGGGCAGCCTACTCACAGGCACAACCGCACTGGGAATCTCTGCTTTCCCAAAGATGCAATCTCTCACGGTGCGCATCCTCGGCAGAGCCTGTTCCCGAAAAGGCAAACGTCCGGCTCCTTGTCCCACACGGAAGGTGGCAGCCCTGAAAGCTGTTGCTGGTCTTCACCTTCCCCGGGCAGCCTATTCACAGGCACAACAGCTTTTGGGATCTGTGCTTGCCCAGAGAAGGAACAGCTCACGGTGCGCATCCTCGGCAGAGCCTGTTCCCGAAAAGGCAAACGTCCGGCTCCTTGTCCCACACGGAAGGTGGCAGCCCTGAAAGCTGTTGCTGGTCTTCACCTTCCCCGGGCAGCCTAGTCACAGGCACAAAGGGTTTTGGGATCTGTGCTTTCCCAAAGACGCAATCTCTCACGGTGCGCATCCTCGGCAGAGCCTGTTCCCGAAAAGGCAAACGTCCGGCTCCTTGTCCCACACGGAAGGTGGCAGCCCTGAAAGCTGTTGCTGGTCTTCACCTTCCCCGGGCAGCCTACTCACAGGCACAACAGCTTTTGGGATCTGTGCTTGCCCAGAGAAGGAACAGCTCACGGTGCGCATCCTCGGCAGAGCCTGTTCCCGAAAAGGCAAACGTCCGGCTCCTTGTCCCACACGGAAGGTGGCAGCCCTGAAAGCTGTTGCTGGTCTTCACCTTCCCCGGGCAGCCTGTTCACAGGCACAACCGCACTGGGAATCTCTGCTTTCCCAAAGACGCAATCTCTCACGGTGCGCATCCTCGGCAGAGCCTGTTCCCGAAAAGGCAAACGTCCGGCTCCTTGTCCCACACGGAAGGTGGCAGCCCTGAAAGCTGTTGCTGGTCTTCACCTTCCCCGGGCAGCCTAGTCATAGGCACAACAGGTATTCGGATCTGTGCTTGCCCAGAGAAGGAACAGCTCACGGTGCGCATCCTCGGCAGAGCCTGTTCCCGAAAAGGCAAACGTCCGGCTCCTTGTCCCACACGGAAGGTGGCAGCCCTGAAAGCTGTTGCTGGTCTTCACCTTCCCCGGGCAGCCTACTCACAGGCACAACCGCACTGGGAATCTCTGCTTTCCCAAAGACGCAATCTCTCACGGTGCGCATCCTCGGCAGAGCCTGTTCCCGAAAAGGCAAACGTCCGGCTCCTTGTCCCACACGGAAGGTGGCAGCCCTGAAAGCTGTTGCTGGTCTTCACCTTCCCCGGGCAGCCTACTCACAGGCACAACAGCTTTTGGGATCTGTGCTTGCCCAGAGAAGGAACAGCTCACGGTGCACATCCTCGGCAGAGCCTGTTCCCGAAAAGGCAAACGTCCGGCTCCTTGTCCCACACGGAAGGTGGCAGCCCTGAAAGCTGTTGCTGGTCTTCACCTTCCCCGGGCAGCCTAGTCACAGGCACAACCGCACTGGGAATCTCTGCTTTCCCAAAGATGCAATCTCTCACGGTGCGCATCCTCGGCAGAGCCTGTTCCCGAAAAGGCAAACGTCCGGCTCCTTGTCCCACACGGAAGGTGGCAGCCCTGAAAGCTGTTGCTGGTCTTCACCTTCCCCGGGCAGCCTACTCACAGGCACAACCGCACTGGGAATCTCTGCTTTCCCAAAGACGCAATCTCTCACGGTGCGCATCCTCGGCAGAGCCTGTTCCCGAAAAGGCAAACGTCCGGCTCCTTGTCCCACACGGAAGGTGGCAGCCCTGAAAGCTGTTGCTGGTCTTCACCTTCCCCGGGCAGCCTAGTCATAGGCACAACAGGTATTCGGATCTGTGCTTGCCCAGAGAAGGAACAGCTCACGGTGCGCATCCTCGGCAGAGCCTGTTCCCGAAAAGGCAAACGTCCGGCTCCTTGTCCCACACGGAAGGTGGCAGCCCTGAAAGCTGTTGCTGGTCTTCACCTTCCCCAGGCAGCCTAGTCACAGGCACAACCGCACTGGGAATCTCTGCTTTCCCAAAGACGCAATCTCTCACGGTGCGCATCCTCGGCAGAGCCTGTTCCCGAAAAGGCAAACGTCCGGCTCCTTGTCCCACACGGAAGGTGGCAGCCCTGAAAGCTGTTGCTGGTCTTCACCTTCCCCGGGCAGCCTACTCACAGGCACAACCGCACTGGGAATCTCTGCTTTCCCAAAGATGCAATCTCTCACGGTGCGCATCCTCGGCAGAGCCTGTTCCCGAAAAGGCAAACGTCCGGCTCCTTGTCCCACACGGAAGGTGGCAGCCCTGAAAGCTGTTGCTGGTCTTCACCTTCCCCGGGCAGCCTAGTCACAGGCACAACAGGTATTCGGATCTGTGCTTGCCCAGAGAAGGAACAGCTCACGGTGCGCATCCTCGGCAGAGCCTGTTCCCGAAAAGGCAAACGTCCGGCTCCTTGTCCCACACGGAAGGTGGCAGCCCTGAAAGCTGTTGCTGGTCTTCACCTTCCCCGGGCAGCCTACTCACAGGCACAACCGCACTGGGAATCTCTGCTTTCCCAAAGATGCAATCTCTCACGGTGCGCATCCTCGGCAGAGCCTGTTCCCGAAAAGGCAAACGTCCGGCTCCTTGTCCCACACGGAAGGTGGCAGCCCTGAAAGCTGTTGCTGGTCTTCACCTTCCCCGGGCAGCCTCTTCACAGGCACAACCGCACTGGGAATCTCTGCTTTCCCAAAGACGCAATCTCTCACGGTGCGCATCCTCGGCAGAGCCTGTTCCCGAAAAGGCAAACGTCCGGCTCCTTGTCCCACACGGAAGGTGGCAGCCCTGAAAGCTGTTGCTGGTCTTCACCTTCCCCGGGCAGCCTAGTCATAGGCACAACAGGTATTCGGATCTGTGCTTGCCCAGAGAAGGAACAGCTCACGGTGCGCATCCTCGGCAGAGCCTGTTCCCGAAAAGGCAAACGTCCGGCTCCTTGTCCCACACGGAAGGTGGCAGCCCTGAAAGCTGTTGCTGGTCTTCACCTTCCCCGGGCAGCCTACTCACAGGCACAACCGCACTGGGAATCTCTGCTTTCCCAAAGATGCAATCTCTCACGGTGCGCATCCTCGGCAGAGCCTGTTCCCGAAAAGGCAAACGTCCGGCTCCTTGTCCCACACGGAAGGTGGCAGCCCTGAAAGCTGTTGCTGGTCTTCACCTTCCCCGGGCAGCCTACTCACAGGCACAACAGCTTTTGGGATCTGTGCTTGCCCAGAGAAGGAACAGCTCACGGTGCACATCCTCGGCAGAGCCTGTTCCCGAAAAGGCAAACGTCCGGCTCCTTGTCCCACACGGAAGGTGGCAGCCCTGAAAGCTGTTGCTGGTCTTCACCTTCCCCGGGCAGCCTACTCACAGGCACAACCGCACTGGGAATCTCTGCTTTCCCAAAGATGCAATCTCTCACGGTGCGCATCCTCGGCAGAGCCTGTTCCCGAAAAGGCAAACGTCCGGCTCCTTGTCCCACACGGAAGGTGGCAGCCCTGAAAGCTGTTGCTGGTCTTCACCTTCCCTGGGCAGCCTACTCACAGGCACAACCGCACTGGGAATCTCTGCTTTCCCAAAGACGCAATCTCTCACGGTGCGCATCCTCGGCAGAGCCTGTTCCCGAAAAGGCAAACGTCCGGCTCCTTGTCCCACACGGAAGGTGGCAGCCCTGAAAGCTGTTGCTGGTCTTCACCTTCCCCTGGCAGCCTATTCATAGGCACAACAGGTATTCGGATCTGTGCTTGCCCAGAGAAGGAACAGCTCACGGTGCGCATCCTCGGCAGAGCCTGTTCCCGAAAAGGCAAACGTCCGGCTCCTTGTCCCACACGGAAGGTGGCAGCCCTGAAAGCTGTTGCTGGTCTTCACCTTCCCCAGGCAGCCTAGTCACAGGCACAACCGCACTGGGAATCTCTGCTTTCCCAAAGACGCAATCTCTCACGGTGCGCATCCTCGGCAGAGCCTGTTCCCGAAAAGGCAAACGTCCGGCTCCTTGTCCCACACGGAAGGTGGCAGCCCTGAAACCTGTTGCTGGTCTTCACCTTCCCCGGGCAGCCTACTCACAGGCACAACCGCACTGGGAATCTCTGCTTTCCCAAAGACGCAATCTCTCACGGTGCGCATCCTCGGCAGAGCCTGTTCCCGAAAAGGCAAACGTCCGGCTCCTTGTCCCACACGGAAGGTGGCAGCCCTGAAAGCTGTTGCTGGTCTTCACCTTCCCCGGGCAGCCTAGTCATAGGCACAACAGGTATTCGGATCTGTGCTTGCCCAGAGAAGGAACAGCTCACGGTGCGCATCCTCGGCAGAGCCTGTTCCCGAAAAGGCAAACGTCCGGCTCCTTGTCCCACACGGAAGGTGGCAGCCCTGAAAGCTGTTGCTGGTCTTCACCTTCCCCAGGCAGCCTAGTCACAGGCACAACCGCACTGGGAATCTCTGCTTTCCCAAAGACGCAATCTCTCACGGTGCGCATCCTCGGCAGAGCCTGTTCCCGAAAAGGCAAACGTCCGGCTCCTTGTCCCACACGGAAGGTGGCAGCCCTGAAAGCTGTTGCTGGTCTTCACCTTCCCCGGGCAGCCTACTCACAGGCACAACCGCACTGGGAATCTCTGCTTTCCCAAAGACGCAATCTCTCACGGTGCGCATCCTCGGCAGAGCCTGTTCCCGAAAAGGCAAACGTCCGGCTCCTTGTCCCACACGGAAGGTGGCAGCCCTGAAAGCTGTTGCTGGTCTTCACCTTCCCCGGGCAGCCTACTCACAGGCACAACCGCACTGGGAATCTCTGCTTTCCCAAAGATGCAATCTCTCACGGTGCGCATCCTCGGCAGAGCCTGTTCCCGAAAAGGCAAACGTCCGGCTCCTTGTCCCACACGGAAGGTGGCAGCCCTGAAAGCTGTTGCTGGTCTTCACCTTCCCCGGGCAGCCTAGTCACAGCCACAACAGCTTTTGGGATCTGTGCTTGCCCAGAGAAGGAACAGCTCACGGTGCGCATCCTCGGCAGAGCCTGTTCCCGAAAAGGCAAACGTCCGGCTCCTTGTCCCACACGGAAGGTGGCAGCCCTGAAAGCTGTTGCTGGTCTTCACCTTCCCCGGGCAGCCTAGTCACAGGCACAACCGCACTGGGAATCTCTGCTTTCCCAAAGACGCAATCTCTCACGGTGCGCATCCTCGGCAGAGCCTGTTCCCGAAAAGGCAAACGTCCGGCTCCTTGTCCCACACGGAAGGTGGCAGCCCTGAAAGCTGTTGCTGGTCTTCACCTTCCCCGGGCAGCCTAGTCACAGGCACAAAGGGTTTTGGGATCTGTGCTTTCCCAAAGACGCAATCTCTCACGGTGCGCATCCTCGGCAGAGCCTGTTCCCGAAAAGGCAAACGTCCGGCTCCTTGTCCCACACGGAAGGTGGCAGCCCTGAAAGCTGTTGCTGGTCTTCACCTTCCCCGGGCAGCCTAGTCACAGGCACAACCGCACTGGGAATCTCTGCTTTCCCAAAGACGCAATCTCTCACGGTGCGCATCCTCGGCAGAGCCTGTTCCCGAAAAGGCAAACGTCCGGCTCCTTGTCCCACACGGAAGGTGGCAGCCCTGAAAGCTGTTGCTGGTCTTCACCTTCCCCGGGCAGCCTACTCACAGGCACAACCGCACTGGGAATCTCTGCTTTCCCAAAGACGCAATCTCTCACGGTGCGCATCCTCAGCAGAGCCTGTTCCCGAAAAGGCAAACGTCCGGCTCCTTGTCCCACACGGAAGGTGGCAGCCCTGAAAGCTGTTGCTGGTCTTCACCTTCCCCGGGCAGCCTACTCACAGGCACAACCGCACTGGGAATCTCTGCTTTCCCAAAGACGCAATCTCTCACGGTGCGCATCCTCGACAGAGCCTGTTCCCGAAAAGGCAAACGTCCGGCTCCTTGTCCCACACGGAAGGTGGCAGCCCTGAAAGCTGTTGCTGGTCTTCACCTTCCCCGGGCAGCCTACTCACAGGCACAACCGCACTGGGAATCTCTGCTTTCCCAAAGATGCAATCTCTCACGGTGCGCATCCTCGGCAGAGCCTGTTCCCGAAAAGGCAAACGTCCGGCTCCTTGTCCCACACGGAAGGTGGCAGCCCTGAAAGCTGTTGCTGGTCTTCACCTTCCCCGGGCAGCCTACTCACAGGCACAACCGCACTGGGAATCTCTGCTTTCCCAAAGACGCAATCTCTCACGGTGCGCATCCTCGGCAGAGCCTGTTCCCGAAAAGGCAAACGTCCGGCTCCTTGTCCCACACGGAAGGTGGCAGCCCTGAAAGCTGTTGCTGGTCTTCACCTTCCCCGGGCAGCCTACTCACAGGCACAACCGCACTGGGAATCTCTGCTTTCCCAAAGACGCAATCTCTCACGGTGCGCATCCTCGGCAGAGCCTGTTCCCGAAAAGGCAAACGTCCGGCTCCTTGTCCCACACGGAAGGTGGCAGCCCTGAAAGCTGTTGCTGGTCTTCACCTTCCCCAGGCAGCCTACTCACAGGCACAACCGCACTGGGAATCTCTGCTTTCCCAAAGACGCAATCTCTCACGGTGCGCATCCTCGGCAGAGCCTGTTCCCGAAAAGGCAAACGTCCGGCTCCTTGTCCCACACGGAAGGTGGCAGCCCTGAAAGCTGTTGCTGGTCTTCACCTTCCCCGGGCAGCCTACTCACAGGCACAAAGGGTTTTGGGATCTGTGCTTTCCCAAAGACGCAATCTCTCACGGTGCGCATCCTCGGCAGAGCCTGTTCCTGAAAAGGCAAACGTCCGGCTCCTTGTCCCACACGGAAGGTGGCAGCCCTGAAAGCTGTTGCTGGTCTTCACCTTCCCCGGGCAGCCTACTCACAGGCACAACCGCACTGGGAATCTCTGCTTTCCCAAAGACGCAATCTCTCACGGTGCGCATCCTCGGCAGAGCCTGTTCCCGAAAAGGCAAACGTCCGGCTCCTTGTCCCACACGGAAGGTGGCAGCCCTGAAAGCTGTTGCTGGTCTTCACCTTCCCCGGGCAGCCTAGTCATAGGCACAACAGGTATTCGGATCTGTGCTTGCCCAGAGAAGGAACAGCTCACGGTGCGCATCCTCGGCAGAGCCTGTTCCCGAAAAGGCAAACGTCCGGCTCCTTGTCCCACACGGAAGGTGGCAGCCCTGAAAGCTGTTGCTGGTCTTCACCTTCCCCGGGCAGCCTACTCACAGGCACAACCGCACTGGGAATCTCTGCTTTCCCAAAGACGCAATCTCTCACGGTGCGCATCCTCGGCAGAGCCTGTTCCCGAAAAGGCAAACGTCCGGCTCCTTGTCCCACACGGAAGGTGGCAGCCCTGAAAGCTGTTGCTGGTCTTCACCTTCCCCGGGCAGCCTAGTCATAGGCACAACAGGTATTCGGATCTGTGCTTGCCCAGAGAAGGAACAGCTCACGGTGCGCATCCTCGGCAGAGCCTGTTCCCGAAAAGGCAAACGTCCGGCTCCTTGTCCCACACGGAAGGTGGCAGCCCTGAAAGCTGTTGCTGGTCTTCACCTTCCCCGGGCAGCCTACTCACAGGCACAACCGCACTGGGAATCTCTGCTTTCCCAAAGACGCAATCTCTCACGGTGCGCATCCTCGGCAGAGCCTGTTCCCGAAAAGGCAAACGTCCGGCTCCTTGTCCCACACGGAAGGTGGCAGCCCTGAAAGCTGTTGCTGGTCTTCACCTTCCCCGGGCAGCCTACTCACAGGCACAACCGCACTGGGAATCTCTGCTTTCCCAAAGACGCAATCTCTCACGGTGCGCATCCTCGGCAGAGCCTGTTCCCGAAAAGGCAAACGTCCGGCTCCTTGTCCCACACGGAAGGTGGCAGCCCTGAAAGCTGTTGCTGGTCTTCACCTTCCCCGGGCAGCCTAGTCATAGGCACAACAGGTATTCGGATCTGTGCTTGCCCAGAGAAGGAACAGCTCACGGTGCGCATCCTCGGCAGAGCCTGTTCCCGAAAAGGCAAACGTCCGGCTCCTTGTCCCACACGGAAGGTGGCAGCCCTGAAAGCTGTTGCTGGTCTTCACCTTCCCCGGGCAGCCTACTCACAGGCACAACCGCACTGGGAATCTCTGCTTTCCCAAAGACGCAATCTCTCACGGTGCGCATCCTCGGCAGAGCCTGTTCCCGAAAAGGCAAACGTCCGGCTCCTTGTCCCACACGGAAGGTGGCAGCCCTGAAAGCTGTTGCTGGTCTTCACCTTCCCCGGGCAGCCTACTCACAGGCACAACCGCACTGGGACTCTCTGCTTTCCCAAAGACGCAATCTCTCACGGTGCGCATCCTCGGCAGAGCCTGTTCCCGAAAAGGCAAACGTCCGGCTCCTTGTCCCACACGGAAGGTGGCAGCCCTGAAAGCTGTTGCTGGTCTTCACCTTCCCCGGGCAGCCTACTCACAGGCACAACCGCACTGGGAATCTCTGCTTTCCCAAAGACGCAATCTCTCACGGTGCGCATCCTCGGCAGAGCCTGTTCCCGAAAAGGCAAACATCCGGCTCCTTGTCCCACACGGAAGGTGGCAGCCCTGAAAGCTGTTGCTGGTCTTCACCTTCCCCGGGCAGCCTACTCACAGGCACAACCGCACTGGGAATCTCTGCTTTCCCAAAGACGCAATCTCTCACGGTGCGCATCCTCGGCAGAGCCTGTTCCCGAAAAGGCAAACGTCCGGCTCCTTGTCCCACACGGAAGGTGGCAGCCCTGAAAGCTGTTGCTGGTCTTCACCTTCCCCGGGCAGCCTAGTCATAGGCACAACAGGTATTCGGATCTGTGCTTGCCCAGAGAAGGAACAGCTCACGGTGCGCATCCTCGGCAGAGCCTGTTCCCGAAAAGGCAAACGTCCGGCTCCTTGTCCCACACGGAAGGTGGCAGCCCTGAAAGCTGTTGCTGGTCTTCACCTTCCCCGGGCAGCCTACTCACAGGCACAACCGCACTGGGAATCTCTGCTTTCCCAAAGATGCAATCTCTCACGGTGCGCATCCTCGGCAGAGCCTGTTCCCGAAAAGGCAAACGTCCGGCTCCTTGTCCCACACGGAAGGTGGCAGCCCTGAAAGCTGTTGCTGGTCTTCACCTTCCCCGGGCAGCCTAGTCACAGGCACAACCGCACTGGGAATCTCTGCTTTCCCAAAGACGCAATCTCTCACGGTGCGCATCCTCGGCAGAGCCTGTTCCCGAAAAGGCAAACGTCCGGCTCCTTGTCCCACACGGAAGGTGGCAGCCCTGAAAGCTGTTGCTGGTCTTCACCTTCCCCGGGCAGCCTACTCACAGGCACAACCGCACTGGGAATCTCTGCTTTCCCAAAGACGCAATCTCTCACGGTGCGCATCCTCGGCAGAGCCTGTTCCCGAAAAGGCAAACGTCCGGCTCCTTGTCCCACACGGAAGGTGGCAGCCCTGAAAGCTGTTGCTGGTCTTCACCTTCCCCGGGCAGCCTACTCACAGGCACAACCGCACTGGGAATCTCTGCTTTCCCAAAGACGCAATCTCTCACGGTGCGCATCCTCGGCAGAGCCTGTTCCCGAAAAGGCAAACGTCCGGCTCCTTGTCCCACACGGAAGGTGGCAGCCCTGAAAGCTGTTGCTGGTCTTCACCTTCCCCGGGCAGCCTAGTCACAGGCACAAAGGGTTTTGGGATCTGTGCTTGCCCAGAGAAGGAACAGCTCACGGTGCGCATCCTCGGCAGAGCCTGTTCCCGAAAAGGCAAACGTCCGGCTCCTTGTCCCACACGGAAGGTGGCAGCCCTGAAAGCTGTTGCTGGTCTTCACCTTCCCCGGGCAGCCTACTCACAGGCACAACAGCTTTTGGGATCTGTGCTTGCCCAGAGAAGGAACAGCTCACGGTGCGCATCCTCGGCAGAGCCTGTTCCCGAAAAGGCAAACGTCCGGCTCCTTGTCCCACACGGAAGGTGGCAGCCCTGAAAGCTGTTGCTGGTCTTCACCTTCCCCGGGCAGCCTAGTCACAGGCACAACAGGTATTCGGATCTGTGCTTGCCCAGAGAAGGAACAGCTCACGGTGCGCATCCTCGGCAGAGCCTGTTCCCGAAAAGGCAAACGTCCGGCTCCTTGTCCCACACGGAAGGTGGCAGCCCTGAAAGCTGTTGCTGGTCTTCACCTTCCCCGGGCAGCCTATTCATAGGCACAACAGGTATTCGGATCTGTGCTTGCCCAGAGAAGGAACAGCTCACGGTGCGCATCCTCGGCAGAGCCTGTTCCCGAAAAGGCAAACGTCCGGCTCCTTGTCCCACACGGAAGGTGGCAGCCCTGAAAGCTGTTGCTGGTCTTCACCTTCCCCGGGCAGCCTACTCACAGGCACAACCGCACTGGGAATCTCTGCTTTCCCAAAGATGCAATCTCTCACGGTGCGCATCCTCGGCAGAGCCTGTTCCCGAAAAGGCAAACGTCCGGCTCCTTGTCCCACACGGAAGGTGGCAGCCCTGAAAGCTGTTGCTGGTCTTCACCTTCCCCGGGCAGCCTAGTCACAGGCACAACCGCACTGGGAATCTCTGCTTTCCCAAAGACGCAATCTCTCACGGTGCGCATCCTCGGCAGAGCCTGTTCCCGAAAAGGCAAACGTCCGGCTCCTTGTCCCACACGGAAGGTGGCAGCCCTGAAAGCTGTTGCTGGTCTTCACCTTCCCCGGGCAGCCTAGTCATAGGCACAACAGGTATTCGGATCTGTGCTTGCCCAGAGAAGGAACAGCTCACGGTGCGCATCCTCGGCAGAGCCTGTTCCCGAAAAGGCAAACGTCCGGCTCCTTGTCCCACACGGAAGGTGGCAGCCCTGAAAGCTGTTGCTGGTCTTCACCTTCCCCGGGCAGCCTACTCACAGGCACAACCGCACTGGGAATCTCTGCTTTCCCAAAGACGCAATCTCTCACGGTGCGCATCCTCGGCAGAGCCTGTTCCCGAAAAGGCAAACGTCCGGCTCCTTGTCCCACACGGAAGGTGGCAGCCCTGAAAGCTGTTGCTGGTCTTCACCTTCCCCGGGCAGCCTACTCACAGGCACAACCGCACTGGGAATCTCTGCTTTCCCAAAGATGCAATCTCTCACGGTGCGCATCCTCGGCAGAGCCTGTTCCCGAAAAGGCAAACGTCCGGCTCCTTGTCCCACACGGAAGGTGGCAGCCCTGAAAGCTGTTGCTGGTCTTCACCTTCCCCGGGCAGCCTACTCACAGGCACAACCGCACTGGGAATCTCTGCTTTCCCAAAGACGCAATCTCTCACGGTGCGCATCCTCGGCAGAGCCTGTTCCCGAAAAGGCAAACGTCCGGCTCCTTGTCCCACACGGAAGGTGGCAGCCCTGAAAGCTGTTGCTGGTCTTCACCTTCCCCGGGCAGCCTAGTCATAGGCACAACAGGTATTCGGATCTGTGCTTGCCCAGAGAAGGAACAGCTCACGGTGCGCATCCTCGGCAGAGCCTGTTCCCGAAAAGGCAAACGTCCGGCTCCTTGTCCCACACGGAAGGTGGCAGCCCTGAAAGCTGTTGCTGGTCTTCACCTTCCCCGGGCAGCCTACTCACAGGCACAACCGCACTGGGAATCTCTGCTTTCCCAAAGACGCAATCTCTCACGGTGCGCATCCTCGGCAGAGCCTGTTCCCGAAAAGGCAAACGTCCGGCTCCTTGTCCCACACGGAAGGTGGCAGCCCTGAAAGCTGTTGCTGGTCTTCACCTTCCCCGGGCAGCCTAGTCATAGGCACAACAGGTATTCGGATCTGTGCTTGCCCAGAGAAGGAACAGCTCACGGTGCGCATCCTCGGCAGAGCCTGTTCCCGAAAAGGCAAACGTCCGGCTCCTTGTCCCACACGGAAGGTGGCAGCCCTGAAAGCTGTTGCTGGTCTTCACCTTCCCCGGGCAGCCTACTCACAGGCACAACCGCACTGGGAATCTCTGCTTTCCCAAAGACGCAATCTCTCACGGTGCGCATCCTCGGCAGAGCCTGTTCCCGAAAAGGCAAACGTCCGGCTCCTTGTCCCACACGGAAGGTGGCAGCCCTGAAAGCTGTTGCTGGTCTTCACCTTCCCCGGGCAGCCTAGTCACAGGCACAACCGCACTGGGAATCTCTGCTTTCCCAAAGACGCAATCTCTCACGGTGCGCATCCTCGGCAGAGCCTGTTCCCGAAAAGGCAAACGTCCGGCTCCTTGTCCCACACGGAAGGTGGCAGCCCTGAAAGCTGTTGCTGGTCTTCACCTTCCCCGGGCAGCCTAGTCATAGGCACAACAGGTATTCCGATCTGTGCTTGCCCAGAGAAGGAACAGCTCACGGTGCGCATCCTCGGCAGAGCCTGTTCCCGAAAAGGCAAACGTCCGGCTCCTTGTCCCACACGGAAGGTGGCAGCCCTGAAAGCTGTTGCTGGTCTTCACCTTCCCCGGGCAGCCTACTCACAGGCACAACCGCACTGGGAATCTCTGCTTTCCCAAAGACGCAATCTCTCACGGTGCGCATCCTCGGCAGA
This sequence comes from Haliaeetus albicilla, assembly GCF_947461875.1. NCBI lineage: Eukaryota > Metazoa > Chordata > Aves > Accipitriformes > Accipitridae > Haliaeetus > Haliaeetus albicilla. Next base: position 13,201,072 of record NC_091507.1, read on the forward strand.
GCCTGTTCCCGAAAAGGCAAACGTCCGGCTCCTTGTCCCACACGGAAGGTGGCAGCCCTGAAAGCTGTTGCTGGTCTTCACCTTCCCCGGGCAGCCTACTCACAGGCACAAAGGGTTTTGGGATCTGTGCTTTCCCAAAGACGCAATCTCTCACGGTGCGCATCCTCGGCAGAGCCTGTTCCCGAAAAGGCAAACGTCCGGCTCCTTGTCCCACACGGAAGGTGGCAGCCCTGAAAGCTGTTGCTGGTCTTCACCTTCCCCGGGCAGCCTAGTCACAGGCACAACCGCACTGGGAATCTCTGCTTTCCCAAAGACGCAATCTCTCACGGTGCGCATCCTCGGCAGAGCCTGTTCCCGAAAAGGCAAACGTCCGGCTCCTTGTCCCACACGGAAGGTGGCAGCCCTGAAAGCTGTTGCTGGTCTTCACCTTCCCCGGGCAGCCTACTCACAGGCACAACCGCACTGGGAATCTCTGCTTTCCCAAAGATGCAATCTCTCACGGTGCGCATCCTCGGCAGAGCCTGTTCCCGAAAAGGCAAACGTCCGGCTCCTTGTCCCACACGGAAGGTGGCAGCCCTGAAAGCTGTTGCTGGTCTTCACCTTCCCCGGGCAGCCTAGTCACAGGCACAAAGCGTTTTGGGATCTGTGCTTGCCCAGAGAAGGAACAGCTCACGGTGCGCATCCTCGGCAGAGCCTGTTCCCGAAAAGGCAAACGTCCGGCTCCTTGTCCCACACGGAAGGTGGCAGCCCTGAAAGCTGTTGCTGGTCTTCACCTTCCCCGGGCAGCCTAGTCACAGGCACAACCGCACTGGGAATCTCTGCTTTCCCAAAGACGCAATCTCTCACGGTGCGCATCCTCGGCAGAGCCTGTTCCCGAAAAGGCAAACGTCCGGCTCCTTGTCCCACACGGAAGGTGGCAGCCCTGAAAGCTGTTGCTGGTCTTCACCTTCCCCGGGCAGCCTACTCACAGGCACAAAGGGTTTTGGGATCTGTGCTTTCCCAAAGACGCAATCTCTCACGGTGCGCATCCTCGGCAGAGCCTGTTCCCGAAAAGGCAAACGTCCGGCTCCTTGTCCCACACGGAAGGTGGCAGCCCTGAAAGCTGTTGCTGGTCTTCACCTTCCCCGGGCAGCCTAGTCACAGGCACAACAGGTATTCGGATCTGTGCTTGCCCAGAGAAGGAACAGCTCACGGTGCGCATCCTCGGCAGAGCCTGTTCCCGAAAAGGCAAACGTCCGGCTCCTTGTCCCACACGGAAGGTGGCAGCCCTGAAAGCTGTTGCTGGTCTTCACCTTCCCCGGGCAGCCTGTTCACAGGCACAACCGCACTGGGAATCTCTGCTTTCCCAAAGACGCAATCTCTCACGGTGCGCATCCTCGGCAGAGCCTGTTCCCGAAAAGGCAAACGTCCGGCTCCTTGTCCCACACGGAAGGTGGCAGCCCTGAAAGCTGTTGCTGGTCTTCACCTTCCCCGGGCAGCCTACTCACAGGCACAACCGCACTGGGAATCTCTGCTTTCCCAAAGACGCAATCTCTCACGGTGCGCATCCTCGGCAGAGCCTGTTCCCGAAAAGGCAAACATCCGGCTCCTTGTCCCACACGGAAGGTGGCAGCCCTGAAAGCTGTTGCTGGTCTTCACCTTCCCCGGGCAGCCTAGTCATAGGCACAACAGGTATTCGGATCTGTGCTTGCCCAGAGAAGGAACAGCTCACGGTGCGCATCCTCGGCAGAGCCTGTTCCCGAAAAGGCAAACGTCCGGCTCCTTGTCCCACACGGAAGGTGGCAGCCCTGAAAGCTGTTGCTGGTCTTCACCTTCCCCGGGCAGCCTACTCACAGGCACAACCGCACTGGGAATCTCTGCTTTCCCAAAGACGCAATCTCTCACGGTGCGCATCCTCGGCAGAGCCTGTTCCCGAAAAGGCAAACGTCCGGCTCCTTGTCCCACACGGAAGGTGGCAGCCCTGAAAGCTGTTGCTGGTCTTCACCTTCCCCGGGCAGCCTAGTCATAGGCACAACAGGTATTCGGATCTGTGCTTGCCCAGAGAAGGAACAGCTCACGGTGCGCATCCTCGGCAGAGCCTGTTCCCGAAAAGGCAAACGTCCGGCTCCTTGTCCCACACGGAAGGTGGCAGCCCTGAAAGCTGTTGCTGGTCTTCACCTTCCCCGGGCAGCCTACTCACAGGCACAACCGCACTGGGAATCTCTGCTTTCCCAAAGACGCAATCTCTCACGGTGCGCATCCTCGGCAGAGCCTGTTCCCGAAAAGGCAAACGTCCGGCTCCTTGTCCCACACGGAAGGTGGCAGCCCTGAAAGCTGTTGCTGGTCTTCACCTTCCCCGGGCAGCCTAGTCATAGGCACAACAGGTATTCGGATCTGTGCTTGCCCAGAGAAGGAACAGCTCACAGTGCGCATCCTCGGCAGAGCCTGTTCCCGAAAAGGCAAACGTCCGGCTCCTTGTCCCACACGGAAGGTGGCAGCCCTGAAAGCTGTTGCTGGTCTTCACCTTCCCCGGGCAGCCTACTCACAGGCACAACCGCACTGGGAATCTCTGCTTTCCCAAAGACGCAATCTCTCACGGTGCGCATCCTCGGCAGAGCCTGTTCCCGAAAAGGCAAACGTCCGGCTCCTTGTCCCACACGGAAGGTGGCAGCCCTGAAAGCTGTTGCTGGTCTTCACCTTCCCCGGGCAGCCTAGTCACAGGCACAACCGCACTGGGAATCTCTGCTTTCCCAAAGACGCAATCTCTCACGGTGCGCATCCTCGGCAGAGCCTGTTCCCGAAAAGGCAAACGTCCGGCTCCTTGTCCCACACGGAAGGTGGCAGCCCTGAAAGCTGTTGCTGGTCTTCACCTTCCCCGGGCAGCCTAGTCATAGGCACAACAGGTATTCCGATCTGTGCTTGCCCAGAGAAGGAACAGCTCACGGTGCGCATCCTCGGCAGAGCCTGTTCCCGAAAAGGCAAACGTCCGGCTCCTTGTCCCACACGGAAGGTGGCAGCCCTGAAAGCTGTTGCTGGTCTTCACCTTCCCCGGGCAGCCTACTCACAGGCACAACCGCACTGGGAATCTCTGCTTTCCCAAAGACGCAATCTCTCACGGTGCGCATCCTCGGCAGAGCCTGTTCCCGAAAAGGCAAACGTCCGGCTCCTTGTCCCACACGGAAGGTGGCAGCCCTGAAAGCTGTTGCTGGTCTTCACCTTCCCCGGGCAGCCTACTCACAGGCAGAAAGGGTTTTGGGATCTGTGCTTTCCCAAAGACGCAATCTCTCACGGTGCGCATCCTCGGCAGAGCCTGTTCCCGAAAAGGCAAACATCCGGCTCCTTGTCCCACACGGAAGGTGGCAGCCCTGAAAGCTGTTGCTGGTCTTCACCTTCCCCGGGCAGCCTACTCACAGGCACAACCGCACTGGGAATCTCTGCTTTCCCAAAGACGCAATCTCTCACGGTGCGCATCCTCGGCAGAGCCTGTTCCCGAAAAGGCAAACGTCCGGCTCCTTGTCCCACACGGAAGGTGGCAGCCCTGAAAGCTGTTGCTGGTCTTCACCTTCCCCGGGCAGCCTACTCACAGGCACAACCGCACTGGGAATCTCTGCTTTCCCAAAGATGCAATCTCTCACGGTGCGCATCCTCGGCAGAGCCTGTTCCCGAAAAGGCAAACGTCCGGCTCCTTGTCCCACACGGAAGGTGGCAGCCCTGAAAGCTGTTGCTGGTCTTCACCTTCCCCGGGCAGCCTAGTCACAGGCACAAAGCGTTTTGGGATCTGTGCTTGCCCAGAGAAGGAACAGCTCACGGTGCGCATCCTCGGCAGAGCCTGTTCCCGAAAAGGCAAACGTCCGGCTCCTTGTCCCACACGGAAGGTGGCAGCCCTGAAAGCTGTTGCTGGTCTTCACCTTCCCCGGGCAGCCTAGTCACAGGCACAACCGCACTGGGAATCTCTGCTTTCCCAAAGACGCAATCTCTCACGGTGCGCATCCTCGGCAGAGCCTGTTCCCGAAAAGGCAAACGTCCGGCTCCTTGTCCCACACGGAAGGTGGCAGCCCTGAAAGCTGTTGCTGGTCTTCACCTTCCCCGGGCAGCCTACTCACAGGCACAACAGCTTTTGGGATCTGTGCTTTCCCAAAGACGCAATCTCTCACGGTGCGCATCCTCGGCAGAGCCTGTTCCCGAAAAGGCAAACGTCCGGCTCCTTGTCCCACACGGAAGGTGGCAGCCCTGAAAGCTGTTGCTGGTCTTCACCTTCCCCGGGCAGCCTAGTCACAGGCACAACAGGTATTCGGATCTGTGCTTGCCCAGAGAAGGAACAGCTCACGGTGCGCATCCTCGGCAGAGCCTGTTCCCGAAAAGGCAAACGTCCGGCTCCTTGTCCCACACGGAAGGTGGCAGCCCTGAAAGCTGTTGCTGGTCTTCACCTTCCCCGGGCAGCCTGTTCACAGGCACAACCGCACTGGGAATCTCTGCTTTCCCAAAGACGCAATCTCTCACGGTGCGCATCCTCGGCAGAGCCTGTTCCCGAAAAGGCAAACGTCCGGCTCCTTGTCCCACACGGAAGGTGGCAGCCCTGAAAGCTGTTGCTGGTCTTCACCTTCCCCAGGCAGCCTACTCACAGGCACAACCGCACTGGGAATCTCTGCTTTCCCAAAGACGCAATCTCTCACGGTGCGCATCCTCGGCAGAGCCTGTTCCCGAAAAGGCAAACATCCGGCTCCTTGTCCCACACGGAAGGTGGCAGCCCTGAAAGCTGTTGCTGGTCTTCACCTTCCCCGGGCAGCCTAGTCATAGGCACAACAGGTATTCGGATCTGTGCTTGCCCAGAGAAGGAACAGCTCACGGTGCGCATCCTCGGCAGAGCCTGTTCCCGAAAAGGCAAACGTCCGGCTCCTTGTCCCACACGGAAGGTGGCAGCCCTGAAAGCTGTTGCTGGTCTTCACCTTCCCCGGGCAGCCTACTCACAGGCACAACAGCTTTTGGGATCTGTGCTTGCCCAGAGAAGGAACAGCTCACGGTGCGCATCCTCGGCAGAGCCTGTTCCCGAAAAGGCAAACGTCCGGCTCCTTGTCCCACACGGAAGGTGGCAGCCCTGAAAGCTGTTGCTGGTCTTCACCTTCCCCGGGCAGCCTACTCACAGGCACAACCGCACTGGGAATCTCTGCTTTCCCAAAGACGCAATCTCTCACGGTGCGCATCCTCGGCAGAGCCTGTTCCCGAAAAGGCAAACGTCCGGCTCCTTGTCCCACACGGAAGGTGGCAGCCCTGAAAGCTGTTGCTGGTCTTCACCTTCCCCGGGCAGCCTATTCATAGGCACAACAGGTATTCGGATCTGTGCTTGCCCAGAGAAGGAACAGCTCACGGTGCGCATCCTCGGCAGAGCCTGTTCCCGAAAAGGCAAACGTCCGGCTCCTTGTCCCACACGGAAGGTGGCAGCCCTGAAAGCTGTTGCTGGTCTTCACCTTCCCCGGGCAGCCTACTCACAGGCACAACCGCACTGGGAATCTCTGCTTTCCCAAAGACGCAATCTCTCACGGTGCGCATCCTCGGCAGAGCCTGTTCCCAAAAAGGCAAACGTCCGGCTCCTTGTCCCACACGGAAGGTGGCAGCCCTGAAAGCTGTTGCTGGTCTTCACCTTCCCCGGGCAGCCTAGTCATAGGCACAACAGGTATTCGGATCTGTGCTTGCCCAGAGAAGGAACAGCTCACGGTGCGCATCCTCGGCAGAGCCTGTTCCCGAAAAGGCAAACGTCCGGCTCCTTGTCCCACACGGAAGGTGGCAGCCCTGAAAGCTGTTGCTGGTCTTCACCTTCCCCGGGCAGCCTAGTCATAGGCACAACAGGTATTCGGATCTGTGCTTGCCCAGAGAAGGAACAGCTCACAGTGCGCATCCTCGGCAGAGCCTGTTCCCGAAAAGGCAAACGTCCGGCTCCTTGTCCCACACGGAAGGTGGCAGCCCTGAAAGCTGTTGCTGGTCTTCACCTTCCCCGGGCAGCCTACTCACAGGCACAACCGCACTGGGAATCTCTGCTTTCCCAAAGACGCAATCTCTCACGGTGCGCATCCTCGGCAGAGCCTGTTCCCGAAAAGGCAAACGTCCGGCTCCTTGTCCCACACGGAAGGTGGCAGCCCTGAAAGCTGTTGCTGGTCTTCACCTTCCCCGGGCAGCCTAGTCATAGGCACAACAGGTATTCGGATCTGTGCTTGCCCAGAGAAGGAACAGCTCACGGTGCGCATCCTCGGCAGAGCCTGTTCCCGAAAAGGCAAACGTCCGGCTCCTTGTCCCACACGGAAGGTGGCAGCCCTGAAAGCTGTTGCTGGTCTTCACCTTCCCCGGGCAGCCTACTCACAGGCACAACCGCACTGGGAATCTCTGCTTTCCCAAAGACGCAATCTCTCACGGTGCGCATCCTCGGCAGAGCCTGTTCCCGAAAAGGCAAACGTCCGGCTCCTTGTCCCACACGGAAGGTGGCAGCCCTGAAAGCTGTTGCTGGTCTTCACCTTCCCCGGGCAGCCTAGTCATAGGCACAACAGGTATTCGGATCTGTGCTTGCCCAGAGAAGGAACAGCTCACAGTGCGCATCCTCGGCAGAGCCTGTTCCCGAAAAGGCAAACGTCCGGCTCCTTGTCCCACACGGAAGGTGGCAGCCCTGAAAGCTGTTGCTGGTCTTCACCTTCCCCGGGCAGCCTACTCACAGGCACAACCGCACTGGGAATCTCTGCTTTCCCAAAGACGCAATCTCTCACGGTGCGCATCCTCGGCAGAGCCTGTTCCCGAAAAGGCAAACGTCCGGCTCCTTGTCCCACACGGAAGGTGGCAGCCCTGAAAGCTGTTGCTGGTCTTCACCTTCCCCGGGCAGCCTGTTCACAGGCACAACCGCACTGGGAATCTCTGCTTACCCAAAGACGCAATCTCTCACGGTGCGCATCCTCGGCAGAGCCTGTTCCCGAAAAGGCAAACGTCCGGCTCCTTGTCCCACACGGAAGGTGGCAGCCCTGAAAGCTGTTGCTGGTCTTCACCTTCCCCGGGCAGCCTAGTCATAGGCACAACAGGTATTCGGATCTGTGCTTGCCCAGAGAAGGAACAGCTCACGGTGCGCATCCTCGGCAGAGCCTGTTCCCGAAAAGGCAAACGTCCGGCTCCTTGTCCCACACGGAAGGTGGCAGCCCTGAAAGCTGTTGCTGGTCTTCACCTTCCCCGGGCAGCCTACTCACAGGCACAACCGCACTGGGAATCTCTGCTTTCCCAAAGACGCAATCTCTCACGGTGCGCATCCTCGGCAGAGCCTGTTCCCGAAAAGGCAAACGTCCGGCTCCTTGTCCCACACGGAAGGTGGCAGCCCTGAAAGCTGTTGCTGGTCTTCACCTTCCCCGGGCAGCCTATTCACAGGCACAACAGCTTTTGGGATCTGTGCTTGCCCAGAGAAGGAACAGCTCACGGTGCGCATCCTCGGCAGAGCCTGTTCCCGAAAAGGCAAACGTCCGGCTCCTTGTCCCACACGGAAGGTGGCAGCCCTGAAAGCTGTTGCTGGTCTTCACCTTCCCCAGGCAGCCTACTCACAGGCACAACCGCACTGGGAATCTCTGCTTTCCCAAAGACGCAATCTCTCACGGTGCGCATCCTCGGCAGAGCCTGTTCCCGAAAAGGCAAACATCCGGCTCCTTGTCCCACACGGAAGGTGGCAGCCCTGAAAGCTGTTGCTGGTCTTCACCTTCCCCGGGCAGCCTAGTCATAGGCACAACAGGTATTCGGATCTGTGCTTGCCCAGAGAAGGAACAGCTCACGGTGCGCATCCTCGGCAGAGCCTGTTCCCGAAAAGGCAAACGTCCGGCTCCTTGTCCCACACGGAAGGTGGCAGCCCTGAAAGCTGTTGCTGGTCTTCACCTTCCCCGGGCAGCCTACTCACAGGCACAACCGCACTGGGAATCTCTGCTTTCCCAAAGACGCAATCTCTCACGGTGCGCATCCTCGGCAGAGCCTGTTCCCGAAAAGGCAAACGTCCGGCTCCTTGTCCCACACGGAAGGTGGCAGCCCTGAAAGCTGTTGCTGGTCTTCACCTTCCCCGGGCAGCCTACTCACAGGCACAACAGCTTTTGGGATCTGTGCTTGCCCAGAGAAGGAACAGCTCACGGTGCGCATCCTCGGCAGAGCCTGTTCCCGAAAAGGCAAACGTCCGGCTCCTTGTCCCACACGGAAGGTGGCAGCCCTGAAAGCTGTTGCTGGTCTTCACCTTCCCCGGGCAGCCTACTCACAGGCACAACCGCACTGGGAATCTCTGCTTTCCCAAAGATGCAATCTCTCACGGTGCGCATCCTCGGCAGAGCCTGTTCCCGAAAAGGCAAACGTCCGGCTCCTTGTCCCACACGGAAGGTGGCAGCCCTGAAAGCTGTTGCTGGTCTTCACCTTCCCCGGGCAGCCTACTCACAGGCACAACAGCTTTTGGGATCTGTGCTTTCCCAGAGAAGGAACAGCTCACGGTGCGCATCCTCGGCAGAGCCTGTTCCCGAAAAGGCAAACGTCCGGCTCCTTGTCCCACACGGAAGGTGGCAGCCCTGAAAGCTGTTGCTGGTCTTCACCTTCCCCGGGCAGCCTAGTCATAGGCACAACAGCTTTTGGGATCTGTGCTTGCCCAGAGAAGGAACAGCTCACGGTGCGCATCCTCGGCAGAGCCTGTTCCCGAAAAGGCAAACGTCCGGCTCCTTGTCCCACACGGAAGGTGGCAGCCCTGAAAGCTGTTGCTGGTCTTCACCTTCCCCGGGCAGCCTACTCACAGGCACAACCGCACTGGGAATCTCTGCTTTCCCAAAGACGCAATCTCTCACGGTGCGCATCCTCGGCAGAGCCTGTTCCCGAAAAGGCAAACGTCCGGCTCCTTGTCCCACACGGAAGGTGGCAGCCCTGAAAGCTGTTGCTGGTCTTCACCTTCCCCGGGCAGCCTATTCACAGGCACAACAGCTTTTGGGATCTGTGCTTGCCCAGAGAAGGAACAGCTCACGGTGCGCATCCTCGGCAGAGCCTGTTCCCGAAAAGGCAAACGTCCGGCTCCTTGTCCCACACGGAAGGTGGCAGCCCTGAAAGCTGTTGCTGGTCTTCACCTTCCCCGGGCAGCCTACTCACAGGCACAACCGCACTGGGAATCTCTGCTTTCCCAAAGACGCAATCTCTCACGGTGCGCATCCTCGGCAGAGCCTGTTCCCGAAAAGGCAAACGTCCGGCTCCTTGTCCCACACGGAAGGTGGCAGCCCTGAAAGCTGTTGCTGGTCTTCACCTTCCCCGGGCAGCCTACTCACAGGCACAACAGCTTTTGGGATCTGTGCTTGCCCAGAGAAGGAACAGCTCACGGTGCGCATCCTCGGCAGAGCCTGTTCCCGAAAAGGCAAACGTCCGGCTCCTTGTCCCACACGGAAGGTGGCAGCCCTGAAAGCTGTTGCTGGTCTTCACCTTCCCCGGGCAGCCTGTTCACAGGCACAACCGCACTGGGAATCTCTGCTTTCCCAAAGACGCAATCTCTCACGGTGCGCATCCTCGGCAGAGCCTGTTCCCGAAAAGGCAAACATCCGGCTCCTTGTCCCACACGGAAGGTGGCAGCCCTGAAAGCTGTTGCTGGTCTTCACCTTCCCCGGGCAGCCTAGTCATAGGCACAACAGGTATTCGGATCTGTGCTTGCCCAGAGAAGGAACAGCTCACGGTGCGCATCCTCGGCAGAGCCTGTTCCCGAAAAGGCAAACGTCCGGCTCCTTGTCCCACACGGAAGGTGGCAGCCCTGAAAGCTGTTGCTGGTCTTCACCTTCCCCGGGCAGCCTACTCACAGGCACAACAGCTTTTGGGATCTGTGCTTGCCCAGAGAAGGAACAGCTCACGGTGCGCATCCTCGGCAGAGCCTGTTCCCGAAAAGGCAAACGTCCGGCTCCTTGTCCCACACGGAAGGTGGCAGCCCTGAAAGCTGTTGCTGGTCTTCACCTTCCCCGGGCAGCCTACTCACAGGCACAACCGCACTGGGAATCTCTGCTTTCCCAAAGACGCAATCTCTCACGGTGCGCATCCTCGGCAGAGCCTGTTCCCGAAAAGGCAAACGTCCGGCTCCTTGTCCCACACGGAAGGTGGCAGCCCTGAAAGCTGTTGCTGGTCTTCACCTTCCCCGGGCAGCCTACTCACAGGCACAACAGCTTTTGGGATCTGTGCTTGCCCAGAGAAGGAACAGCTCACGGTGCGCATCCTCGGCAGAGCCTGTTCCCGAAAAGGCAAACGTCCGGCTCCTTGTCCCACACGGAAGGTGGCAGCCCTGAAAGCTGTTGCTGGTCTTCACCTTCCCCGGGCAGCCTAGTCACAGGCACAACCGCACTGGGAATCTCTGCTTTCCCAAAGACGCAATCTCTCACGGTGCGCATCCTCGGCAGAGCCTGTTCCCGAAAAGGCAAACGTCCGGCTCCTTGTCCCACACGGAAGGTGGCAGCCCTGAAAGCTGTTGCTGGTCTTCACCTTCCCCGGGCAGCCTACTCACAGGCACAACCGCACTGGGAATCTCTGCTTTCCCAAAGATGCAATCTCTCACGGTGCGCATCCTCGGCAGAGCCTGTTCCCGAAAAGGCAAACGTCCGGCTCCTTGTCCCACACGGAAGGTGGCAGCCCTGAAAGCTGTTGCTGGTCTTCACCTTCCCCGGGCAGCCTAGTCACAGGCACAACCGCACTGGGAATCTCTGCTTTCCCAAAGACGCAATCTCTCACGGTGCGCATCCTCGGCAGAGCCTGTTCCCGAAAAGGCAAACGTCCGGCTCCTTGTCCCACACGGAAGGTGGCAGCCCTGAAAGCTGTTGCTGGTCTTCACCTTCCCCGGGCAGCCTACTCACAGGCACAAAGGGTTTTGGGATCTGTGCTTGCCCAGAGAAGGAACAGCTCACGGTGCGCATCCTCGGCAGAGCCTGTTCCCGAAAAGGCAAACGTCCGGCTCCTTGTCCCACACGGAAGGTGGCAGCCCTGAAAGCTGTTGCTGGTCTTCACCTTCCCCGGGCAGCCTACTCACAGGCACAACCGCACTGGGAATCTCTGCTTTCCCAAAGACGCAATCTCTCACGGTGCGCATCCGCGGCAGAGCCTGTTCCCGAAAAGGCAAACGTCCGGCTCCTTGTCCCACACGGAAGGTGGCAGCCCTGAAAGCTGTTGCTGGTCTTCACCTTCCCCGGGCAGCCTGTTCACAGGCACAACCGCACTGGGAATCTCTGCTTTCCCAAAGACGCAATCTCTCACGGTGCGCATCCTCGGCAGAGCCTGTTCCCGAAAAGGCAAACGTCCGGCTCCTTGTCCCACACGGAAGGTGGCAGCCCTGAAAGCTGTTGCTGGTCTTCACCTTCCCCGGGCAGCCTAGTCACAGGCACAACAGGTATTCGGATCTGTGCTTGCCCAGAGAAAGAACAGCTCACGGTGCGCATCCTCGGCAGAGCCTGTTCCCGAAAAGGCAAACGTCCGGCTCCTTGTCCCACACGGAAGGTGGCAGCCCTGAAAGCTGTTGCTGGTCTTCACCTTCCCCGGGCAGCCTGTTCACAGGCACAACCGCACTGGGAATCTCTGCTTTCCCAAAGACGCAATCTCTCACGGTGCGCATCCTCGGCAGAGCCTGTTCCCGAAAAGGCAAACGTCCGGCTCCTTGTCCCACACGGAAGGTGGCAGCCCTGAAAGCTGTTGCTGGTCTTCACCTTCCCCAGGCAGCCTACTCACAGGCACAACCGCACTGGGAATCTCTGCTTTCCCAAAGACGCAATCTCTCACGGTGCGCATCCTCGGCAGAGCCTGTTCCCGAAAAGGCAAACATCCGGCTCCTTGTCCCACACGGAAGGTGGCAGCCCTGAAAGCTGTTGCTGGTCTTCACCTTCCCCGGGCAGCCTACTCACAGGCACAACAGCTTTTGGGATCTGTGCTTGCCCAGAGAAGGAACAGCTCACGGTGCGCATCCTCGGCAGAGCCTGTTCCCGAAAAGGCAAACGTCCGGCTCCTTGTCCCACACGGAAGGTGGCAGCCCTGAAAGCTGTTGCTGGTCTTCACCTTCCCCGGGCAGCCTACTCACAGGCACAACCGCACTGGGAATCTCTGCTTTCCCAAAGACGCAATCTCTCACGGTGCGCATCCTCGGCAGAGCCTGTTCCCGAAAAGGCAAACGTCCGGCTCCTTGTCCCACACGGAAGGTGGCAGCCCTGAAAGCTGTTGCTGGTCTTCACCTTCCCCGGGCAGCCTATTCACAGGCACAACAGCTTTTGGGATCTGTGCTTGCCCAGAGAAGGAACAGCTCACGGTGCGCATCCTCGGCAGAGCCTGTTCCCGAAAAGGCAAACGTCCGGCTCCTTGTCCCACACGGAAGGTGGCAGCCCTGAAAGCTGTTGCTGGTCTTCACCTTCCCCGGGCAGCCTACTCACAGGCACAACCGCACTGGGAATCTCTGCTTTCCCAAAGACGCAATCTCTCACGGTGCGCATCCTCGGCAGAGCCTGTTCCCAAAAAGGCAAACGTCCGGCTCCTTGTCCCACACGGAAGGTGGCAGCCCTGAAAGCTGTTGCTGGTCTTCACCTTCCCCGGGCAGCCTATTCATAGGCACAACAGGTATTCGGATCTGTGCTTGCCCAGAGAAGGAACAGCTCACGGTGCGCATCCTCGGCAGAGCCTGTTCCCGAAAAGGCAAACGTCCGGCTCCTTGTCCCACACGGAAGGTGGCAGCCCTGAAAGCTGTTGCTGGTCTTCACCTTCCCCGGGCAGCCTAGTCATAGGCACAACAGGTATTCGGATCTGTGCTTGCCCAGAGAAGGAACAGCTCACAGTGCGCATCCTCGGCAGAGCCTGTTCCCGAAAAGGCAAACGTCCGGCTCCTTGTCCCACACGGAAGGTGGCAGCCCTGAAAGCTGTTGCTGGTCTTCACCTTCCCCGGGCAGCCTACTCACAGGCACAACCGCACTGGGAATCTCTGCTTTCCCAAAGACGCAATCTCTCACGGTGCGCATCCTCGGCAGAGCCAGTTCCCGAAAAGGCAAACGTCCGGCTCCTTGTCCCACACGGAAGGTGGCAGCCCTGAAAGCTGTTGCTGGTCTTCACCTTCCCCGGGCAGCCTAGTCATAGGCACAACAGGTATTCGGATCTGTGCTTGCCCAGAGAAGGAACAGCTCACAGTGCGCATCCTCGGCAGAGCCTGTTCCCGAAAAGGCAAACGTCCGGCTCCTTGTCCCACACGGAAGGTGGCAGCCCTGAAAGCTGTTGCTGGTCTTCACCTTCCCCGGGCAGCCTACTCACAGGCACAACCGCACTGGGAATCTCTGCTTTCCCAAAGACGCAATCTCTCACGGTGCGCATCCTCGGCAGAGCCTGTTCCCGAAAAGGCAAACGTCCGGCTCCTTGTCCCACACGGAAGGTGGCAGCCCTGAAAGCTGTTGCTGGTCTTCACCTTCCCCGGGCAGCCTGTTCACAGGCACAACCGCACTGGGAATCTCTGCTTTCCCAAAGACGCAATCTCTCACGGTGCGCATCCTCGGCAGAGCCTGTTCCCGAAAAGGCAAACGTCCGGCTCCTTGTCCCACACGGAAGGTGGCAGCCCTGAAAGCTGTTGCTGGTCTTCACCTTCCCCGGGCAGCCTAGTCATAGGCACAACAGGTATTCGGATCTGTGCTTGCCCAGAGAAGGAACAGCTCACGGTGCGCATCCTCGGCAGAGCCTGTTCCCGAAAAGGCAAACGTCCGGCTCCTTGTCCCACACGGAAGGTGGCAGCCCTGAAAGCTGTTGCTGGTCTTCACCTTCCCCGGGCAGCCTACTCACAGGCACAACCGCACTGGGAATCTCTGCTTTCCCAAAGACGCAATCTCTCACGGTGCGCATCCTCGGCAGAGCCTGTTCCCGAAAAGGCAAACGTCCGGCTCCTTGTCCCACACGGAAGGTGGCAGCCCTGAAAGCTGTTGCTGGTCTTCACCTTCCCCGGGCAGCCTATTCACAGGCACAACAGCTTTTGGGATCTGTGCTTGCCCAGAGAAGGAACAGCTCACGGTGCGCATCCTCGGCAGAGCCTGTTCCCGAAAAGGCAAACGTCCGGCTCCTTGTCCCACACGGAAGGTGGCAGCCCTGAAAGCTGTTGCTGGTCTTCACCTTCCCCAGGCAGCCTAGTCACAGGCACAACCGCACTGGGAATCTCTGCTTTCCCAAAGACGCAATCTCTCACGGTGCGCATCCTCGGCAGAGCCTGTTCCCGAAAAGGCAAACATCCGGCTCCTTGTCCCACACGGAAGGTGGCAGCCCTGAAAGCTGTTGCTGGTCTTCACCTTCCCCGGGCAGCCTAGTCATAGGCACAACAGGTATTCGGATCTGTGCTTGCCCAGAGAAGGAACAGCTCACGGTGCGCATCCTCGGCAGAGCCTGTTCCCGAAAAGGCAAACGTCCGGCTCCTTGTCCCACACGGAAGGTGGCAGCCCTGAAAGCTGTTGCTGGTCTTCACCTTCCCCGGGCAGCCTACTCACAGGCACAACAGCTTTTGGGATCTGTGCTTGCCCAGAGAAGGAACAGCTCACGGTGCGCATCCTCGGCAGAGCCTGTTCCCGAAAAGGCAAACGTCCGGCTCCTTGTCCCACACGGAAGGTGGCAGCCCTGAAAGCTGTTGCTGGTCTTCACCTTCCCCGGGCAGCCTACTCACAGGCACAACCGCACTGGGAATCTCTGCTTTCCCAAAGACGCAATCTCTCACGGTGCGCATCCTCGGCAGAGCCTGTTCCCGAAAAGGCAAACGTCCGGCTCCTTGTCCCACACGGAAGGTGGCAGCCCTGAAAGCTGTTGCTGGTCTTCACCTTCCCCGGGCAGCCTACTCACAGGCACAACAGCTTTTGGGATCTGTGCTTGCCCAGAGAAGGAACAGCTCACGGTGCGCATCCTCGGCAGAGCCTGTTCCCGAAAAGGCAAACGTCCGGCTCCTTGTCCCACACGGAAGGTGGCAGCCCTGAAAGCTGTTGCTGGTCTTCACCTTCCCCGGGCAGCCTACTCACAGGCACAACCGCACTGGGAATCTCTGCTTTCCCAAAGATGCAATCTCTCACGGTGCGCATCCTCGGCAGAGCCTGTTCCCGAAAAGGCAAACGTCCGGCTCCTTGTCCCACACGGAAGGTGGCAGCCCTGAAAGCTGTTGCTGGTCTTCACCTTCCCCGGGCAGCCTACTCACAGGCACAACAGCTTTTGGGATCTGTGCTTGCCCAGAGAAGGAACAGCTCACGGTGCGCATCCTCGGCAGAGCCTGTTCCCGAAAAGGCAAACGTCCGGCTCCTTGTCCCACACGGAAGGTGGCAGCCCTGAAAGCTGTTGCTGGTCTTCACCTTCCCCGGGCAGCCTACTCACAGGCACAACAGCTTTTGGGATCTGTGCTTGCCCAGAGAAGGAACAGCTCACGGTGCGCATCCTCGGCAGAGCCTGTTCCCGAAAAGGCAAACTTCCGGCTCCTTGTCCCACACGGAAGGTGGCAGCCCTGAAAGCTGTTGCTGGTCTTCACCTTCCCCGGGCAGCCTACTCACAGGCACAACCGCACTGGGAATCTCTGCTTTCCCAAAGACGCAATCTCTCACGGTGCGCATCCTCGGCAGAGCCTGTTCCCGAAAAGGCAAACGTCCGGCTCCTTGTCCCACACGGAAGGTGGCAGCCCTGAAAGCTGTTGCTGGTCTTCACCTTCCCCGGGCAGCCTATTCACAGGCACAACAGCTTTTGGGATCTGTGCTTGCCCAGAGAAGGAACAGCTCACGGTGCGCATCCTCGGCAGAGCCTGTTCCCGAAAAGGCAAACGTCCGGCTCCTTGTCCCACACGGAAGGTGGCAGCCCTGAAAGCTGTTGCTGGTCTTCACCTTCCCCGGGCAGCCTACTCACAGGCACAACCGCACTGGGAATCTCTGCTTTCCCAAAGACGCAATCTCTCACGGTGCGCATCCTCGGCAGAGCCTGTTCCCGAAAAGGCAAACGTCCGGCTCCTTGTCCCACACGGAAGGTGGCAGCCCTGAAAGCTGTTGCTGGTCTTCACCTTCCCCGGGCAGCCTATTCATAGGCACAACAGCTTTTGGGATCTGTGCTTGCCCAGAGAAGGAACAGCTCACGGTGCGCATCCTCGGCAGAGCCTGTTCCCGAAAAGGCAAACGTCCGGCTCCTTGTCCCACACGGAAGGTGGCAGCCCTGAAAGCTGTTGCTGGTCTTCACCTTCCCCGGGCAGCCTGTTCACAGGCACAACCGCACTGGGAATCTCTGCTTTCCCAAAGACGCAATCTCTCACGGTGCGCATCCTCGGCAGAGCCTGTTCCCGAAAAGGCAAACATCCGGCTCCTTGTCCCACACGGAAGGTGGCAGCCCTGAAAGCTGTTGCTGGTCTTCACCTTCCCCGGGCAGCCTAGTCATAGGCACAACAGGTATTCGGATCTGTGCTTGCCCAGAGAAGGAACAGCTCACGGTGCGCATCCTCGGCAGAGCCTGTTCCCGAAAAGGCAAACGTCCGGCTCCTTGTCCCACACGGAAGGTGGCAGCCCTGAAAGCTGTTGCTGGTCTTCACCTTCCCCGGGCAGCCTATTCACAGGCACAACAGCTTTTGGGATCTGTGCTTGCCCAGAGAAGGAACAGCTCACGGTGCGCATCCTCGGCAGAGCCTGTTCCCGAAAAGGCAAACGTCCGGCTCCTTGTCCCACACGGAAGGTGGCAGCCCTGAAAGCTGTTGCTGGTCTTCACCTTCCCCGGGCAGCCTACTCACAGGCACAACCGCACTGGGAATCTCTGCTTTCCCAAAGACGCAATCTCTCACGGTGCGCATCCTCGGCAGAGCCTGTTCCCGAAAAGGCAAACGTCCGGCTCCTTGTCCCACACGGAAGGTGGCAGCCCTGAAAGCTGTTGCTGGTCTTCACCTTCCCCGGGCAGCCTATTCACAGGCACAACAGCTTTTGGGATCTGTGCTTGCCCAGAGAAGGAACAGCTCACGGTGCGCATCCTCGGCAGAGCCTGTTCCCGAAAAGGCAAACGTCCGGCTCCTTGTCCCACACGGAAGGTGGCAGCCCTGAAAGCTGTTGCTGGTCTTCACCTTCCCCGGGCAGCCTACTCACAGGCACAACCGCACTGGGAATCTCTGCTTTCCCAAAGACGCAATCTCTCACGGTGCGCATCCTCGGCAGAGCCTGTTCCCGAAAAGGCAAACGTCCGGCTCCTTGTCCCACACGGAAGGTGGCAGCCCTGAAAGCTGTTGCTGGTCTTCACCTTCCCCGGGCAGCCTACTCACAGGCACAACCGCACTGGGAATCTCTGCTTTCCCAAAGATGCAATCTCTCACGGTGCGCATCCTCGGCAGAGCCTGTTCCCGAAAAGGCAAACGTCCGGCTCCTTGTCCCACACGGAAGGTGGCAGCCCTGAAAGCTGTTGCTGGTCTTCACCTTCCCCGGGCAGCCTAGTCACAGGCACAACCGCACTGGGAATCTCTGCTTTCCCAAAGACGCAATCTCTCACGGTGCGCATCCTCGGCAGAGCCTGTTCCCGAAAAGGCAAACGTCCGGCTCCTTGTCCCACACGGAAGGTGGCAGCCCTGAAAGCTGTTGCTGGTCTTCACCTTCCCCGGGCAGCCTACTCACAGGCACAAAGGGTTTTGGGATCTGTGCTTGCCCAGAGAAGGAACAGCTCACGGTGCGCATCCTCGGCAGAGCCTGTTCCCGAAAAGGCAAACGTCCGGCTCCTTGTCCCACACGGAAGGTGGCAGCCCTGAAAGCTGTTGCTGGTCTTCACCTTCCCCGGGCAGCCTACTCACAGGCACAACCGCACTGGGAATCTCTGCTTTCCCAAAGACGCAATCTCTCACGGTGCGCATCCGCGGCAGAGCCTGTTCCCGAAAAGGCAAACGTCCGGCTCCTTGTCCCACACGGAAGGTGGCAGCCCTGAAAGCTGTTGCTGGTCTTCACCTTCCCCGGGCAGCCTGTTCACAGGCACAACCGCACTGGGAATCTCTGCTTTCCCAAAGACGCAATCTCTCACGGTGCGCATCCTCGGCAGAGCCTGTTCCCGAAAAGGCAAACGTCCGGCTCCTTGTCCCACACGGAAGGTGGCAGCCCTGAAAGCTGTTGCTGGTCTTCACCTTCCCCGGGCAGCCTAGTCACAGGCACAACAGCTTTTGGGATCTGTGCTTGCCCAGAGAAGGAACAGCTCACGGTGCGCATCCTCGGCAGAGCCTGTTCCCGAAAAGGCAAACGTCCGGCTCCTTGTCCCACACGGAAGGTGGCAGCCCTGAAAGCTGTTGCTGGTCTTCACCTTCCCCGGGCAGCCTGTTCACAGGCACAACCGCACTGGGAATCTCTGCTTTCCCAAAGACGCAATCTCTCACGGTGCGCATCCTCGGCAGAGCCTGTTCCCGAAAAGGCAAACGTCCGGCTCCTTGTCCCACACGGAAGGTGGCAGCCCTGAAAGCTGTTGCTGGTCTTCACCTTCCCCGGGCAGCCTACTCACAGGCACAAAGGGTTTTGGGATCTGTGCTTTCCCAAAGACGCAATCTCTCACGGTGCGCATCCTCGGCAGAGCCTGTTCCCGAAAAGGCAAACGTCCGGCTCCTTGTCCCACACGGAAGGTGGCAGCCCTGAAAGCTGTTGCTGGTCTTCACCTTCCCCGGGCAGCCTACTCACAGGCACAACAGCTTTTGGGATCTGTGCTTGCCCAGAGAAGGAACAGCTCACGGTGCGCATCCTCGGCAGAGCCTGTTCCCGAAAAGGCAAACGTCCGGCTCCTTGTCCCACACGGAAGGTGGCAGCCCTGAAAGCTGTTGCTGGTCTTCACCTTCCCCGGGCAGCCTACTCACAGGCACAACCGCACTGGGAATCTCTGCTTTCCCAAAGATGCAATCTCTCACGGTGCGCATCCTCGGCAGAGCCTGTTCCCGAAAAGGCAAACGTCCGGCTCCTTGTCCCACACGGAAGGTGGCAGCCCTGAAAGCTGTTGCTGGTCTTCACCTTCCCCGGGCAGCCTACTCACAGGCACAACAGCTTTTGGGATCTGTGCTTGCCCAGAGAAGGAACAGCTCACGGTGCGCATCCTCGGCAGAGCCTGTTCCCGAAAAGGCAAACGTCCGGCTCCTTGTCCCACACGGAAGGTGGCAGCCCTGAAAGCTGTTGCTGGTCTTCACCTTCCCCGGGCAGCCTACTCACAGGCACAACCGCACTGGGAATCTCTGCTTTCCCAAAGACGCAATCTCTCACGGTGCGCATCCTCGGCAGAGCCTGTTCCCGAAAAGGCAAACGTCCGGCTCCTTGTCCCACACGGAAGGTGGCAGCCCTGAAAGCTGTTGCTGGTCTTCACCTTCCCCGGGCAGCCTAGTCACAGGCACAACAGCTTTTGGGATCTGTGCTTGCCCAGAGAAGGAACAGCTCACGGTGCGCATCCTCGGCAGAGCCTGTTCCCGAAAAGGCAAACGTCCGGCTCCTTGTCCCACACGGAAGGTGGCAGCCCTGAAAGCTGTTGCTGGTCTTCACCTTCCCCGGGCAGCCTATTCATAGGCACAAAGGGTTTTGGGATCTGTGCTTGCCCAGAGAAGGAACAGCTCACGGTGCGCATCCTCGGCAGAGCCTGTTCCCGAAAAGGCAAACGTCCGGCTCCTTGTCCCACACGGAAGGTGGCAGCCCTGAAAGCTGTTGCTGGTCTTCACCTTCCCCGGGCAGCCTGTTCACAGGCACAACCGCACTGGGAATCTCTGCTTTCCCAAAGACGCAATCTCTCACGGTGCGCATCCTCGGCAGAGCCTGTTCCCGAAAAGGCAAACGTCCGGCTCCTTGTCCCACACGGAAGGTGGCAGCCCTGAAAGCTGTTGCTGGTCTTCACCTTCCCCAGGCAGCCTACTCACAGGCACAACCGCACTGGGAATCTCTGCTTTCCCAAAGACGCAATCTCTCACGGTGCGCATCCTCGGCAGAGCCTGTTCCCGAAAAGGCAAACATCCGGCTCCTTGTCCCACACGGAAGGTGGCAGCCCTGAAAGCTGTTGCTGGTCTTCACCTTCCCCGGGCAGCCTAGTCATAGGCACAACAGGTATTCGGATCTGTGCTTGCCCAGAGAAGGAACAGCTCACGGTGCGCATCCTCGGCAGAGCCTGTTCCCGAAAAGGCAAACGTCCGGCTCCTTGTCCCACACGGAAGGTGGCAGCCCTGAAAGCTGTTGCTGGTCTTCACCTTCCCCGGGCAGCCTACTCACAGGCACAACAGCTTTTGGGATCTGTGCTTGCCCAGAGAAGGAACAGCTCACGGTGCGCATCCTCGGCAGAGCCTGTTCCCGAAAAGGCAAACGTCCGGCTCCTTGTCCCACACGGAAGGTGGCAGCCCTGAAAGCTGTTGCTGGTCTTCACCTTCCCCGGGCAGCCTACTCACAGGCACAACCGCACTGGGAATCTCTGCTTTCCCAAAGACGCAATCTCTCACGGTGCGCATCCTCGGCAGAGCCTGTTCCCGAAAAGGCAAACGTCCGGCTCCTTGTCCCACACGGAAGGTGGCAGCCCTGAAAGCTGTTGCTGGTCTTCACCTTCCCCGGGCAGCCTATTCACAGGCACAACAGCTTTTGGGATCTGTGCTTGCCCAGAGAAGGAACAGCTCACGGTGCGCATCCTCGGCAGAGCCTGTTCCCGAAAAGGCAAACGTCCGGCTCCTTGTCCCACACGGAAGGTGGCAGCCCTGAAAGCTGTTGCTGGTCTTCACCTTCCCCGGGCAGCCTACTCACAGGCACAACCGCACTGGGAATCTCTGCTTTCCCAAAGACGCAATCTCTCACGGTGCGCATCCTCGGCAGAGCCTGTTCCCGAAAAGGCAAACGTCCGGCTCCTTGTCCCACACGGAAGGTGGCAGCCCTGAAAGCTGTTGCTGGTCTTCACCTTCCCCGGGCAGCCTATTCATAGGCACAACAGGTATTCGGATCTGTGCTTGCCCAGAGAAGGAACAGCTCACGGTGCGCATCCTCGGCAGAGCCTGTTCCCGAAAAGGCAAACGTCTGGCTCCTTGTCCCACACGGAAGGTGGCAGCCCTGAAAGCTGTTGCTGGTCTTCACCTTCCCCGGGCAGCCTACTCACAGGCACAACCGCACTGGGAATCTCTGCTTTCCCAAAGACGCAATCTCTCACGGTGCGCATCCTCGGCAGAGCCTGTTCCCGAAAAGGCAAACGTCCGGCTCCTTGTCCCACACGGAAGGTGGCAGCCCTGAAAGCTGTTGCTGGTCTTCACCTTCCCCGGGCAGCCTACTCACAGGCACAACCGCACTGGGAATCTCTGCTTTCCCAAAGATGCAATCTCTCACGGTGCGCATCCTCGGCAGAGCCTGTTCCCGAAAAGGCAAACGTCCGGCTCCTTGTCCCACACGGAAGGTGGCAGCCCTGAAAGCTGTTGCTGGTCTTCACCTTCCCCGGGCAGCCTACTCACAGGCACAACCGCACTGGGAATCTCTGCTTTCCCAAAGATGCAATCTCTCACGGTGCGCATCCTCGGCAGAGCCTGTTCCCGAAAAGGCAAACGTCCGGCTCCTTGTCCCACACGGAAGGTGGCAGCCCTGAAAGCTGTTGCTGGTCTTCACCTTCCCCGGGCAGCCTAGTCACAGGCACAACCGCACTGGGAATCTCTGCTTTCCCAAAGACGCAATCTCTCACGGTGCGCATCCTCGGCAGAGCCTGTTCCCGAAAAGGCAAACGTCCGGCTCCTTGTCCCACACGGAAGGTGGCAGCCCTGAAAGCTGTTGCTGGTCTTCACCTTCCCCGGGCAGCCTACTCACAGGCACAAAGGGTTTTGGGATCTGTGCTTGCCCAGAGAAGGAACAGCTCACGGTGCGCATCCTCGGCAGAGCCTGTTCCCGAAAAGGCAAACGTCCGGCTCCTTGTCCCACACGGAAGGTGGCAGCCCTGAAAGCTGTTGCTGGTCTTCACCTTCCCCGGGCAGCCTACTCACAGGCACAACCGCACTGGGAATCTCTGCTTTCCCAAAGACGCAATCTCTCACGGTGCGCATCCGCGGCAGAGCCTGTTCCCGAAAAGGCAAACGTCCGGCTCCTTGTCCCACACGGAAGGTGGCAGCCCTGAAAGCTGTTGCTGGTCTTCACCTTCCCCGGGCAGCCTGTTCACAGGCACAACCGCACTGGGAATCTCTGCTTTCCCAAAGACGCAATCTCTCACGGTGCGCATCCTCGGCAGAGCCTGTTCCCGAAAAGGCAAACGTCCGGCTCCTTGTCCCACACGGAAGGTGGCAGCCCTGAAAGCTGTTGCTGGTCTTCACCTTCCCCGGGCAGCCTACTCACAGGCACAAAGGGTTTTGGGATCTGTGCTTTCCCAAAGACGCAATCTCTCACGGTGCGCATCCTCGGCAGAGCCTGTTCCCGAAAAGGCAAACGTCCGGCTCCTTGTCCCACACGGAAGGTGGCAGCCCTGAAAGCTGTTGCTGGTCTTCACCTTCCCCGGGCAGCCTACTCACAGGCACAACAGCTTTTGGGATCTGTGCTTGCCCAGAGAAGGAACAGCTCACGGTGCGCATCCTCGGCAGAGCCTGTTCCCGAAAAGGCAAACGTCCGGCTCCTTGTCCCACACGGAAGGTGGCAGCCCTGAAAGCTGTTGCTGGTCTTCACCTTCCCCGGGCAGCCTACTCACAGGCACAACCGCACTGGGAATCTCTGCTTTCCCAAAGATGCAATCTCTCACGGTGCGCATCCTCGGCAGAGCCTGTTCCCGAAAAGGCAAACGTCCGGCTCCTTGTCCCACACGGAAGGTGGCAGCCCTGAAAGCTGTTGCTGGTCTTCACCTTCCCCGGGCAGCCTACTCACAGGCACAACAGCTTTTGGGATCTGTGCTTGCCCAGAGAAGGAACAGCTCACGGTGCGCATCCTCGGCAGAGCCTGTTCCCGAAAAGGCAAACGTCCGGCTCCTTGTCCCACACGGAAGGTGGCAGCCCTGAAAGCTGTTGCTGGTCTTCACCTTCCCCGGGCAGCCTATTCACAGGCACAACAGCTTTTGGGATCTGTGCTTGCCCAGAGAAGGAACAGCTCACGGTGCGCATCCTCGGCAGAGCCTGTTCCCGAAAAGGCAAACGTCCGGCTCCTTGTCCCACACGGAAGGTGGCAGCCCTGAAAGCTGTTGCTGGTCTTCACCTTCCCCGGGCAGCCTACTCACAGGCACAACCGCACTGGGAATCTCTGCTTTCCCAAAGACGCAATCTCTCACGGTGCGCATCCTCGGCAGAGCCTGTTCCCGAAAAGGCAAACGTCCGGCTCCTTGTCCCACACGGAAGGTGGCAGCCCTGAAAGCTGTTGCTGGTCTTCACCTTCCCCGGGCAGCCTACTCACAGGCACAACAGCTTTTGGGATCTGTGCTTGCCCAGAGAAGGAACAGCTCACGGTGCGCATCCTCGGCAGAGCCTGTTCCCGAAAAGGCAAACGTCCGGCTCCTTGTCCCACACGGAAGGTGGCAGCCCTGAAAGCTGTTGCTGGTCTTCACCTTCCCCGGGCAGCCTGTTCACAGGCACAACCGCACTGGGAATCTCTGCTTTCCCAAAGACGCAATCTCTCACGGTGCGCATCCTCGGCAGAGCCTGTTCCCGAAAAGGCAAACGTCCGGCTCCTTGTCCCACACGGAAGGTGGCAGCCCTGAAAGCTGTTGCTGGTCTTCACCTTCCCCGGGCAGCCTACTCACAGGCACAAAGGGTTTTGGGATCTGTGCTTTCCCAAAGACGCAATCTCTCACGGTGCGCATCCTCGGCAGAGCCTGTTCCCGAAAAGGCAAACGTCCGGCTCCTTGTCCCACACGGAAGGTGGCAGCCCTGAAAGCTGTTGCTGGTCTTCACCTTCCCCGGGCAGCCTACTCACAGGCACAACAGCTTTTGGGATCTGTGCTTGCCCAGAGAAGGAACAGCTCACGGTGCGCATCCTCGGCAGAGCCTGTTCCCGAAAAGGCAAACGTCCGGCTCCTTGTCCCACACGGAAGGTGGCAGCCCTGAAAGCTGTTGCTGGTCTTCACCTTCCCCGGGCAGCCTACTCACAGGCACAACCGCACTGGGAATCTCTGCTTTCCCAAAGATGCAATCTCTCACGGTGCGCATCCTCGGCAGAGCCTGTTCCCGAAAAGGCAAACGTCCGGCTCCTTGTCCCACACGGAAGGTGGCAGCCCTGAAAGCTGTTGCTGGTCTTCACCTTCCCCGGGCAGCCTACTCACAGGCACAACAGCTTTTGGGATCTGTGCTTGCCCAGAGAAGGAACAGCTCACGGTGCGCATCCTCGGCAGAGCCTGTTCCCGAAAAGGCAAACGTCCGGCTCCTTGTCCCACACGGAAGGTGGCAGCCCTGAAAGCTGTTGCTGGTCTTCACCTTCCCCGGGCAGCCTATTCACAGGCACAACAGCTTTTGGGATCTGTGCTTGCCCAGAGAAGGAACAGCTCACGGTGCGCATCCTCGGCAGAGCCTGTTCCCGAAAAGGCAAACGTCCGGCTCCTTGTCCCACACGGAAGGTGGCAGCCCTGAAAGCTGTTGCTGGTCTTCACCTTCCCCGGGCAGCCTACTCACAGGCACAACCGCACTGGGAATCTCTGCTTTCCCAAAGACGCAATCTCTCACGGTGCGCATCCTCGGCAGAGCCTGTTCCCGAAAAGGCAAACGTCCGGCTCCTTGTCCCACACGGAAGGTGGCAGCCCTGAAAGCTGTTGCTGGTCTTCACCTTCCCCGGGCAGCCTACTCACAGGCACAACCGCACTGGGAATCTCTGCTTTCCCAAAGATGCAATCTCTCACGGTGCGCATCCTCGGCAGAGCCTGTTCCCGAAAAGGCAAACGTCCGGCTCCTTGTCCCACACGGAAGGTGGCAGCCCTGAAAGCTGTTGCTGGTCTTCACCTTCCCCGGGCAGCCTACTCACAGGCACAACCGCACTGGGAATCTCTGCTTTCCCAAAGACGCAATCTCTCACGGTGCGCATCCTCGGCAGAGCCTGTTCCCGAAAAGGCAAACGTCCGGCTCCTTGTCCCACACGGAAGGTGGCAGCCCTGAAAGCTGTTGCTGGTCTTCACCTTCCCCGGGCAGCCTACTCACAGGCACAAAGGGTTTTGGGATCTGTGCTTGCCCAGAGAAGGAACAGCTCACGGTGCGCATCCTCGGCAGAGCCTGTTCCCGAAAAGGCAAACGTCCGGCTCCTTGTCCCACACGGAAGGTGGCAGCCCTGAAAGCTGTTGCTGGTCTTCACCTTCCCCGGGCAGCCTACTCACAGGCACAACCGCACTGGGAATCTCTGCTTTCCCAAAGACGCAATCTCTCACGGTGCGCATCCTCGGCAGAGCCTGTTCCCGAAAAGGCAAATGTCCGGCTCCTTGTCCCACACGGAAGGTGGCAGCCCTGAAAGCTGTTGCTGGTCTTCACCTTCCCCGGGCAGCCTACTCGCAGGCACAAAGGGTTTTGGGATCTGTGCTTTCCCAAAGACGCAATCTCTCACGGTGCGCATCCTCGGCAGAGCCTGTTCCCGAAAAGGCAAACGTCCGGCTCCTTGTCCCACACGGAAGGTGGCAGCCCTGAAAGCTGTTGCTGGTCTTCACCTTCCCCGGGCAGCCTACTCACAGGCACAACCGCACTGGGAATCTCTGCTTTCCCAAAGACGCAATCTCTCACGGTGCGCATCCTCGGCAGAGCCAGTTCCCGAAAAGGCAAACGTCCGGCTCCTTGTCCCACACGGAAGGTGGCAGCCCTGAAAGCTGTTGCTGGTCTTCACCTTCCCCGGGCAGCCTATTCATAGGCACAACAGGTATTCGGATCTGTGCTTGCCCAGAGAAGGAACAGCTCACGGTGCGCATCCTCGGCAGAGCCTGTTCCCGAAAAGGCAAACGTCCGGCTCCTTGTCCCACACGGAAGGTGGCAGCCCTGAAAGCTGTTGCTGGTCTTCACCTTCCCCGGGCAGCCTAGTCATAGGCACAACAGGTATTCGGATCTGTGCTTGCCCAGAGAAGGAACAGCTCACGGTGCGCATCCTCGGCAGAGCCTGTTCCCGAAAAGGCAAACGTCCGGCTCCTTGTCCCACACGGAAGGTGGCAGCCCTGAAAGCTGTTGCTGGTCTTCACCTTCCCCGGGCAGCCTACTCACAGGCACAACCGCACTGGGAATCTCTGCTTTCCCAAAGATGCAATCTCTCACGGTGCGCATCCTCGGCAGAGCCTGTTCCCGAAAAGGCAAACGTCCGGCTCCTTGTCCCACACGGAAGGTGGCAGCCCTGAAAGCTGTTGCTGGTCTTCACCTTCCCCGGGCAGCCTAGTCATAGGCACAACAGGTATTCGGATCTGTGCTTGCCCAGAGAAGGAACAGCTCACGGTGCGCATCCTCGGCAGAGCCTGTTCCCGAAAAGGCAAACGTCCGGCTCCTTGTCCCACACGGAAGGTGGCAGCCCTGAAAGCTGTTGCTGGTCTTCACCTTCCCCGGGCAGCCTACTCACAGGCACAACCGCACTGGGAATCTCTGCTTTCCCAAAGATGCAATCTCTCACGGTGCGCATCCTCGGCAGAGCCTGTTCCCGAAAAGGCAAACGTCCGGCTCCTTGTCCCACACGGAAGGTGGCAGCCCTGAAAGCTGTTGCTGGTCTTCACCTTCCCCGGGCAGCCTACTCACAGGCACAACAGCTTTTGGGATCTGTGCTTGCCCAGAGAAGGAACAGCTCACGGTGCGCATCCTCGGCAGAGCCTGTTCCCGAAAAGGCAAACGTCCGGCTCCTTGTCCCACACGGAAGGTGGCAGCCCTGAAAGCTGTTGCTGGTCTTCACCTTCCCCGGGCAGCCTAGTCATAGGCACAACAGGTATTCGGATCTGTGCTTGCCCAGAGAAGGAACAGCTCACGGTGCGCATCCTCGGCAGAGCCTGTTCCCGAAAAGGCAAACGTCCGGCTCCTTGTCCCACACGGAAGGTGGCAGCCCTGAAAGCTGTTGCTGGTCTTCACCTTCCCCGGGCAGCCTATTCACAGGCACAACAGCTTTTGGGATCTGTGCTTGCCCAGAGAAGGAACAGCTCACGGTGCGCATCCTCGGCAGAGCCTGTTCCCGAAAAGGCAAACGTCCGGCTCCTTGTCCCACACGGAAGGTGGCAGCCCTGAAAGCTGTTGCTGGTCTTCACCTTCCCCGGGCAGCCTACTCACAGGCACAACCGCACTGGGAATCTCTGCTTTCCCAAAGACGCAATCTCTCACGGTGCGCATCCTCGGCAGAGCCTGTTCCCGAAAAGGCAAACGTCCGGCTCCTTGTCCCACACGGAAGGTGGCAGCCCTGAAAGCTGTTGCTGGTCTTCACCTTCCCCGGGCAGCCTATTCATAGGCACAACAGGTATTCGGATCTGTGCTTGCCCAGAGAAGGAACAGCTCACGGTGCGCATCCTCGGCAGAGCCTGTTCCCGAAAAGGCAAACGTCCGGCTCCTTGTCCCACACGGAAGGTGGCAGCCCTGAAAGCTGTTGCTGGTCTTCACCTTCCCCGGGCAGCCTAGTCATAGGCACAACAGGTATTCGGATCTGTGCTTGCCCAGAGAAGGAACAGCTCACGGTGCGCATCCTCGGCAGAGCCTGTTCCCGAAAAGGCAAACGTCCGGCTCCTTGTCCCACACGGAAGGTGGCAGCCCTGAAAGCTGTTGCTGGTCTTCACCTTCCCCGGGCAGCCTACTCACAGGCACAACCGCACTGGGAATCTCTGCTTTCCCAAAGATGCAATCTCTCACGGTGCGCATCCTCGGCAGAGCCTGTTCCCGAAAAGGCAAACGTCCGGCTCCTTGTCCCACACGGAAGGTGGCAGCCCTGAAAGCTGTTGCTGGTCTTCACCTTCCCCGGGCAGCCTACTCACAGGCACAACCGCACTGGGAATCTCTGCTTTCCCAAAGACGCAATCTCTCACGGTGCGCATCCTCGGCAGAGCCTGTTCCCGAAAAGGCAAACGTCCGGCTCCTTGTCCCACACGGAAGGTGGCAGCCCTGAAAGCTGTTGCTGGTCTTCACCTTCCCCGGGCAGCCTACTCACAGGCACAAAGGGTTTTGGGATCTGTGCTTGCCCAGAGAAGGAACAGCTCACGGTGCGCATCCTCGGCAGAGCCTGTTCCCGAAAAGGCAAACGTCCGGCTCCTTGTCCCACACGGAAGGTGGCAGCCCTGAAAGCTGTTGCTGGTCTTCACCTTCCCCGGGCAGCCTACTCACAGGCACAACCGCACTGGGAATCTCTGCTTTCCCAAAGACGCAATCTCTCACGGTGCGCATCCTCGGCAGAGCCTGTTCCCGAAAAGGCAAACGTCCGGCTCCTTGTCCCACACGGAAGGTGGCAGCCCTGAAAGCTGTTGCTGGTCTTCACCTTCCCCGGGCAGCCTAGTCACAGGCACAAAGGGTTTTGGGATCTCTGCTTTCCCAAAGATGCAATCTCTCACGGTGCGCATCCTCGGCAGAGCCTGTTCCCGAAAAGGCAAACGTCCGGCTCCTTGTCCCACACGGAAGGTGGCAGCCCTGAAAGCTGTTGCTGGTCTTCACCTTCCCCGGGCAGCCTACTCACAGGCACAACCGCACTGGGAATCTCTGCTTTCCCAAAGACGCAATCTCTCACGGTGCGCATCCTCGGCAGAGCCTGTTCCCGAAAAGGCAAATGTCCGGCTCCTTGTCCCACACGGAAGGTGGCAGCCCTGAAAGCTGTTGCTGGTCTTCACCTTCCCCGGGCAGCCTACTCGCAGGCACAAAGGGTTTTGGGATCTGTGCTTTCCCAAAGACGCAATCTCTCACGGTGCGCATCCTCGGCAGAGCCTGTTCCCGAAAAGGCAAACGTCCGGCTCCTTGTCCCACACGGAAGGTGGCAGCCCTGAAAGCTGTTGCTGGTCTTCACCTTCCCCGGGCAGCCTAGTCACAGGCACAACCGCACTGGGAATCTCTGCTTTCCCAAAGACGCAATCTCTCACGGTGCGCATCCTCGGCAGAGCCAGTTCCCGAAAAGGCAAACGTCCGGCTCCTTGTCCCACACGGAAGGTGGCAGCCCTGAAAGCTGTTGCTGGTCTTCACCTTCCCCGGGCAGCCTATTCATAGGCACAACAGGTATTCGGATCTGTGCTTGCCCAGAGAAGGAACAGCTCACGGTGCGCATCCTCGGCAGAGCCTGTTCCCGAAAAGGCAAACGTCCGGCTCCTTGTCCCACACGGAAGGTGGCAGCCCTGAAAGCTGTTGCTGGTCTTCACCTTCCCCGGGCAGCCTAGTCATAGGCACAACAGGTATTCGGATCTGTGCTTGCCCAGAGAAGGAACAGCTCACGGTGCGCATCCTCGGCAGAGCCTGTTCCCGAAAAGGCAAACGTCCGGCTCCTTGTCCCACACGGAAGGTGGCAGCCCTGAAAGCTGTTGCTGGTCTTCACCTTCCCCGGGCAGCCTACTCACAGGCACAACCGCACTGGGAATCTCTGCTTTCCCAAAGACGCAATCTCTCACGGTGCGCATCCTCGGCAGAGCCTGTTCCCGAAAAGGCAAACGTCCGGCTCCTTGTCCCACACGGAAGGTGGCAGCCCTGAAAGCTGTTGCTGGTCTTCACCTTCCCCGGGCAGCCTACTCACAGGCACAAAGGGTTTTGGGATCTGTGCTTTCCCAAAGACGCAATCTCTCACGGTGCGCATCCTCGGCAGAGCCTGTTCCCGAAAAGGCAAACGTCCGGCTCCTTGTCCCACACGGAAGGTGGCAGCCCTGAAAGCTGTTGCTGGTCTTCACCTTCCCCGGGCAGCCTATTCATAGGCACAACAGGTATTCGGATCTGTGCTTGCCCAGAGAAGGAACAGCTCACGGTGCGCATCCTCGGCAGAGCCTGTTCCCGAAAAGGCAAACGTCCGGCTCCTTGTCCCACACGGAAGGTGGCAGCCCTGAAAGCTGTTGCTGGTCTTCACCTTCCCCGGGCAGCCTGTTCACAGGCACAACCGCACTGGGAATCTCTGCTTTCCCAAAGACGCAATCTCTCACGGTGCGCATCCTCGGCAGAGCCTGTTCCCGAAAAGGCAAACGTCCGGCTCCTTGTCCCACACGGAAGGTGGCAGCCCTGAAAGCTGTTGCTGGTCTTCACCTTCCCCGGGCAGCCTACTCACAGGCACAACAGGTATTCGGATCTGTGCTTGCCCAGAGAAGGAACAGCTCACGGTGCGCATCCTCGGCAGAGCCTGTTCCCGAAAAGGCAAACGTCCGGCTCCTTGTCCCACACGGAAGGTGGCAGCCCTGAAAGCTGTTGCTGGTCTTCACCTTCCCCGGGCAGCCTACTCACAGGCACAACAGCTTTTGGGATCTGTGCTTGCCCAGAGAAGGAACAGCTCACGGTGCGCATCCTCGGCAGAGCCTGTTCCCGAAAAGGCAAACGTCCGGCTCCTTGTCCCACACGGAAGGTGGCAGCCCTGAAAGCTGTTGCTGGTCTTCACCTTCCCCGGGCAGCCTACTCACAGGCACAACCGCACTGGGAATCTCTGCTTTCCCAAAGACGCAATCTCTCACGGTGCGCATCCTCGGCAGAGCCTGTTCCCGAAAAGGCAAACGTCCGGCTCCTTGTCCCACACGGAAGGTGGCAGCCCTGAAAGCTGTTGCTGGTCTTCACCTTCCCCGGGCAGCCTATTCACAGGCACAACAGCTTTTGGGATCTGTGCTTGCCCAGAGAAGGAACAGCTCACGGTGCGCATCCTCGGCAGAGCCTGTTCCCGAAAAGGCAAACGTCCGGCTCCTTGTCCCACACGGAAGGTGGCAGCCCTGAAAGCTCTTGCTGGTCTTCACCTTCCCCGGGCAGCCTACTCACAGGCACAACCGCACTGGGAATCTCTGCTTTCCCAAAGACGCAATCTCTCACGGTGCGCATCCTCGGCAGAGCCTGTTCCCGAAAAGGCAAACGTCCGGCTCCTTGTCCCACACGGAAGGTGGCAGCCCTGAAAGCTGTTGCTGGTCTTCACCTTCCCCGGGCAGCCTAGTCATAGGCACAACAGGTATTCGGATCTGTGCTTGCCCAGAGAAGGAACAGCTCACGGTGCGCATCCTCGGCAGAGCCTGTTCCCGAAAAGGCAAACGTCCGGCTCCTTGTCCCACACGGAAGGTGGCAGCCCTGAAAGCTGTTGCTGGTCTTCACCTTCCCCGGGCAGCCTACTCACAGGCACAACCGCACTGGGAATCTCTGCTTTCCCAAAGACGCAATCTCTCACGGTGCGCATCCTCGGCAGAGCCTGTTCCCGAAAAGGCAAACGTCCGGCTCCTTGTCCCACACGGAAGGTGGCAGCCCTGAAAGCTGTTGCTGGTCTTCACCTTCCCCGGGCAGCCTAGTCACAGGCACAACCGCACTGGGAATCTCTGCTTTCCCAAAGATGCAATCTCTCACGGTGCGCATCCTTGGCAGAGCCTGTTCCCGAAAAGGCAAACGTCCGGCTCCTTGTCCCACACGGAAGGTGGCAGCCCTGAAAGCTGTTGCTGGTCTTCACCTTCCCCGGGCAGCCTACTCACAGGCACAACCGCACTGGGAATCTCTGCTTTCCCAAAGACGCAATCTCTCACGGTGCGCATCCTCGGCAGAGCCTGTTCCCGAAAAGGCAAACGTCCGGCTCCTTGTCCCACACGGAAGGTGGCAGCCCTGAAAGCTGTTGCTGGTCTTCACCTTCCCCGGGCAGCCTACTCACAGGCACAAAGGGTTTTGGGATCTGTGCTTGCCCAGAGAAGGAACAGCTCACGGTGCGCATCCTCGGCAGAGCCTGTTCCCGAAAAGGCAAACGTCCGGCTCCTTGTCCCACACGGAAGGTGGCAGCCCTGAAAGCTGTTGCTGGTCTTCACCTTCCCCGGGCAGCCTAGTCACAGGCACAACCGCACTGGGAATCTCTGCTTTCCCAAAGACGCAATCTCTCACGGTGCGCATCCTCGGCAGAGCCTGTTCCCGAAAAGGCAAACGTCCGGCTCCTTGTCCCACACGGAAGGTGGCAGCCCTGAAAGCTGTTGCTGGTCTTCACCTTCCCCGGGCAGCCTGTTCACAGGCACAACCGCACTGGGAATCTCTGCTTTCCCAAAGACGCAATCTCTCACGGTGCGCATCCTCGGCAGAGCCTGTTCCCGAAAAGGCAAACGTCCGGCTCCTTGTCCCACACGGAAGGTGGCAGCCCTGAAAGCTGTTGCTGGTCTTCACCTTCCCCGGGCAGCCTGTTCACAGGCACAACAGCTTTTGGGATCTGTGCTTGCCCAGAGAAGGAACAGCTCACGGTGCGCATCCTCGGCAGAGCCTGTTCCCGAAAAGGCAAACGTCCGGCTCCTTGTCCCACACGGAAGGTGGCAGCCCTGAAAGCTGTTGCTGGTCTTCACCTTCCCCGGGCAGCCTGTTCACAGGCACAACCGCACTGGGAATCTCTGCTTTCCCAAAGACGCAATCTCTCACGGTGCGCATCCTCGGCAGAGCCTGTTCCCGAAAAGGCAAACGTCCGGCTCCTTGTCCCACACGGAAGGTGGCAGCCCTGAAAGCTGTTGCTGGTCTTCACCTTCCCCGGGCAGCCTACTCACAGGCACAAAGGGTTTTGGGATCTGTGCTTTCCCAAAGACGCAATCTCTCACGGTGCGCATCCTCGGCAGAGCCTGTTCCCGAAAAGGCAAACGTCCGGCTCCTTGTCCCACACGGAAGGTGGCAGCCCTGAAAGCTGTTGCTGGTCTTCACCTTCCCCGGGCAGCCTACTCACAGGCACAACAGCTTTTGGGATCTGTGCTTGCCCAGAGAAGGAACAGCTCACGGTGCGCATCCTCGGCAGAGCCTGTTCCCGAAAAGGCAAACGTCCGGCTCCTTGTCCCACACGGAAGGTGGCAGCCCTGAAAGCTGTTGCTGGTCTTCACCTTCCCCGGGCAGCCTACTCACAGGCACAACCGCACTGGGAATCTCTGCTTTCCCAAAGACGCAATCTCTCACGGTGCGCATCCTCGGCAGAGCCTGTTCCCGAAAAGGCAAACGTCCGGCTCCTTGTCCCACACGGAAGGTGGCAGCCCTGAAAGCTGTTGCTGGTCTTCACCTTCCCCGGGCAGCCTACTCACAGGCACAACAGCTTTTGGGATCTGTGCTTGCCCAGAGAAGGAACAGCTCACGGTGCGCATCCTCGGCAGAGCCTGTTCCCGAAAAGGCAAACGTCCGGCTCCTTGTCCCACACGGAAGGTGGCAGCCCTGAAAGCTGTTGCTGGTCTTCACCTTCCCCGGGCAGCCTAGTCACAGGCACAACCGCACTGGGAATCTCTGCTTTCCCAAAGATGCAATCTCTCACGGTGCGCATCCTTGGCAGAGCCTGTTCCCGAAAAGGCAAACGTCCGGCTCCTTGTCCCACACGGAAGGTGGCAGCCCTGAAAGCTGTTGCTGGTCTTCACCTTCCCCGGGCAGCCTACTCACAGGCACAACCGCACTGGGAATCTCTGCTTTCCCAAAGACGCAATCTCTCACGGTGCGCATCCTCGGCAGAGCCTGTTCCCGAAAAGGCAAACGTCCGGCTCCTTGTCCCACACGGAAGGTGGCAGCCCTGAAAGCTGTTGCTGGTCTTCACCTTCCCCGGGCAGCCTACTCACAGGCACAAAGGGTTTTGGGATCTGTGCTTGCCCAGAGAAGGAACAGCTCACGGTGCGCATCCTCGGCAGAGCCTGTTCCCGAAAAGGCAAACGTCCGGCTCCTTGTCCCACACGGAAGGTGGCAGCCCTGAAAGCTGTTGCTGGTCTTCACCTTCCCCGGGCAGCCTAGTCACAGGCACAACCGCACTGGGAATCTCTGCTTTCCCAAAGACGCAATCTCTCACGGTGCGCATCCTCGGCAGAGCCTGTTCCCGAAAAGGCAAACGTCCGGCTCCTTGTCCCACACGGAAGGTGGCAGCCCTGAAAGCTGTTGCTGGTCTTCACCTTCCCCGGGCAGCCTGTTCACAGGCACAACCGCACTGGGAATCTCTGCTTTCCCAAAGACGCAATCTCTCACGGTGCGCATCCTCGGCAGAGCCTGTTCCCGAAAAGGCAAACGTCCGGCTCCTTGTCCCACACGGAAGGTGGCAGCCCTGAAAGCTGTTGCTGGTCTTCACCTTCCCCGGGCAGCCTGTTCACAGGCACAACAGCTTTTGGGATCTGTGCTTGCCCAGAGAAGGAACAGCTCACGGTGCGCATCCTCGGCAGAGCCTGTTCCCGAAAAGGCAAACGTCCGGCTCCTTGTCCCACACGGAAGGTGGCAGCCCTGAAAGCTGTTGCTGGTCTTCACCTTCCCCGGGCAGCCTGTTCACAGGCACAACCGCACTGGGAATCTCTGCTTTCCCAAAGACGCAATCTCTCACGGTGCGCATCCTCGGCAGAGCCTGTTCCCGAAAAGGCAAACGTCCGGCTCCTTGTCCCACACGGAAGGTGGCAGCCCTGAAAGCTGTTGCTGGTCTTCACCTTCCCCGGGCAGCCTACTCACAGGCACAACCGCACTGGGAATCTCTGCTTTCCCAAAGATGCAATCTCTCACGGTGCGCATCCTCGGCAGAGCCTGTTCCCGAAAAGGCAAACGTCCGGCTCCTTGTCCCACACGGAAGGTGGCAGCCCTGAAAGCTGTTGCTGGTCTTCACCTTCCCCGGGCAGCCTAGTCACAGGCACAACCGCACTGGGAATCTCTGCTTTCCCAAAGACGCAATCTCTCACGGTGCGCATCCTCGGCAGAGCCTGTTCCCGAAAAGGCAAACGTCCGGCTCCTTGTCCCACACGGAAGGTGGCAGCCCTGAAAGCTGTTGCTGGTCTTCACCTTCCCCGGGCAGCCTACTCACAGGCACAACCGCACTGGGAATCTCTGCTTTCCCAAAGACGCAATCTCTCACGGTGCGCATCCTCGGCAGAGCCTGTTCCCGAAAAGGCAAACGTCCGGCTCCTTGTCCCACACGGAAGGTGGCAGCCCTGAAAGCTGTTGCTGGTCTTCACCTTCCCCGGGCAGCCTACTCACAGGCACAACAGCTTTTGGGATCTGTGCTTGCCCAGAGAAGGAACAGCTCACGGTGCGCATCCTCGGCAGAGCCTGTTCCCGAAAAGGCAAACGTCCGGCTCCTTGTCCCACACGGAAGGTGGCAGCCCTGAAAGCTGTTGCTGGTCTTCACCTTCCCCGGGCAGCCTAGTCATAGGCACAACAGCTTTTGGGATCTGTGCTTGCCCAGAGAAGGAACAGCTCACGGTGCGCATCCTCGGCAGAGCCTGTTCCCGAAAAGGCAAACGTCCGGCTCCTTGTCCCACACGGAAGGTGGCAGCCCTGAAAGCTGTTGCTGGTCTTCACCTTCCCCGGGCAGCCTATTCATAGGCACAACAGGTATTCGGATCTGTGCTTGCCCAGAGAAGGAACAGCTCACGGTGCGCATCCTCGGCAGAGCCTGTTCCCGAAAAGGCAAACGTCCGGCTCCTTGTCCCACACGGAAGGTGGCAGCCCTGAAAGCTGTTGCTGGTCTTCACCTTCCCCGGGCAGCCTGTTCACAGGCACAACCGCACTGGGAATCTCTGCTTTCCCAAAGACGCAATCTCTCACGGTGCGCATCCTCGGCAGAGCCTGTTCCCGAAAAGGCAAACGTCCGGCTCCTTGTCCCACACGGAAGGTGGCAGCCCTGAAAGCTGTTGCTGGTCTTCACCTTCCCCGGGCAGCCTACTCACAGGCACAACAGGTATTCGGATCTGTGCTTGCCCAGAGAAGGAACAGCTCACGGTGCGCATCCTCGGCAGAGCCTGTTCCCGAAAAGGCAAACGTCCGGCTCCTTGTCCCACACGGAAGGTGGCAGCCCTGAAAGCTGTTGCTGGTCTTCACCTTCCCCGGGCAGCCTACTCACAGGCACAACAGCTTTTGGGATCTGTGCTTGCCCAGAGAAGGAACAGCTCACGGTGCGCATCCTCGGCAGAGCCTGTTCCCGAAAAGGCAAACGTCCGGCTCCTTGTCCCACACGGAAGGTGGCAGCCCTGAAAGCTGTTGCTGGTCTTCACCTTCCCCGGGCAGCCTACTCACAGGCACAACCGCACTGGGAATCTCTGCTTTCCCAAAGACGCAATCTCTCACGGTGCGCATCCTCGGCAGAGCCTGTTCCCGAAAAGGCAAACGTCCGGCTCCTTGTCCCACACGGAAGGTGGCAGCCCTGAAAGCTGTTGCTGGTCTTCACCTTCCCCGGGCAGCCTATTCACAGGCACAACAGCTTTTGGGATCTGTGCTTGCCCAGAGAAGGAACAGCTCACGGTGCGCATCCTCGGCAGAGCCTGTTCCCGAAAAGGCAAACGTCCGGCTCCTTGTCCCACACGGAAGGTGGCAGCCCTGAAAGCTGTTGCTGGTCTTCACCTTCCCCGGGCAGCCTACTCACAGGCACAACCGCACTGGGAATCTCTGCTTTCCCAAAGACGCAATCTCTCACGGTGCGCATCCTCGGCAGAGCCTGTTCCCGAAAAGGCAAACGTCCGGCTCCTTGTCCCACACGGAAGGTGGCAGCCCTGAAAGCTGTTGCTGGTCTTCACCTTCCCCGGGCAGCCTATTCATAGGCACAACAGGTATTCGGATCTGTGCTTGCCCAGAGAAGGAACAGCTCACGGTGCGCATCCTCGGCAGAGCCTGTTCCCGAAAAGGCAAACGTCCGGCTCCTTGTCCCACACGGAAGGTGGCAGCCCTGAAAGCTGTTGCTGGTCTTCACCTTCCCCGGGCAGCCTACTCACAGGCACAACCGCACTGGGAATCTCTGCTTTCCCAAAGACGCAATCTCTCACGGTGCGCATCCTCGGCAGAGCCTGTTCCCGAAAAGGCAAACGTCCGGCTCCTTGTCCCACACGGAAGGTGGCAGCCCTGAAAGCTGTTGCTGGTCTTCACCTTCCCCGGGCAGCCTAGTCACAGGCACAACCGCACTGGGAATCTCTGCTTTCCCAAAGATGCAATCTCTCACGGTGCGCATCCTTGGCAGAGCCTGTTCCCGAAAAGGCAAACGTCCGGCTCCTTGTCCCACACGGAAGGTGGCAGCCCTGAAAGCTGTTGCTGGTCTTCACCTTCCCCGGGCAGCCTACTCACAGGCACAACCGCACTGGGAATCTCTGCTTTCCCAAAGACGCAATCTCTCACGGTGCGCATCCTCGGCAGAGCCTGTTCCCGAAAAGGCAAACGTCCGGCTCCTTGTCCCACACGGAAGGTGGCAGCCCTGAAAGCTGTTGCTGGTCTTCACCTTCCCCGGGCAGCCTACTCACAGGCACAACAGGTATTCGGATCTGTGCTTGCCCAGAGAAGGAACAGCTCACGGTGCGCATCCTCGGCAGAGCCTGTTCCCGAAAAGGCAAACGTCCGGCTCCTTGTCCCACACGGAAGGTGGCAGCCCTGAAAGCTGTTGCTGGTCTTCACCTTCCCCGGGCAGCCTAGTCACAGGCACAACCGCACTGGGAATCTCTGCTTTCCCAAAGACGCAATCTCTCACGGTGCGCATCCTCGGCAGAGCCTGTTCCCGAAAAGGCAAACGTCCGGCTCCTTGTCCCACACGGAAGGTGGCAGCCCTGAAAGCTGTTGCTGGTCTTCACCTTCCCCGGGCAGCCTGTTCACAGGCACAACCGCACTGGGAATCTCTGCTTTCCCAAAGACGCAATCTCTCACGGTGCGCATCCTCGGCAGAGCCTGTTCCCGAAAAGGCAAACGTCCGGCTCCTTGTCCCACACGGAAGGTGGCAGCCCTGAAAGCTGTTGCTGGTCTTCACCTTCCCCGGGCAGCCTACTCACAGGCACAACAGCTTTTGGGATCTGTGCTTGCCCAGAGAAGGAACAGCTCACGGTGCGCATCCTCGGCAGAGCCTGTTCCCGAAAAGGCAAACGTCCGGCTCCTTGTCCCACACGGAAGGTGGCAGCCCTGAAAGCTGTTGCTGGTCTTCACCTTCCCCGGGCAGCCTGTTCACAGGCACAACCGCACTGGGAATCTCTGCTTTCCCAAAGACGCAATCTCTCACGGTGCGCATCCTCGGCAGAGCCTGTTCCCGAAAAGGCAAACGTCCGGCTCCTTGTCCCACACGGAAGGTGGCAGCCCTGAAAGCTGTTGCTGGTCTTCACCTTCCCCGGGCAGCCTACTCACAGGCACAAAGGGTTTTGGGATCTGTGCTTTCCCAAAGACGCAATCTCTCACGGTGCGCATCCTCGGCAGAGCCTGTTCCCGAAAAGGCAAACGTCCGGCTCCTTGTCCCACACGGAAGGTGGCAGCCCTGAAAGCTGTTGCTGGTCTTCACCTTCCCCGGGCAGCCTACTCACAGGCACAACAGCTTTTGGGATCTGTGCTTGCCCAGAGAAGGAACAGCTCACGGTGCGCATCCTCGGCAGAGCCTGTTCCCGAAAAGGCAAACGTCCGGCTCCTTGTCCCACACGGAAGGTGGCAGCCCTGAAAGCTGTTGCTGGTCTTCACCTTCCCCGGGCAGCCTACTCACAGGCACAACCGCACTGGGAATCTCTGCTTTCCCAAAGATGCAATCTCTCACGGTGCGCATCCTCGGCAGAGCCTGTTCCCGAAAAGGCAAACGTCCGGCTCCTTGTCCCACACGGAAGGTGGCAGCCCTGAAAGCTGTTGCTGGTCTTCACCTTCCCCGGGCAGCCTACTCACAGGCACAACAGCTTTTGGGATCTGTGCTTGCCCAGAGAAGGAACAGCTCACGGTGCGCATCCTCGGCAGAGCCTGTTCCCGAAAAGGCAAACGTCCGGCTCCTTGTCCCACACGGAAGGTGGCAGCCCTGAAAGCTGTTGCTGGTCTTCACCTTCCCCGGGCAGCCTATTCACAGGCACAACAGCTTTTGGGATCTGTGCTTGCCCAGAGAAGGAACAGCTCACGGTGCGCATCCTCGGCAGAGCCTGTTCCCGAAAAGGCAAACGTCCGGCTCCTTGTCCCACACGGAAGGTGGCAGCCCTGAAAGCTGTTGCTGGTCTTCACCTTCCCCGGGCAGCCTACTCACAGGCACAACCGCACTGGGAATCTCTGCTTTCCCAAAGACGCAATCTCTCACGGTGCGCATCCTCGGCAGAGCCTGTTCCCGAAAAGGCAAACGTCCGGCTCCTTGTCCCACACGGAAGGTGGCAGCCCTGAAAGCTGTTGCTGGTCTTCACCTTCCCCGGGCAGCCTACTCACAGGCACAACAGCTTTTGGGATCTGTGCTTGCCCAGAGAAGGAACAGCTCACGGTGCGCATCCTCGGCAGAGCCTGTTCCCGAAAAGGCAAACGTCCGGCTCCTTGTCCCACACGGAAGGTGGCAGCCCTGAAAGCTGTTGCTGGTCTTCACCTTCCCCGGGCAGCCTAGTCATAGGCACAACAGGTATTCGGATCTGTGCTTGCCCAGAGAAGGAACAGCTCACGGTGCGCATCCTCGGCAGAGCCTGTTCCCGAAAAGGCAAACGTCCGGCTCCTTGTCCCACACGGAAGGTGGCAGCCCTGAAAGCTGTTGCTGGTCTTCACCTTCCCCGGGCAGCCTACTCACAGGCACAACAGCTTTTGGGATCTGTGCTTGCCCAGAGAAGGAACAGCTCACGGTGCGCATCCTCGGCAGAGCCTGTTCCCGAAAAGGCAAACGTCCGGCTCCTTGTCCCACACGGAAGGTGGCAGCCCTGAAAGCTGTTGCTGGTCTTCACCTTCCCCGGGCAGCCTAATCACAGGCACAACCGCACTGGGAATCTCTGCTTTCCCAAAGATGCAATCTCTCACGGTGCGCATCCTCGGCAGAGCCTGTTCCCGAAAAGGCAAACGTCCGGCTCCTTGTCCCACACGGAAGGTGGCAGCCCTGAAAGCTGTTGCTGGTCTTCACCTTCCCCGGGCAGCCTACTCACAGGCACAACCGCACTGGGAATCTCTGCTTTCCCAAAGACGCAATCTCTCACGGTGCGCATCCTCGGCAGAGCCTGTTCCCGAAAAGGCAAACGTCCGGCTCCTTGTCCCACACGGAAGGTGGCAGCCCTGAAAGCTGTTGCTGGTCTTCACCTTCCCCGGGCAGCCTAGTCACAGGCACAACCGCACTGGGAATCTCTGCTTTCCCAAAGACGCAATCTCTCACGGTGCGCATCCTCGGCAGAGCCTGTTCCCGAAAAGGCAAACGTCCGGCTCCTTGTCCCACACGGAAGGTGGCAGCCCTGAAAGCTGTTGCTGGTCTTCACCTTCCCCGGGCAGCCTACTCACAGGCACAACAGCTTTTGGGATCTGTGCTTGCCCAGAGAAGGAACAGCTCACGGTGCGCATCCTCGGCAGAGCCTGTTCCCGAAAAGGCAAACGTCCGGCTCCTTGTCCCACACGGAAGGTGGCAGCCCTGAAAGCTGTTGCTGGTCTTCACCTTCCCCGGGCAGCCTAGTCATAGGCACAACAGGTATTCGGATCTGTGCTTGCCCAGAGAAGGAACAGCTCACGGTGCGCATCCTCGGCAGAGCCTGTTCCCGAAAAGGCAAACGTCCGGCTCCTTGTCCCACACGGAAGGTGGCAGCCCTGAAAGCTGTTGCTGGTCTTCACCTTCCCCGGGCAGCCTACTCACAGGCACAACCGCACTGGGAATCTCTGCTTTCCCAAAGACGCAATCTCTCACGGTGCGCATCCTCGGCAGAGCCTGTTCCCGAAAAGGCAAACGTCCGGCTCCTTGTCCCACACGGAAGGTGGCAGCCCTGAAAGCTGTTGCTGGTCTTCACCTTCCCCGGGCAGCCTACTCACAGGCACAACCGCACTGGGAATCTCTGCTTTCCCAAAGATGCAATCTCTCACGGTGCGCATCCTCGGCAGAGCCTGTTCCCGAAAAGGCAAACGTCCGGCTCCTTGTCCCACACGGAAGGTGGCAGCCCTGAAAGCTGTTGCTGGTCTTCACCTTCCCCGGGCAGCCTAGTCACAGGCACAACCGCACTGGGAATCTCTGCTTTCCCAAAGACGCAATCTCTCACGGTGCGCATCCTCGGCAGAGCCTGTTCCCGAAAAGGCAAACGTCCGGCTCCTTGTCCCACACGGAAGGTGGCAGCCCTGAAAGCTGTTGCTGGTCTTCACCTTCCCCGGGCAGCCTATTCACAGGCACAACAGCTTTTGGGATCTGTGCTTGCCCAGAGAAGGAACAGCTCACGGTGCGCATCCTCGGCAGAGCCTGTTCCCGAAAAGGCAAACGTCCGGCTCCTTGTCCCACACGGAAGGTGGCAGCCCTGAAAGCTGTTGCTGGTCTTCACCTTCCCCGGGCAGCCTACTCACAGGCACAACCGCACTGGGAATCTCTGCTTTCCCAAAGACGCAATCTCTCACGGTGCGCATC
Source organism: Haliaeetus albicilla (assembly GCF_947461875.1). Classification (NCBI taxonomy): domain Eukaryota; kingdom Metazoa; phylum Chordata; class Aves; order Accipitriformes; family Accipitridae; genus Haliaeetus; species Haliaeetus albicilla. The sequence continues at coordinate 13,242,237 of NC_091507.1, forward strand.
CTCGGCAGAGCCTGTTCCCGAAAAGGCAAATGTCCGGCTCCTTGTCCCACACGGAAGGTGGCAGCCCTGAAAGCTGTTGCTGGTCTTCACCTTCCCCGGGCAGCCTACTCGCAGGCACAAAGGGTTTTGGGATCTGTGCTTTCCCAAAGACGCAATCTCTCACGGTGCGCATCCTCGGCAGAGCCTGTTCCCGAAAAGGCAAACGTCCGGCTCCTTGTCCCACACGGAAGGTGGCAGCCCTGAAAGCTGTTGCTGGTCTTCACCTTCCCCGGGCAGCCTACTCACAGGCACAACCGCACTGGGAATCTCTGCTTTCCCAAAGACGCAATCTCTCACGGTGCGCATCCTCGGCAGAGCCTGTTCCCGAAAAGGCAAACGTCCGGCTCCTTGTCCCACACGGAAGGTGGCAGCCCTGAAAGCTGTTGCTGGTCTTCACCTTCCCCGGGCAGCCTATTCATAGGCACAACAGGTATTCGGATCTGTGCTTGCCCAGAGAAGGAACAGCTCACGGTGCGCATCCTCGGCAGAGCCTGTTCCCGAAAAGGCAAACGTCCGGCTCCTTGTCCCACACGGAAGGTGGCAGCCCTGAAAGCTGTTGCTGGTCTTCACCTTCCCCGGGCAGCCTACTCACAGGCACAACAGCTTTTGGGATCTGTGCTTGCCCAGAGAAGGAACAGCTCACGGTGCGCATCCTCGGCAGAGCCTGTTCCCGAAAAGGCAAACGTCCGGCTCCTTGTCCCACACGGAAGGTGGCAGCCCTGAAAGCTGTTGCTGGTCTTCACCTTCCCCGGGCAGCCTAGTCACAGGCACAAAGGGTTTTGGGATCTCTGCTTTCCCAAAGATGCAATCTCTCACGGTGCGCATCCTCGGCAGAGCCTGTTCCCGAAAAGGCAAACGTCCGGCTCCTTGTCCCACACGGAAGGTGGCAGCCCTGAAAGCTGTTGCTGGTCTTCACCTTCCCCGGGCAGCCTACTCACAGGCACAACAGCTTTTGGGATCTGTGCTTGCCCAGAGAAGGAACAGCTCACGGTGCGCATCCTCGGCAGAGCCTGTTCCCGAAAAGGCAAACGTCCGGCTCCTTGTCCCACACGGAAGGTGGCAGCCCTGAAAGCTGTTGCTGGTCTTCACCTTCCCCGGGCAGCCTATTCATAGGCACAACAGGTATTCGGATCTGTGCTTGCCCAGAGAAGGAACAGCTCACGGTGCGCATCCTCGGCAGAGCCTGTTCCCGAAAAGGCAAACGTCCGGCTCCTTGTCCCACACGGAAGGTGGCAGCCCTGAAAGCTGTTGCTGGTCTTCACCTTCCCCGGGCAGCCTATTCACAGGCACAACAGCTTTTGGGATCTGTGCTTGCCCAGAGAAGGAACAGCTCACGGTGCGCATCCTCGGCAGAGCCTGTTCCCGAAAAGGCAAACGTCCGGCTCCTTGTCCCACACGGAAGGTGGCAGCCCTGAAAGCTGTTGCTGGTCTTCACCTTCCCCGGGCAGCCTACTCACAGGCACAACCGCACTGGGAATCTCTGCTTTCCCAAAGACGCAATCTCTCACGGTGCGCATCCTCGGCAGAGCCTGTTCCCGAAAAGGCAAACGTCCGGCTCCTTGTCCCACACGGAAGGTGGCAGCCCTGAAAGCTGTTGCTGGTCTTCACCTTCCCCGGGCAGCCTATTCATAGGCACAACAGGTATTCGGATCTGTGCTTGCCCAGAGAAGGAACAGCTCACGGTGCGCATCCTCGGCAGAGCCTGTTCCCGAAAAGGCAAACGTCCGGCTCCTTGTCCCACACGGAAGGTGGCAGCCCTGAAAGCTGTTGCTGGTCTTCACCTTCCCCGGGCAGCCTACTCACAGGCACAACCGCACTGGGAATCTCTGCTTTCCCAAAGACGCAATCTCTCACGGTGCGCATCCTCGGCAGAGCCTGTTCCCGAAAAGGCAAACGTCCGGCTCCTTGTCCCACACGGAAGGTGGCAGCCCTGAAAGCTGTTGCTGGTCTTCACCTTCCCCGGGCAGCCTACTCACAGGCACAACCGCACTGGGAATCTCTGCTTTCCCAAAGATGCAATCTCTCACGGTGCGCATCCTCGGCAGAGCCTGTTCCCGAAAAGGCAAACGTCCGGCTCCTTGTCCCACACGGAAGGTGGCAGCCCTGAAAGCTGTTGCTGGTCTTCACCTTCCCCGGGCAGCCTACTCACAGGCACAACCGCACTGGGAATCTCTGCTTTCCCAAAGACGCAATCTCTCACGGTGCGCATCCTCGGCAGAGCCTGTTCCCGAAAAGGCAAACGTCCGGCTCCTTGTCCCACACGGAAGGTGGCAGCCCTGAAAGCTGTTGCTGGTCTTCACCTTCCCCGGGCAGCCTACTCACAGGCACAAAGGGTTTTGGGATCTGTGCTTGCCCAGAGAAGGAACAGCTCACGGTGCGCATCCTCGGCAGAGCCTGTTCCCGAAAAGGCAAACGTCCGGCTCCTTGTCCCACACGGAAGGTGGCAGCCCTGAAAGCTGTTGCTGGTCTTCACCTTCCCCGGGCAGCCTAGTCACAGGCACAACCGCACTGGGAATCTCTGCTTTCCCAAAGACGCAATCTCTCACGGTGCGCATCCTCGGCAGAGCCTGTTCCCGAAAAGGCAAACGTCCGGCTCCTTGTCCCACACGGAAGGTGGCAGCCCTGAAAGCTGTTGCTGGTCTTCACCTTCCCCGGGCAGCCTAGTCACAGGCACAAAGGGTTTTGGGATCTGTGCTTTCCCAAAGATGCAATCTCTCACGGTGCGCATCCTCGGCAGAGCCTGTTCCCGAAAAGGCAAACGTCCGGCTCCTTGTCCCACACGGAAGGTGGCAGCCCTGAAAGCTGTTGCTGGTCTTCACCTTCCCCGGGCAGCCTACTCACAGGCACAACCGCACTGGGAATCTCTGCTTTCCCAAAGACGCAATCTCTCACGGTGCGCATCCTCGGCAGAGCCTGTTCCCGAAAAGGCAAATGTCCGGCTCCTTGTCCCACACGGAAGGTGGCAGCCCTGAAAGCTGTTGCTGGTCTTCACCTTCCCCGGGCAGCCTACTCGCAGGCACAAAGGGTTTTGGGATCTGTGCTTTCCCAAAGACGCAATCTCTCACGGTGCGCATCCTCGGCAGAGCCTGTTCCCGAAAAGGCAAACGTCCGGCTCCTTGTCCCACACGGAAGGTGGCAGCCCTGAAAGCTGTTGCTGGTCTTCACCTTCCCCGGGCAGCCTGTTCACAGGCACAACCGCACTGGGAATCTCTGCTTTCCCAAAGACGCAATCTCTCACGGTGCGCATCCTCGGCAGAGCCAGTTCCCGAAAAGGCAAACGTCCGGCTCCTTGTCCCACACGGAAGGTGGCAGCCCTGAAAGCTGTTGCTGGTCTTCACCTTCCCCGGGCAGCCTATTCATAGGCACAACAGGTATTCGGATCTGTGCTTGCCCAGAGAAGGAACAGCTCACGGTGCGCATCCTCGGCAGAGCCTGTTCCCGAAAAGGCAAACGTCCGGCTCCTTGTCCCACACGGAAGGTGGCAGCCCTGAAAGCTGTTGCTGGTCTTCACCTTCCCCGGGCAGCCTACTCACAGGCACAACAGCTTTTGGGATCTGTGCTTGCCCAGAGAAGGAACAGCTCACGGTGCGCATCCTCGGCAGAGCCTGTTCCCGAAAAGGCAAACGTCCGGCTCCTTGTCCCACACGGAAGGTGGCAGCCCTGAAAGCTGTTGCTGGTCTTCACCTTCCCCGGGCAGCCTGTTCACAGGCACAAACGCACTGGGAATCTCTGCTTTCCCAAAGACGCAATCTCTCACGGTGCGCATCCTCGGCAGAGCCTGTTCCCGAAAAGGCAAACGTCCGGCTCCTTGTCCCACACGGAAGGTGGCAGCCCTGAAAGCTGTTGCTGGTCTTCACCTTCCCCGGGCAGCCTACTCACAGGCACAACAGCTTTTGGGATCTGTGCTTGCCCAGAGAAGGAACAGCTCACGGTGCGCATCCTCGGCAGAGCCTGTTCCCGAAAAGGCAAACGTCCGGCTCCTTGTCCCACACGGAAGGTGGCAGCCCTGAAAGCTGTTGCTGGTCTTCACCTTCCCCGGGCAGCCTATTCATAGGCACAACAGGTATTCGGATCTGTGCTTGCCCAGAGAAGGAACAGCTCACGGTGCGCATCCTCGGCAGAGCCTGTTCCCGAAAAGGCAAACGTCCGGCTCCTTGTCCCACACGGAAGGTGGCAGCCCTGAAAGCTGTTGCTGGTCTTCACCTTCCCCGGGCAGCCTATTCACAGGCACAACAGCTTTTGGGATCTGTGCTTGCCCAGAGAAGGAACAGCTCACGGTGCGCATCCTCGGCAGAGCCTGTTCCCGAAAAGGCAAACGTCCGGCTCCTTGTCCCACACGGAAGGTGGCAGCCCTGAAAGCTGTTGCTGGTCTTCACCTTCCCCGGGCAGCCTAGTCACAGGCACAACCGCACTGGGAATCTCTGCTTTCCCAAAGACGCAATCTCTCACGGTGCGCATCCTCGGCAGAGCCTGTTCCCGAAAAGGCAAACGTCCGGCTCCTTGTCCCACACGGAAGGTGGCAGCCCTGAAAGCTGTTGCTGGTCTTCACCTTCCCCGGGCAGCCTATTCATAGGCACAACAGGTATTCGGATCTGTGCTTGCCCAGAGAAGGAACAGCTCACGGTGCGCATCCTCGGCAGAGCCTGTTCCCGAAAAGGCAAACGTCCGGCTCCTTGTCCCACACAGAAGGTGGCAGCCCTGAAAGCTGTTGCTGGTCTTCACCTTCCCCGGGCAGCCTACTCACAGGCACAACCGCACTGGGAATCTCTGCTTTCCCAAAGATGCAATCTCTCACGGTGCGCATCCTCGGCAGAGCCTGTTCCCGAAAAGGCAAACGTCCGGCTCCTTGTCCCACACGGAAGGTGGCAGCCCTGAAAGCTGTTGCTGGTCTTCACCTTCCCCGGGCAGCCTACTCACAGGCACAACAGGTATTCGGATCTGTGCTTGCCCAGAGAAGGAACAGCTCACGGTGCGCATCCTCGGCAGAGCCTGTTCCCGAAAAGGCAAACGTCCGGCTCCTTGTCCCACACGGAAGGTGGCAGCCCTGAAAGCTGTTGCTGGTCTTCACCTTCCCCGGGCAGCCTAGTCACAGGCACAACCGCACTGGGAATCTCTGCTTTCCCAAAGACGCAATCTCTCACGGTGCGCATCCTCGGCAGAGCCTGTTCCCGAAAAGGCAAACGTCCGGCTCCTTGTCCCACACGGAAGGTGGCAGCCCTGAAAGCTGTTGCTGGTCTTCACCTTCCCCGGGCAGCCTACTCACAGGCACAAAGGGTTTTGGGATCTGTGCTTGCCCAGAGAAGGAACAGCTCACGGTGCGCATCCTCGGCAGAGCCTGTTCCCGAAAAGGCAAACGTCCGGCTCCTTGTCCCACACGGAAGGTGGCAGCCCTGAAAGCTGTTGCTGGTCTTCACCTTCCCCGGGCAGCCTAGTCACAGGCACAACCGCACTGGGAATCTCTGCTTTCCCAAAGACGCAATCTCTCACGGTGCGCATCCTCGGCAGAGCCTGTTCCCGAAAAGGCAAACGTCCGGCTCCTTGTCCCACACGGAAGGTGGCAGCCCTGAAAGCTGTTGCTGGTCTTCACCTTCCCCGGGCAGCCTACTCACAGGCACAAAGGGTTTTGGGATCTGTGCTTTCCCAAAGATGCAATCTCTCACGGTGCGCATCCTCGGCAGAGCCTGTTCCCGAAAAGGCAAACGTCCGGCTCCTTGTCCCACACGGAAGGTGGCAGCCCTGAAAGCTGTTGCTGGTCTTCACCTTCCCCGGGCAGCCTACTCACAGGCACAACAGCTTTTGGGATCTGTGCTTGCCCAGAGAAGGAACAGCTCACGGTGCGCATCCTCGGCAGAGCCTGTTCCCGAAAAGGCAAACGTCCGGCTCCTTGTCCCACACGGAAGGTGGCAGCCCTGAAAGCTGTTGCTGGTCTTCACCTTCCCCGGGCAGCCTGTTCACAGGCACAACCGCACTGGGAATCACTGCTTTCCCAAAGACGCAATCTCTCACGGTGCGCATCCTCGGCAGAGCCTGTTCCCGAAAAGGCAAACGTCCGGCTCCTTGTCCCACACGGAAGGTGGCAGCCCTGAAAGCTGTTGCTGGTCTTCACCTTCCCCGGGCAGCCTAGTCACAGGCACAAAGGGTTTTGGGATCTGTGCTTTCCCAAAGATGCAATCTCTCACGGTGCGCATCCTCGGCAGAGCCTGTTCCCGAAAAGGCAAACGTCCGGCTCCTTGTCCCACACGGAAGGTGGCAGCCCTGAAAGCTGTTGCTGGTCTTCACCTTCCCCGGGCAGCCTGTTCACAGGCACAACCGCACTGGGAATCTCTGCTTTCCCAAAGACGCAATCTCTCACGGTGCGCATCCTCGGCAGAGCCTGTTCCCGAAAAGGCAAACGTCCGGCTCCTTGTCCCACACGGAAGGTGGCAGCCCTGAAAGCTGTTGCTGGTCTTCACCTTCCCCGGGCAGCCTATTCATAGGCACAACAGGTATTCGGATCTGTGCTTGCCCAGAGAAGGAACAGCTCACGGTGCGCATCCTCGGCAGAGCCTGTTCCCGAAAAGGCAAACGTCCGGCTCCTTGTCCCACACGGAAGGTGGCAGCCCTGAAAGCTGTTGCTGGTCTTCACCTTCCCCGGGCAGCCTACTCACAGGCACAACAGCTTTTGGGATCTGTGCTTGCCCAGAGAAGGAACAGCTCACGGTGCGCATCCTCGGCAGAGCCTGTTCCCGAAAAGGCAAACGTCCGGCTCCTTGTCCCACACGGAAGGTGGCAGCCCTGAAAGCTGTTGCTGGTCTTCACCTTCCCCGGGCAGCCTGTTCACAGGCACAAACGCACTGGGAATCTCTGCTTTCCCAAAGACGCAATCTCTCACGGTGCGCATCCTCGGCAGAGCCTGTTCCCGAAAAGGCAAACGTCCGGCTCCTTGTCCCACACGGAAGGTGGCAGCCCTGAAAGCTGTTGCTGGTCTTCACCTTCCCCGGGCAGCCTACTCACAGGCACAACAGCTTTTGGGATCTGTGCTTGCCCAGAGAAGGAACAGCTCACGGTGCGCATCCTCGGCAGAGCCTGTTCCCGAAAAGGCAAACGTCCGGCTCCTTGTCCCACACGGAAGGTGGCAGCCCTGAAAGCTGTTGCTGGTCTTCACCTTCCCCGGGCAGCCTGTTCACAGGCACAACCGCACTGGGAATCTCTGCTTTCCCAAAGACGCAATCTCTCACGGTGCGCATCCTCGGCAGAGCCTGTTCCCGAAAAGGCAAACGTCCGGCTCCTTGTCCCACACGGAAGGTGGCAGCCCTGAAAGCTGTTGCTGGTCTTCACCTTCCCCGGGCAGCCTAGTCACAGGCACAAAGGGTTTTGGGATCTGTGCTTTCCCAAAGATGCAATCTCTCACGGTGCGCATCCTCGGCAGAGCCTGTTCCCGAAAAGGCAAACGTCCGGCTCCTTGTCCCACACGGAAGGTGGCAGCCCTGAAAGCTGTTGCTGGTCTTCACCTTCCCCGGGCAGCCTACTCACAGGCACAACAGCTTTTGGGATCTGTGCTTGCCCAGAGAAGGAACAGCTCACGGTGCGCATCCTCGGCAGAGCCTGTTCCCGAAAAGGCAAACGTCCGGCTCCTTGTCCCACACGGAAGGTGGCAGCCCTGAAAGCTGTTGCTGGTCTTCACCTTCCCCGGGCAGCCTACTCACAGGCACAACCGCACTGGGAATCTCTGCTTTCCCAAAGACGCAATCTCTCACGGTGCGCATCCTCGGCAGAGCCTGTTCCCGAAAAGGCAAACGTCCGGCTCCTTGTCCCACATGGAAGGTGGCAGCCCTGAAAGCTGTTGCTGGTCTTCACCTTCCCCGGGCAGCCTATTCATAGGCACAACAGGTATTCGGATCTGTGCTTGCCCAGAGAAGGAACAGCTCACGGTGCGCATCCTCGGCAGAGCCTGTTCCCGAAAAGGCAAACGTCCGGCTCCTTGTCCCACACGGAAGGTGGCAGCCCTGAAAGCTGTTGCTGGTCTTCACCTTCCCCGGGCAGCCTACTCACAGGCACAACCGCACTGGGAATCTCTGCTTTCCCAAAGACGCAATCTCTCACGGTGCGCATCCTCGGCAGAGCCTGTTCCCGAAAAGGCAAACGTCCGGCTCCTTGTCCCACACGGAAGGTGGCAGCCCTGAAAGCTGTTGCTGGTCTTCACCTTCCCCGGGCAGCCTACTCACAGGCACAACCGCACTGGGAATCTCTGCTTTCCCAAAGATGCAATCTCTCACGGTGCGCATCCTCGGCAGAGCCTGTTCCCGAAAAGGCAAACGTCCGGCTCCTTGTCCCACACGGAAGGTGGCAGCCCTGAAAGCTGTTGCTGGTCTTCACCTTCCCCGGGCAGCCTAGTCACAGGCACAACCGCACTGGGAATCTCTGCTTTCCCAAAGACGCAATCTCTCACGGTGCGCATCCTCGGCAGAGCCTGTTCCCGAAAAGGCAAACGTCCGGCTCCTTGTCCCACACGGAAGGTGGCAGCCCTGAAAGCTGTTGCTGGTCTTCACCTTCCCCGGGCAGCCTACTCACAGGCACAAAGGGTTTTGGGATCTGTGCTTGCCCAGAGAAGGAACAGCTCACGGTGCGCATCCTCGGCAGAGCCTGTTCCCGAAAAGGCAAACGTCCGGCTCCTTGTCCCACACGGAAGGTGGCAGCCCTGAAAGCTGTTGCTGGTCTTCACCTTCCCCGGGCAGCCTAGTCACAGGCACAACCGCACTGGGAATCTCTGCTTTCCCAAAGACGCAATCTCTCACGGTGCGCATCCTCGGCAGAGCCTGTTCCCGAAAAGGCAAACGTCCGGCTCCTTGTCCCACACGGAAGGTGGCAGCCCTGAAAGCTGTTGCTGGTCTTCACCTTCCCCGGGCAGCCTACTCACAGGCACAACAGCTTTTGGGATCTGTGCTTTCCCAAAGATGCAATCTCTCACGGTGCGCATCCTCGGCAGAGCCTGTTCCCGAAAAGGCAAACGTCCGGCTCCTTGTCCCACACGGAAGGTGGCAGCCCTGAAAGCTGTTGCTGGTCTTCACCTTCCCCGGGCAGCCTACTCACAGGCACAACAGCTTTTGGGATCTGTGCTTGCCCAGAGAAGGAACAGCTCACGGTGCGCATCCTCGGCAGAGCCTGTTCCCGAAAAGGCAAACGTCCGGCTCCTTGTCCCACACGGAAGGTGGCAGCCCTGAAAGCTGTTGCTGGTCTTCACCTTCCCCGGGCAGCCTGTTCACAGGCACAACCGCACTGGGAATCTCTGCTTTCCCAAAGACGCAATCTCTCACGGTGCGCATCCTCGGCAGAGCCTGTTCCCGAAAAGGCAAACGTCCGGCTCCTTGTCCCACATGGAAGGTGGCAGCCCTGAAAGCTGTTGCTGGTCTTCACCTTCCCCGGGCAGCCTATTCATAGGCACAACAGGTATTCGGATCTGTGCTTGCCCAGAGAAGGAACAGCTCACGGTGCGCATCCTCGGCAGAGCCTGTTCCCGAAAAGGCAAACGTCCGGCTCCTTGTCCCACACGGAAGGTGGCAGCCCTGAAAGCTGTTGCTGGTCTTCACCTTCCCCGGGCAGCCTATTCATAGGCACAACAGGTATTCGGATCTGTGCTTGCCCAGAGAAGGAACAGCTCACGGTGCGCATCCTCGGCAGAGCCTGTTCCCGAAAAGGCAAACGTCCGGCTCCTTGTCCCACACGGAAGGTGGCAGCCCTGAAAGCTGTTGCTGGTCTTCACCTTCCCCGGGCAGCCTACTCACAGGCACAACCGCACTGGGAATCTCTGCTTTCCCAAAGATGCAATCTCTCACGGTGCGCATCCTCGGCAGAGCCTGTTCCCGAAAAGGCAAACGTCCGGCTCCTTGTCCCACACGGAAGGTGGCAGCCCTGAAAGCTGTTGCTGGTCTTCACCTTCCCCGGGCAGCCTACTCACAGGCACAAAGGGTTTTGGGATCTGTGCTTGCCCAGAGAAGGAACAGCTCACGGTGCGCATCCTCGGCAGAGCCTGTTCCCGAAAAGGCAAACGTCCGGCTCCTTGTCCCACACGGAAGGTGGCAGCCCTGAAAGCTGTTGCTGGTCTTCACCTTCCCCGGGCAGCCTACTCACAGGCACAACCGCACTGGGAATCTCTGCTTTCCCAAAGACGCAATCTCTCACGGTGCGCATCCTCGGCAGAGCCTGTTCCCGAAAAGGCAAACGTCCGGCTCCTTGTCCCACACGGAAGGTGGCAGCCCTGAAAGCTGTTGCTGGTCTTCACCTTCCCCGGGCAGCCTATTCATAGGCACAACAGGTATTCGGATCTGTGCTTGCCCAGAGAAGGAACAGCTCACGGTGCGCATCCTCGGCAGAGCCTGTTCCCGAAAAGGCAAACGTCCGGCTCCTTGTCCCACACGGAAGGTGGCAGCCCTGAAAGCTGTTGCTGGTCTTCACCTTCCCCGGGCAGCCTAGTCATAGGCACAACAGGTATTCGGATCTGTGCTTGCCCAGAGAAGGAACAGCTCACGGTGCGCATCCTCGGCAGAGCCTGTTCCCGAAAAGGCAAACGTCCGGCTCCTTGTCCCACACGGAAGGTGGCAGCCCTGAAAGCTGTTGCTGGTCTTCACCTTCCCCGGGCAGCCTACTCACAGGCACAACCGCACTGGGAATCTCTGCTTTCCCAAAGATGCAATCTCTCACGGTGCGCATCCTCGGCAGAGCCTGTTCCCGAAAAGGCAAACGTCCGGCTCCTTGTCCCACACGGAAGGTGGCAGCCCTGAAAGCTGTTGCTGGTCTTCACCTTCCCCGGGCAGCCTATTCATAGGCACAACAGGTATTCGGATCTGTGCTTGCCCAGAGAAGGAACAGCTCACGGTGCGCATCCTCGGCAGAGCCTGTTCCCGAAAAGGCAAACGTCCGGCTCCTTGTCCCACACGGAAGGTGGCAGCCCTGAAAGCTGTTGCTGGTCTTCACCTTCCCCGGGCAGCCTAGTCATAGGAACAACAGGTATTCGGATCTGTGCTTGCCCAGAGAAGGAACAGCTCACGGTGCGCATCCTCGGCAGAGCCTGTTCCCGAAAAGGCAAACGTCCGGCTCCTTGTCCCACACGGAAGGTGGCAGCCCTGAAAGCTGTTGCTGGTCTTCACCTTCCCCGGGCAGCCTACTCACAGGCACAACCGCACTGGGAATCTCTGCTTTCCCAAAGACGCAATCTCTCACGGTGCGCATCCTCGGCAGAGCCTGTTCCCGAAAAGGCAAACGTCCGGCTCCTTGTCCCACACGGAAGGTGGCAGCCCTGAAAGCTGTTGCTGGTCTTCACCTTCCCCGGGCAGCCTAGTCATAGGCACAACAGGTATTCGGATCTGTGCTTGCCCAGAGAAGGAACAGCTCACGGTGCGCATCCTCGGCAGAGCCTGTTCCCGAAAAGGCAAACGTCCGGCTCCTTGTCCCACACGGAAGGTGGCAGCCCTGAAAGCTGTTGCTGGTCTTCACCTTCCCCGGGCAGCCTACTCACAGGCACAACCGCACTGGGAATCTCTGCTTTCCCAAAGACGCAATCTCTCACGGTGCGCATCCTCGGCAGAGCCTGTTCCCGAAAAGGCAAACGTCCGGCTCCTTGTCCCACACGGAAGGTGGCAGCCCTGAAAGCTGTTGCTGGTCTTCACCTTCCCCGGGCAGCCTACTCACAGGCACAACCGCACTGGGAATCTCTGCTTTCCCAAAGATGCAATCTCTCACGGTGCGCATCCTCGGCAGAGCCTGTTCCCGAAAAGGCAAACGTCCGGCTCCTTGTCCCACACGGAAGGTGGCAGCCCTGAAAGCTGTTGCTGGTCTTCACCTTCCCCGGGCAGCCTATTCATAGGCATAACAGGTATTCGGATCTGTGCTTGCCCAGAGAAGGAACAGCTCACGGTGCGCATCCTCGGCAGAGCCTGTTCCCGAAAAGGCAAACGTCCGGCTCCTTGTCCCACACGGAAGGTGGCAGCCCTGAAAGCTGTTGCTGGTCTTCACCTTCCCCGGGCAGCCTACTCACAGGCACAACCGCACTGGGAATCTCTGCTTTCCCAAAGACGCAATCTCTCACGGTGCGCATCCTCGGCAGAGCCTGTTCCCGAAAAGGCAAACGTCCGGCTCCTTGTCCCACACGGAAGGTGGCAGCCCTGAAAGCTGTTGCTGGTCTTCACCTTCCCCGGGCAGCCTACTCACAGGCACAACCGCACTGGGAATCTCTGCTTTCCCAAAGATGCAATCTCTCACGGTGCGCATCCTCGGCAGAGCCTGTTCCCGAAAAGGCAAACGTCCGGCTCCTTGTCCCACACGGAAGGTGGCAGCCCTGAAAGCTGTTGCTGGTCTTCACCTTCCCCGGGCAGCCTATTCATAGGCACAACAGGTATTCGGATCTGTGCTTGCCCAGAGAAGGAACAGCTCACGGTGCGCATCCTCGGCAGAGCCTGTTCCCGAAAAGGCAAACGTCCGGCTCCTTGTCCCACACGGAAGGTGGCAGCCCTGAAAGCTGTTGCTGGTCTTCACCTTCCCCGGGCAGCCTACTCACAGGCACAACCGCACTGGGAATCTCTGCTTTCCCAAAGATGCAATCTCTCACGGTGCGCATCCTCGGCAGAGCCTGTTCCCGAAAAGGCAAACGTCCGGCTCCTTGTCCCACACGGAAGGTGGCAGCCCTGAAAGCTGTTGCTGGTCTTCACCTTCCCCGGGCAGCCTACTCACAGGCACAACAGCTTTTGGGATCTGTGCTTGCCCAGAGAAGGAACAGCTCACGGTGCGCATCCTCGGCAGAGCCTGTTCCTGAAAAGGCAAACGTCCGGCTCCTTGTCCCACACGGAAGGTGGCAGCCCTGAAAGCTGTTGCTGGTCTTCACCTTCCCCGGGCAGCCTATTCATAGGCACAACAGGTATTCGGATCTGTGCTTGCCCAGAGAAGGAACAGCTCACGGTGCGCATCCTCGGCAGAGCCTGTTCCCGAAAAGGCAAACGTCCGGCTCCTTGTCCCACACGGAAGGTGGCAGCCCTGAAAGCTGTTGCTGGTCTTCACCTTCCCCGGGCAGCCTAGTCACAGGCACAACCGCACTGGGAATCTCTGCTTTCCCAAAGATGCAATCTCTCACGGTGCGCATCCTCGGCAGAGCCTGTTCCCGAAAAGGCAAACGTCCGGCTCCTTGTCCCACACGGAAGGTGGCAGCCCTGAAAGCTGTTGCTGGTCTTCACCTTCCCCGGGCAGCCTACTCATAGGCACAACAGGTATTCGGATCTGTGCTTGCCCAGAGAAGGAACAGCTCACGGTGCGCATCCTCGGCAGAGCCTGTTCCCGAAAAGGCAAACGTCCGGCTCCTTGTCCCACACGGAAGGTGGCAGCCCTGAAAGCTGTTGCTGGTCTTCACCTTCCCCGGGCAGCCTACTCACAGGCACAACCGCACTGGGAATCTCTGCTTTCCCAAAGATGCAATCTCTCACGGTGCGCATCCTCGGCAGAGCCTGTTCCCGAAAAGGCAAACGTCCGGCTCCTTGTCCCACACGGAAGGTGGCAGCCCTGAAAGCTGTTGCTGGTCTTCACCTTCCCCGGGCAGCCTACTCACAGGCACAACAGCTTTTGGGATCTGTGCTTGCCCAGAGAAGGAACAGCTCACGGTGCGCATCCTCGGCAGAGCCTGTTCCCGAAAAGGCAAACGTCCGGCTCCTTGTCCCACACGGAAGGTGGCAGCCCTGAAAGCTGTTGCTGGTCTTCACCTTCCCCGGGCAGCCTATTCACAGGCACAACAGCTTTTGGGATCTGTGCTTGCCCAGAGAAGGAACAGCTCACGGTGCGCATCCTCGGCAGAGCCTGTTCCCGAAAAGGCAAACGTCCGGCTCCTTGTCCCACACGGAAGGTGGCAGCCCTGAAAGCTGTTGCTGGTCTTCACCTTCCCCGGGCAGCCTATTCATAGGCATAACAGGTATTCGGATCTGTGCTTGCCCAGAGAAGGAACAGCTCACGGTGCGCATCCTCGGCAGAGCCTGTTCCCGAAAAGGCAAACGTCCGGCTCCTTGTCCCACACGGAAGGTGGCAGCCCTGAAAGCTGTTGCTGGTCTTCACCTTCCCCGGGCAGCCTACTCACAGGCACAACCGCACTGGGAATCTCTGCTTTCCCAAAGACGCAATCTCTCACGGTGCGCATCCTCGGCAGAGCCTGTTCCCGAAAAGGCAAACGTCCGGCTCCTTGTCCCACACGGAAGGTGGCAGCCCTGAAAGCTGTTGCTGGTCTTCACCTTCCCCGGGCAGCCTACTCACAGGCACAACCGCACTGGGAATCTCTGCTTTCCCAAAGATGCAATCTCTCACGGTGCGCATCCTCGGCAGAGCCTGTTCCCGAAAAGGCAAACGTCCGGCTCCTTGTCCCACACGGAAGGTGGCAGCCCTGAAAGCTGTTGCTGGTCTTCACCTTCCCCGGGCAGCCTAGTCACAGGCACAACCGCACTGGGAATCTCTGCTTTCCCAAAGACGCAATCTCTCACGGTGCGCATCCTCGGCAGAGCCTGTTCCCGAAAAGGCAAACGTCCGGCTCCTTGTCCCACACGGAAGGTGGCAGCCCTGAAAGCTGTTGCTGGTCTTCACCTTCCCCGGGCAGCCTAGTCACAGGCACAACCGCACTGGGAATCTCTGCTTTCCCAAAGACGCAATCTCTCACGGTGCGCATCCTCGGCAGAGCCTGTTCCCGAAAAGGCAAACGTCCGGCTCCTTGTCCCACACGGAAGGTGGCAGCCCTGAAAGCTGTTGCTGGTCTTCACCTTCCCCGGGCAGCCTATTCATAGGCACAACAGGTATTCGGATCTGTGCTTGCCCAGAGAAGGAACAGCTCACGGTGCGCATCCTCGGCAGAGCCTGTTCCCGAAAAGGCAAACGTCCGGCTCCTTGTCCCACACGGAAGGTGGCAGCCCTGAAAGCTGTTGCTGGTCTTCACCTTCCCCGGGCAGCCTACTCACAGGCACAACCGCACTGGGAATCTCTGCTTTCCCAAAGACGCAATCTCTCACGGTGCGCATCCTCGGCAGAGCCTGTTCCCGAAAAGGCAAACGTCCGGCTCCTTGTCCCACACGGAAGGTGGCAGCCCTGAAAGCTGTTGCTGGTCTTCACCTTCCCCGGGCAGCCTACTCACAGGCACAACCGCACTGGGAATCTCTGCTTTCCCAAAGATGCAATCTCTCACGGTGCGCATCCTCGGCAGAGCCTGTTCCCGAAAAGGCAAACGTCCGGCTCCTTGTCCCACACGGAAGGTGGCAGCCCTGAAAGCTGTTGCTGGTCTTCACCTTCCCCGGGCAGCCTAGTCACAGGCACAACCGCACTGGGAATCTCTGCTTTCCCAAAGACGCAATCTCTCACGGTGCGCATCCTCGGCAGAGCCTGTTCCCGAAAAGGCAAACGTCCGGCTCCTTGTCCCACACGGAAGGTGGCAGCCCTGAAAGCTGTTGCTGGTCTTCACCTTCCCCGGGCAGCCTACTCACAGGCACAAAGGGTTTTGGGATCTGTGCTTGCCCAGAGAAGGAACAGCTCACGGTGCGCATCCTCGGCAGAGCCTGTTCCCGAAAAGGCAAACGTCCGGCTCCTTGTCCCACACGGAAGGTGGCAGCCCTGAAAGCTGTTGCTGGTCTTCACCTTCCCCGGGCAGCCTACTCACAGGCACAACCGCACTGGGAATCTCTGCTTTCCCAAAGATGCAATCTCTCACGGTGCGCATCCTCGGCAGAGCCTGTTCCCGAAAAGGCAAACGTCCGGCTCCTTGTCCCACACGGAAGGTGGCAGCCCTGAAAGCTGTTGCTGGTCTTCACCTTCCCCGGGCAGCCTATTCATAGGCACAACAGGTATTCGGATCTGTGCTTGCCCAGAGAAGGAACAGCTCACGGTGCGCATCCTCGGCAGAGCCTGTTCCCGAAAAGGCAAACGTCCGGCTCCTTGTCCCACACGGAAGGTGGCAGCCCTGAAAGCTGTTGCTGGTCTTCACCTTCCCCGGGCAGCCTATTCACAGGCACAACAGCTTTTGGGATCTGTGCTTGTCCAGAGAAGGAACAGCTCACGGTGCGCATCCTCGGCAGAGCCTGTTCCCGAAAAGGCAAACGTCCGGCTCCTTGTCCCACACGGAAGGTGGCAGCCCTGAAAGCTGTTGCTGGTCTTCACCTTCCCCGGGCAGCCTACTCACAGGCACAACCGCACTGGGAATCTCTGCTTTCCCAAAGACGCAATCTCTCACGGTGCGCATCCTCGGCAGAGCCTGTTCCCGAAAAGGCAAACGTCCGGCTCCTTGTCCCACACGGAAGGTGGCAGCCCTGAAAGCTGTTGCTGGTCTTCACCTTCCCCGGGCAGCCTAGTCATAGGCACAACAGGTATTCGGATCTGTGCTTGCCCAGAGAAGGAACAGCTCACGGTGCGCATCCTCGGCAGAGCCTGTTCCCGAAAAGGCAAACGTCCGGCTCCTTGTCCCACACGGAAGGTGGCAGCCCTGAAAGCTGTTGCTGGTCTTCACCTTCCCCGGGCAGCCTACTCACAGGCACAACCGCACTGGGAATCTCTGCTTTCCCAAAGACGCAATCTCTCACGGTGCGCATCCTCGGCAGAGCCTGTTCCCGAAAAGGCAAACGTCCGGCTCCTTGTCCCACACGGAAGGTGGCAGCCCTGAAAGCTGTTGCTGGTCTTCACCTTCCCCGGGCAGCCTACTCACAGGCACAACCGCACTGGGAATCTCTGCTTTCCCAAAGACGCAATCTCTCACGGTGCGCATCCTCGGCAGAGCCTGTTCCCGAAAAGGCAAACGTCCGGCTCCTTGTCCCACACGGAAGGTGGCAGCCCTGAAAGCTGTTGCTGGTCTTCACCTTCCCCGGGCAGCCTAGTCACAGGCACAACCGCACTGGGAATCTCTGCTTTCCCAAAGACGCAATCTCTCACGGTGCGCATCCTCGGCAGAGCCTGTTCCCGAAAAGGCAAACGTCCGGCTCCTTGTCCCACACGGAAGGTGGCAGCCCTGAAAGCTGTTGCTGGTCTTCACCTTCCCCGGGCAGCCTACTCGCAGGCACAAAGGGTTTTGGGATCTGTGCTTTCCCAAAGACGCAATCTCTCACGGTGCGCATCCTCGGCAGAGCCTGTTCCCGAAAAGGCAAACGTCCGGCTCCTTGTCCCACACGGAAGGTGGCAGCCCTGAAAGCTGTTGCTGGTCTTCACCTTCCCCGGGCAGCCTATTCATAGGCACAACAGGTATTCGGATCTGTGCTTGCCCAGAGAAGGAACAGCTCACGGTGCGCATCCTCGGCAGAGCCTGTTCCCGAAAAGGCAAACGTCCGGCTCCTTGTCCCACACGGAAGGTGGCAGCCCTGAAAGCTGTTGCTGGTCTTCACCTTCCCCGGGCAGCCTACTCACAGGCACAACCGCACTGGGAATCTCTGCTTTCCCAAAGATGCAATCTCTCACGGTGCGCATCCTCGGCAGAGCCTGTTCCCGAAAAGGCAAACGTCCGGCTCCTTGTCCCACACGGAAGGTGGCAGCCCTGAAAGCTGTTGCTGGTCTTCACCTTCCCCGGGCAGCCTACTCACAGGCACAACAGCTTTTGGGATCTGTGCTTGCCCAGAGAAGGAACAGCTCACGGTGCGCATCCTCGGCAGAGCCTGTTCCCGAAAAGGCAAACGTCCGGCTCCTTGTCCCACACGGAAGGTGGCAGCCCTGAAAGCTGTTGCTGGTCTTCACCTTCCCCGGGCAGCCTATTCATAGGCACAACAGGTATTCGGATCTGTGCTTGCCCAGAGAAGGAACAGCTCACGGTGCGCATCCTCGGCAGAGCCTGTTCCCGAAAAGGCAAACGTCCGGCTCCTTGTCCCACACGGAAGGTGGCAGCCCTGAAAGCTGTTGCTGGTCTTCACCTTCCCCGGGCAGCCTAGTCACAGGCACAACCGCACTGGGAATCTCTGCTTTCCCAAAGATGCAATCTCTCACGGTGCGCATCCTCGGCAGAGCCTGTTCCCGAAAAGGCAAACGTCCGGCTCCTTGTCCCACACGGAAGGTGGCAGCCCTGAAAGCTGTTGCTGGTCTTCACCTTCCCCGGGCAGCCTAGTCATAGGCACAACAGGTATTCGGATCTGTGCTTGCCCAGAGAAGGAACAGCTCACGGTGCGCATCCTCGGCAGAGCCTGTTCCCGAAAAGGCAAACGTCCGGCTCCTTGTCCCACACGGAAGGTGGCAGCCCTGAAAGCTGTTGCTGGTCTTCACCTTCCCCGGGCAGCCTACTCACAGGCACAACCGCACTGGGAATCTCTGCTTTCCCAAAGATGCAATCTCTCACGGTGCGCATCCTCGGCAGAGCCTGTTCCCGAAAAGGCAAACGTCCGGCTCCTTGTCCCACACGGAAGGTGGCAGCCCTGAAAGCTGTTGCTGGTCTTCACCTTCCCCGGGCAGCCTACTCACAGGCACAACAGCTTTTGGGATCTGTGCTTGCCCAGAGAAGGAACAGCTCACGGTGCGCATCCTCGGCAGAGCCTGTTCCCGAAAAGGCAAACGTCCGGCTCCTTGTCCCACACGGAAGGTGGCAGCCCTGAAAGCTGTTGCTGGTCTTCACCTTCCCCGGGCAGCCTATTCATAGGCACAACAGGTATTCGGATCTGTGCTTGCCCAGAGAAGGAACAGCTCACGGTGCGCATCCTCGGCAGAGCCTGTTCCCGAAAAGGCAAACGTCCGGCTCCTTGTCCCACACGGAAGGTGGCAGCCCTGAAAGCTGTTGCTGGTCTTCACCTTCCCCGGGCAGCCTATTCACAGGCACAACAGCTTTTGGGATCTGTGCTTGCCCAGAGAAGGAACAGCTCACGGTGCGCATCCTCGGCAGAGCCTGTTCCCGAAAAGGCAAACGTCCGGCTCCTTGTCCCACACGGAAGGTGGCAGCCCTGAAAGCTGTTGCTGGTCTTCACCTTCCCCGGGCAGCCTAGTCACAGGCACAACCGCACTGGGAATCTCTGCTTTCCCAAAGACGCAATCTCTCACGGTGCGCATCCTCGGCAGAGCCTGTTCCCGAAAAGGCAAACGTCCGGCTCCTTGTCCCACACGGAAGGTGGCAGCCCTGAAAGCTCTTGCTGGTCTTCACCTTCCCCGGGCAGCCTATTCATAGGCACAACAGGTATTCGGATCTGTGCTTGCCCAGAGAAGGAACAGCTCACGGTGCGCATCCTCGGCAGAGCCTGTTCCCGAAAAGGCAAACGTCCGGCTCCTTGTCCCACACGGAAGGTGGCAGCCCTGAAAGCTGTTGCTGGTCTTCACCTTCCCCGGGCAGCCTACTCACAGGCACAACCGCACTGGGAATCTCTGCTTTCCCAAAGACGCAATCTCTCACGGTGCGCATCCTCGGCAGAGCCTGTTCCCGAAAAGGCAAACGTCCGGCTCCTTGTCCCACACGGAAGGTGGCAGCCCTGAAAGCTGTTGCTGGTCTTCACCTTCCCCGGGCAGCCTACTCACAGGCACAACCGCACTGGGAATCTCTGCTTTCCCAAAGATGCAATCTCTCACGGTGCGCATCCTCGGCAGAGCCTGTTCCCGAAAAGGCAAACGTCCGGCTCCTTGTCCCACACGGAAGGTGGCAGCCCTGAAAGCTGTTGCTGGTCTTCACCTTCCCCGGGCAGCCTAGTCACAGGCACAACCGCACTGGGAATCTCTGCTTTCCCAAAGACGCAATCTCTCACGGTGCGCATCCTCGGCAGAGCCTGTTCCCGAAAAGGCAAACGTCCGGCTCCTTGTCCCACACGGAAGGTGGCAGCCCTGAAAGCTGTTGCTGGTCTTCACCTTCCCCGGGCAGCCTACTCACAGGCACAACAGCTTTTGGGATCTGTGCTTGCCCAGAGAAGGAACAGCTCACGGTGCGCATCCTCGGCAGAGCCTGTTCCCGAAAAGGCAAACGTCCGGCTCCTTGTCCCACACGGAAGGTGGCAGCCCTGAAAGCTGTTGCTGGTCTTCACCTTCCCCGGGCAGCCTACTCACAGGCACAACCGCACTGGGAATCTCTGCTTTCCCAAAGACGCAATCTCTCACGGTGCGCATCCTCGGCAGAGCCTGTTCCCGAAAAGGCAAACGTCCGGCTCCTTGTCCCACACGGAAGGTGGCAGCCCTGAAAGCTGTTGCTGGTCTTCACCTTCCCCGGGCAGCCTACTCACAGGCACAAAGGGTTTTGGGATCTGTGCTTTCCCAAAGATGCAATCTCTCACGGTGCGCATCCTCGGCAGAGCCTGTTCCCGAAAAGGCAAACGTCCGGCTCCTTGTCCCACACGGAAGGTGGCAGCCCTGAAAGCTGTTGCTGGTCTTCACCTTCCCCGGGCAGCCTACTCACAGGCACAACAGCTTTTGGGATCTGTGCTTGCCCAGAGAAGGAACAGCTCACGGTGCGCATCCTCGGCAGAGCCTGTTCCCGAAAAGGCAAACGTCCGGCTCCTTGTCCCACACGGAAGGTGGCAGCCCTGAAAGCTGTTGCTGGTCTTCACCTTCCCCGGGCAGCCTGTTCACAGGCACAACCGCACTGGGAATCTCTGCTTTCCCAAAGACGCAATCTCTCACGGTGCGCATCCTCGGCAGAGCCTGTTCCCGAAAAGGCAAACGTCCGGCTCCTTGTCCCACACGGAAGGTGGCAGCCCTGAAAGCTGTTGCTGGT
Organism: Haliaeetus albicilla; assembly: GCF_947461875.1. Classification (NCBI taxonomy): domain Eukaryota; kingdom Metazoa; phylum Chordata; class Aves; order Accipitriformes; family Accipitridae; genus Haliaeetus; species Haliaeetus albicilla. The sequence goes on from NC_091507.1 coordinate 13,262,908, forward strand.
CTTCACCTTCCCCGGGCAGCCTAGTCACAGGCACAAAGGGTTTTGGGATCTGTGCTTTCCCAAAGATGCAATCTCTCACGGTGCGCATCCTCGGCAGAGCCTGTTCCCGAAAAGGCAAACGTCCGGCTCCTTGTCCCACACGGAAGGTGGCAGCCCTGAAAGCTGTTGCTGGTCTTCACCTTCCCCGGGCAGCCTACTCACAGGCACAACAGCTTTTGGGATCTGTGCTTGCCCAGAGAAGGAACAGCTCACGGTGCGCATCCTCGGCAGAGCCTGTTCCCGAAAAGGCAAACGTCCGGCTCCTTGTCCCACACGGAAGGTGGCAGCCCTGAAAGCTGTTGCTGGTCTTCACCTTCCCCGGGCAGCCTGTTCACAGGCACAACCGCACTGGGAATCTCTGCTTTCCCAAAGACGCAATCTCTCACGGTGCGCATCCTCGGCAGAGCCTGTTCCCGAAAAGGCAAACGTCCGGCTCCTTGTCCCACATGGAAGGTGGCAGCCCTGAAAGCTGTTGCTGGTCTTCACCTTCCCCGGGCAGCCTATTCATAGGCACAACAGGTATTCGGATCTGTGCTTGCCCAGAGAAGGAACAGCTCACGGTGCGCATCCTCGGCAGAGCCTGTTCCCGAAAAGGCAAACGTCCGGCTCCTTGTCCCACACGGAAGGTGGCAGCCCTGAAAGCTGTTGCTGGTCTTCACCTTCCCCGGGCAGCCTACTCACAGGCACAACAGCTTTTGGGATCTGTGCTTGCCCAGAGAAGGAACAGCTCACGGTGCGCATCCTCGGCAGAGCCTGTTCCCGAAAAGGCAAACGTCCGGCTCCTTGTCCCACACGGAAGGTGGCAGCCCTGAAAGCTGTTGCTGGTCTTCACCTTCCCCGGGCAGCCTACTCACAGGCACAACCGCACTGGGAATCTCTGCTTGCCCAAAGACGCAATCTCTCACGGTGCGCATCCTCGGCAGAGCCTGTTCCCGAAAAGGCAAACGTCCGGCTCCTTGTCCCACACGGAAGGTGGCAGCCCTGAAAGCTGTTGCTGGTCTTCACCTTCCCCGGGCAGCCTACTCACAGGCACAACAGCTTTTGGGATCTGTGCTTGCCCAGAGAAGGAACAGCTCACGGTGCGCATCCTCGGCAGAGCCTGTTCCCGAAAAGGCAAACGTCCGGCTCCTTGTCCCACACGGAAGGTGGCAGCCCTGAAAGCTGTTGCTGGTCTTCACCTTCCCCGGGCAGCCTGTTCACAGGCACAACCGCACTGGGAATCTCTGCTTTCCCAAAGACGCAATCTCTCACGGTGCGCATCCTCGGCAGAGCCTGTTCCCGAAAAGGCAAACGTCCGGCTCCTTGTCCCACACGGAAGGTGGCAGCCCTGAAAGCTGTTGCTGGTCTTCACCTTCCCCGGGCAGCCTAGTCACAGGCACAAAGGGTTTTGGGATCTGTGCTTTCCCAAAGATGCAATCTCTCACGGTGCGCATCCTCGGCAGAGCCTGTTCCCGAAAAGGCAAACGTCCGGCTCCTTGTCCCACACGGAAGGTGGCAGCCCTGAAAGCTGTTGCTGGTCTTCACCTTCCCCGGGCAGCCTACTCACAGGCACAACAGCTTTTGGGATCTGTGCTTGCCCAGAGAAGGAACAGCTCACGGTGCGCATCCTCGGCAGAGCCTGTTCCCGAAAAGGCAAACGTCCGGCTCCTTGTCCCACACGGAAGGTGGCAGCCCTGAAAGCTGTTGCTGGTCTTCACCTTCCCCGGGCAGCCTGTTCACAGGCACAACCGCACTGGGAATCTCTGCTTTCCCAAAGACGCAATCTCTCACGGTGCGCATCCTCGGCAGAGCCTGTTCCCGAAAAGGCAAACGTCCGGCTCCTTGTCCCACATGGAAGGTGGCAGCCCTGAAAGCTGTTGCTGGTCTTCACCTTCCCCGGGCAGCCTATTCATAGGCACAACAGGTATTCGGATCTGTGCTTGCCCAGAGAAGGAACAGCTCACGGTGCGCATCCTCGGCAGAGCCTGTTCCCGAAAAGGCAAACGTCCGGCTCCTTGTCCCACACGGAAGGTGGCAGCCCTGAAAGCTGTTGCTGGTCTTCACCTTCCCCGGGCAGCCTACTCACAGGCACAACCGCACTGGGAATCTCTGCTTTCCCAAAGACGCAATCTCTCACGGTGCGCATCCTCGGCAGAGCCTGTTCCCGAAAAGGCAAACGTCCGGCTCCTTGTCCCACACGGAAGGTGGCAGCCCTGAAAGCTGTTGCTGGTCTTCACCTTCCCCGGGCAGCCTACTCACAGGCACAACCGCACTGGGAATCTCTGCTTTCCCAAAGATGCAATCTCTCACGGTGCGCATCCTCGGCAGAGCCTGTTCCCGAAAAGGCAAACGTCCGGCTCCTTGTCCCACACGGAAGGTGGCAGCCCTGAAAGCTGTTGCTGGTCTTCACCTTCCCCGGGCAGCCTAGTCACAGGCACAACCGCACTGGGAATCTCTGCTTTCCCAAAGATGCAATCTCTCACGGTGCGCATCCTCGGCAGAGCCTGTTCCCGAAAAGGCAAACGTCCGGCTCCTTGTCCCACACGGAAGGTGGCAGCCCTGAAAGCTGTTGCTGGTCTTCACCTTCCCCGGGCAGCCTACTCACAGGCACAAAGGGTTTTGGGATCTGTGCTTGCCCAGAGAAGGAACAGCTCACGGTGCGCATCCTCGGCAGAGCCTGTTCCCGAAAAGGCAAACGTCCGGCTCCTTGTCCCACACGGAAGGTGGCAGCCCTGAAAGCTGTTGCTGGTCTTCACCTTCCCCGGGCAGCCTACTCACAGGCACAACCGCACTGGGAATCTCTGCTTTCCCAAAGACGCAATCTCTCACGGTGCGCATCCTCGGCAGAGCCTGTTCCCGAAAAGGCAAACGTCCGGCTCCTTGTCCCACACGGAAGGTGGCAGCCCTGAAAGCTGTTGCTGGTCTTCACCTTCCCAGGGCAGCCTACTCGCAGGCACAAAGGGTTTTGGGATCTGTGCTTTCCCAAAGATGCAATCTCTCACGGTGCGCATCCTCGGCAGAGCCTGTTCCCGAAAAGGCAAACGTCCGGCTCCTTGTCCCACACGGAAGGTGGCAGCCCTGAAAGCTGTTGCTGGTCTTCACCTTCCCCGGGCAGCCTACTCACAGGCACAACAGCTTTTGGGATCTGTGCTTGCCCAGAGAAGGAACAGCTCACGGTGCGCATCCTCGGCAGAGCCTGTTCCCGAAAAGGCAAACGTCCGGCTCCTTGTCCCACACGGAAGGTGGCAGCCCTGAAAGCTGTTGCTGGTCTTCACCTTCCCCGGGCAGCCTGTTCACAGGCACAACCGCACTGGGAATCTCTGCTTTCCCAAAGACGCAATCTCTCACGGTGCGCATCCTCGGCAGAGCCTGTTCCCGAAAAGGCAAACGTCCGGCTCCTTGTCCCACATGGAAGGTGGCAGCCCTGAAAGCTGTTGCTGGTCTTCACCTTCCCCGGGCAGCCTATTCATAGGCACAACAGGTATTCGGATCTGTGCTTGCCCAGAGAAGGAACAGCTCACGGTGCGCATCCTCGGCAGAGCCTGTTCCCGAAAAGGCAAACGTCCGGCTCCTTGTCCCACACGGAAGGTGGCAGCCCTGAAAGCTGTTGCTGGTCTTCACCTTCCCCGGGCAGCCTAGTCATAGGCACAACAGGTATTCGGATCTGTGCTTGCCCAGAGAAGGAACAGCTCACGGTGCGCATCCTCGGCAGAGCCTGTTCCCGAAAAGGCAAACGTCCGGCTCCTTGTCCCACACGGAAGGTGGCAGCCCTGAAAGCTGTTGCTGGTCTTCACCTTCCCCGGGCAGCCTACTCACAGGCACAACCGCACTGGGAATCTCTGCTTTCCCAAAGATGCAATCTCTCACGGTGCGCATCCTCGGCAGAGCCTGTTCCCGAAAAGGCAAACGTCCGGCTCCTTGTCCCACACGGAAGGTGGCAGCCCTGAAAGCTGTTGCTGGTCTTCACCTTCCCCGGGCAGCCTACTCACAGGCACAACAGCTTTTGGGATCTGTGCTTGCCCAGAGAAGGAACAGCTCACGGTGCGCATCCTCGGCAGAGCCTGTTCCCGAAAAGGCAAACGTCCGGCTCCTTGTCCCACACGGAAGGTGGCAGCCCTGAAAGCTGTTGCTGGTCTTCACCTTCCCCGGGCAGCCTACTCACAGGCACAAAGGGTTTTGGGATCTGTGCTTGCCCAGAGAAGGAACAGCTCACGGTGCGCATCCTCGGCAGAGCCTGTTCCCGAAAAGGCAAACGTCCGGCTCCTTGTCCCACACGGAAGGTGGCAGCCCTGAAAGCTGTTGCTGGTCTTCACCTTCCCCGGGCAGCCTAGTCACAGGCACAACCGCACTGGGAATCTCTGCTTTCCCAAAGACGCAATCTCTCACGGTGCGCATCCTCGGCAGAGCCTGTTCCCGAAAAGGCAAACGTCCGGCTCCTTGTCCCACACGGAAGGTGGCAGCCCTGAAAGCTGTTGCTGGTCTTCACCTTCCCCGGGCAGCCTAGTCATAGGCACAACAGGTATTCGGATCTGTGCTTGCCCAGAGAAGGAACAGCTCACGGTGCGCATCCTCGGCAGAGCCTGTTCCCGAAAAGGCAAACGTCCGGCTCCTTGTCCCACACGGAAGGTGGCAGCCCTGAAAGCTGTTGCTGGTCTTCACCTTCCCCGGGCAGCCTACTCACAGGCACAACCGCACTGGGAATCTCTGCTTTCCCAAAGATGCAATCTCTCACGGTGCGCATCCTCGGCAGAGCCTGTTCCCGAAAAGGCAAACGTCCGGCTCCTTGTCCCACACGGAAGGTGGCAGCCCTGAAAGCTGTTGCTGGTCTTCACCTTCCCCGGGCAGCCTACTCACAGGCACAACCGCACTGGGAATCTCTGCTTTCCCAAAGATGCAATCTCTCACGGTGCGCATCCTCGGCAGAGCCTGTTCCCGAAAAGGCAAACGTCCGGCTCCTTGTCCCACACGGAAGGTGGCAGCCCTGAAAGCTGTTGCTGGTCTTCACCTTCCCCGGGCAGCCTACTCACAGGCACAACAGCTTTTGGGATCTGTGCTTGCCCAGAGAAGGAACAGCTCACGGTGCGCATCCTCGGCAGAGCCTGTTCCCGAAAAGGCAAACGTCCGGCTCCTTGTCCCACACGGAAGGTGGCAGCCCTGAAAGCTGTTGCTGGTCTTCACCTTCCCCGGGCAGCCTATTCACAGGCACAACAGCTTTTGGGATCTGTGCTTGCCCAGAGAAGGAACAGCTCACGGTGCGCATCCTCGGCAGAGCCTGTTCCCGAAAAGGCAAACGTCCGGCTCCTTGTCCCACACGGAAGGTGGCAGCCCTGAAAGCTGTTGCTGGTCTTCACCTTCCCCGGGCAGCCTACTCACAGGCACAACCGCACTGGGAATCTCTGCTTTCCCAAAGACGCAATCTCTCACGGTGCGCATCCTCGGCAGAGCCTGTTCCCGAAAAGGCAAACGTCCGGCTCCTTGTCCCACACGGAAGGTGGCAGCCCTGAAAGCTGTTGCTGGTCTTCACCTTCCCCGGGCAGCCTAGTCATAGGCACAACAGGTATTCGGATCTGTGCTTGCCCAGAGAAGGAACAGCTCACGGTGCGCATCCTCGGCAGAGCCTGTTCCCGAAAAGGCAAACGTCCGGCTCCTTGTCCCACACGGAAGGTGGCAGCCCTGAAAGCTGTTGCTGGTCTTCACCTTCCCCGGGCAGCCTACTCACAGGCACAACCGCACTGGGAATCTCTGCTTTCCCAAAGACGCAATCTCTCACGGTGCGCATCCTCGGCAGAGCCTGTTCCCGAAAAGGCAAACGTCCGGCTCCTTGTCCCACACGGAAGGTGGCAGCCCTGAAAGCTGTTGCTGGTCTTCACCTTCCCCGGGCAGCCTACTCACAGGCACAACCGCACTGGGAATCTCTGCTTTCCCAAAGACGCAATCTCTCACGGTGCGCATCCTCGGCAGAGCCTGTTCCCGAAAAGGCAAACGTCCGGCTCCTTGTCCCACACGGAAGGTGGCAGCCCTGAAAGCTGTTGCTGGTCTTCACCTTCCCCGGGCAGCCTACTCACAGGCACAACCGCACTGGGAATCTCTGCTTTCCCAAAGACGCAATCTCTCACGGTGCGCATCCTCGGCAGAGCCTGTTCCCGAAAAGGCAAACGTCCGGCTCCTTGTCCCACACGGAAGGTGGCAGCCCTGAAAGCTGTTGCTGGTCTTCACCTTCCCCGGGCAGCCTAGTCACAGGCACAAAGGGTTTTGGGATCTGTGCTTGCCCAGAGAAGGAACAGCTCACGGTGCGCATCCTCGGCAGAGCCTGTTCCCGAAAAGGCAAACGTCCGGCTCCTTGTCCCACACGGAAGGTGGCAGCCCTGAAAGCTGTTGCTGGTCTTCACCTTCCCCGGGCAGCCTACTCACAGGCACAACAGCTTTTGGGATCTGTGCTTGCCCAGAGAAGGAACAGCTCACGGTGCGCATCCTCGGCAGAGCCTGTTCCCGAAAAGGCAAACGTCCGGCTCCTTGTCCCACACGGAAGGTGGCAGCCCTGAAAGCTGTTGCTGGTCTTCACCTTCCCCGGGCAGCCTATTCACAGGCACAACAGCTTTTGGGATCTGTGCTTGCCCAGAGAAGGAACAGCTCACGGTGCGCATCCTCGGCAGAGCCTGTTCCCGAAAAGGCAAACGTCCGGCTCCTTGTCCCACACGGAAGGTGGCAGCCCTGAAAGCTGTTGCTGGTCTTCACCTTCCCCGGGCAGCCTACTCACAGGCACAACCGCACTGGGAATCTCTGCTTTCCCAAAGACGCAATCTCTCACGGTGCGCATCCTCGGCAGAGCCTGTTCCCGAAAAGGCAAACGTCCGGCTCCTTGTCCCACACGGAAGGTGGCAGCCCTGAAAGCTGTTGCTGGTCTTCACCTTCCCCGGGCAGCCTAGTCATAGGCACAACAGGTATTCGGATCTGTGCTTGCCCAGAGAAGGAACAGCTCACGGTGCGCATCCTCGGCAGAGCCTGTTCCCGAAAAGGCAAACGTCCGGCTCCTTGTCCCACACGGAAGGTGGCAGCCCTGAAAGCTGTTGCTGGTCTTCACCTTCCCCGGGCAGCCTACTCACAGGCACAACCGCACTGGGAATCTCTGCTTTCCCAAAGACGCAATCTCTCACGGTGCGCATCCTCGGCAGAGCCTGTTCCCGAAAAGGCAAACGTCCGGCTCCTTGTCCCACACGGAAGGTGGCAGCCCTGAAAGCTGTTGCTGGTCTTCACCTTCCCCGGGCAGCCTACTCACAGGCACAACCGCACTGGGAATCTCTGCTTTCCCAAAGATGCAATCTCTCACGGTGCGCATCCTCGGCAGAGCCTGTTCCCGAAAAGGCAAACGTCCGGCTCCTTGTCCCACACGGAAGGTGGCAGCCCTGAAAGCTGTTGCTGGTCTTCACCTTCCCCGGGCAGCCTACTCACAGGCACAACCGCACTGGGAATCTCTGCTTTCCCAAAGACGCAATCTCTCACGGTGCGCATCCTCGGCAGAGCCTGTTCCCGAAAAGGCAAACGTCCGGCTCCTTGTCCCACACGGAAGGTGGCAGCCCTGAAAGCTGTTGCTGGTCTTCACCTTCCCCGGGCAGCCTAGTCACAGGCACAAAGGGTTTTGGGATCTGTGCTTGCCCAGAGAAGGAACAGCTCACGGTGCGCATCCTCGGCAGAGCCTGTTCCCGAAAAGGCAAACGTCCGGCTCCTTGTCCCACACGGAAGGTGGCAGCCCTGAAAGCTGTTGCTGGTCTTCACCTTCCCCGGGCAGCCTACTCACAGGCACAACCGCACTGGGAATCTCTGCTTTCCCAAAGACGCAATCTCTCACAGTGCGCATCCTCGGCAGAGCCTGTTCCCGAAAAGGCAAATGTCCGGCTCCTTGTCCCACACGGAAGGTGGCAGCCCTGAAAGCTGTTGCTGGTCTTCACCTTCCCAGGGCAGCCTACTCGCAGGCACAAAGGGTTTTGGGATCTGTGCTTTCCCAAAGACGCAATCTCTCACGGTGCGCATCCTCGGCAGAGCCTGTTCCCGAAAAGGCAAACGTCCGGCTCCTTGTCCCACACGGAAGGTGGCAGCCCTGAAAGCTGTTGCTGGTCTTCACCTTCCCCGGGCAGCCTAGTCATAGGCACAACAGGTATTCGGATCTGTGCTTGCCCAGAGAAGGAACAGCTCACGGTGCGCATCCTCGGCAGAGCCTGTTCCCGAAAAGGCAAACGTCCGGCTCCTTGTCCCACACGGAAGGTGGCAGCCCTGAAAGCTGTTGCTGGTCTTCACCTTCCCCGGGCAGCCTACTCACAGGCACAACAGCTTTTGGGATCTGTGCTTGCCCAGAGAAGGAACAGCTCACGGTGCGCATCCTCGGCAGAGCCTGTTCCCGAAAAGGCAAACGTCCGGCTCCTTGTCCCACACGGAAGGTGGCAGCCCTGAAAGCTGTTGCTGGTCTTCACCTTCCCCGGGCAGCCTAGTCATAGGCACAACAGGTATTCGGATCTGTGCTTGCCCAGAGAAGGAACAGCTCACGGTGCGCATCCTCGGCAGAGCCTGTTCCCGAAAAGGCAAACGTCCGGCTCCTTGTCCCACACGGAAGGTGGCAGCCCTGAAAGCTGTTGCTGGTCTTCACCTTCCCCGGGCAGCCTAGTCACAGGCACAACCGCACTGGGAATCTCTGCTTTCCCAAAGATGCAATCTCTCACGGTGCGCATCCTCGGCAGAGCCTGTTCCCGAAAAGGCAAACGTCCGGCTCCTTGTCCCACACGGAAGGTGGCAGCCCTGAAAGCTGTTGCTGGTCTTCACCTTCCCCGGGCAGCCTACTCACAGGCACAACAGCTTTTGGGATCTGTGCTTGCCCAGAGAAGGAACAGCTCACGGTGCGCATCCTCGGCAGAGCCTGTTCCCGAAAAGGCAAACGTCCGGCTCCTTGTCCCACACGGAAGGTGGCAGCCCTGAAAGCTGTTGCTGGTCTTCACCTTCCCCGGGCAGCCTACTCACAGGCACAACCGCACTGGGAATCTCTGCTTTCCCAAAGACGCAATCTCTCACGGTGCGCATCCTCGGCAGAGCCTGTTCCCGAAAAGGCAAACGTCCGGCTCCTTGTCCCACACGGAAGGTGGCAGCCCTGAAAGCTGTTGCTGGTCTTCACCTTCCCCGGGCAGCCTATTCACAGGCACAACAGCTTTTGGGATCTGTGCTTGCCCAGAGAAGGAACAGCTCACGGTGCGCATCCTCGGCAGAGCCTGTTCCCGAAAAGGCAAACGTCCGGCTCCTTGTCCCACACGGAAGGTGGCAGCCCTGAAAGCTGTTGCTGGTCTTCACCTTCCCCGGGCAGCCTAGTCATAGGCACAACAGGTATTCGGATCTGTGCTTGCCCAGAGAAGGAACAGCTCACGGTGCGCATCCTCGGCAGAGCCTGTTCCCGAAAAGGCAAACGTCCGGCTCCTTGTCCCACACGGAAGGTGGCAGCCCTGAAAGCTGTTGCTGGTCTTCACCTTCCCCGGGCAGCCTACTCACAGGCACAACCGCACTGGGAATCTCTGCTTTCCCAAAGACGCAATCTCTCACGGTGCGCATCCTCGGCAGAGCCTGTTCCCGAAAAGGCAAACGTCCGGCTCCTTGTCCCACACGGAAGGTGGCAGCCCTGAAAGCTGTTGCTGGTCTTCACCTTCCCCGGGCAGCCTACTCACAGGCACAACCGCACTGGGAATCTCTGCTTTCCCAAAGATGCAATCTCTCACGGTGCGCATCCTCGGCAGAGCCTGTTCCCGAAAAGGCAAACGTCCGGCTCCTTGTCCCACACGGAAGGTGGCAGCCCTGAAAGCTGTTGCTGGTCTTCACCTTCCCCGGGCAGCCTACTCACAGGCACAACCGCACTGGGAATCTCTGCTTTCCCAAAGACGCAATCTCTCACGGTGCGCATCCTCGGCAGAGCCTGTTCCCGAAAAGGCAAACGTCCGGCTCCTTGTCCCACACGGAAGGTGGCAGCCCTGAAAGCTGTTGCTGGTCTTCACCTTCCCCGGGCAGCCTAGTCACAGGCACAAAGGGTTTTGGGATCTGTGCTTGCCCAGAGAAGGAACAGCTCACGGTGCGCATCCTCGGCAGAGCCTGTTCCCGAAAAGGCAAACGTCCGGCTCCTTGTCCCACACGGAAGGTGGCAGCCCTGAAAGCTGTTGCTGGTCTTCACCTTCCCCGGGCAGCCTACTCACAGGCACAACCGCACTGGGAATCTCTGCTTTCCCAAAGACGCAATCTCTCACGGTGCGCATCCTCGGCAGAGCCTGTTCCCGAAAAGGCAAACGTCCGGCTCCTTGTCCCACACGGAAGGTGGCAGCCCTGAAAGCTGTTGCTGGTCTTCACCTTCCCCGGGCAGCCTACTCGCAGGCACAAAGGGTTTTGGGATCTGTGCTTTCCCAAAGACGCAATCTCTCACGGTGCGCATCCTCGGCAGAGCCTGTTCCCGAAAAGGCAAACGTCCGGCTCCTTGTCCCACACGGAAGGTGGCAGCCCTGAAAGCTGTTGCTGGTCTTCACCTTCCCCGGGCAGCCTAGTCACAGGCACAACCGCACTGGGAATCTCTGCTTTCCCAAAGACGCAATCTCTCACGGTGCGCATCCTCGGCAGAGCCAGTTCCCGAAAAGGCAAACGTCCGGCTCCTTGTCCCACACGGAAGGTGGCAGCCCTGAAAGCTGTTGCTGGTCTTCACCTTCCCCGGGCAGCCTATTCATAGGCACAACAGGTATTCGGATCTGTGCTTGCCCAGAGAAGGAACAGCTCACGGTGCGCATCCTCGGCAGAGCCTGTTCCCGAAAAGGCAAACGTCCGGCTCCTTGTCCCACACGGAAGGTGGCAGCCCTGAAAGCTGTTGCTGGTCTTCACCTTCCCCGGGCAGCCTACTCACAGGCACAACCGCACTGGGAATCTCTGCTTTCCCAAAGACGCAATCTCTCACGGTGCGCATCCTCGGCAGAGCCTGTTCCCGAAAAGGCAAACGTCCGGCTCCTTGTCCCACACGGAAGGTGGCAGCCCTGAAAGCTGTTGCTGGTCTTCACCTTCCCCGGGCAGCCTATTCACAGGCACAACAGCTTTTGGGATCTGTGCTTGCCCAGAGAAGGAACAGCTCACGGTGCGCATCCTCGGCAGAGCCTGTTCCCGAAAAGGCAAACGTCCGGCTCCTTGTCCCACACGGAAGGTGGCAGCCCTGAAAGCTGTTGCTGGTCTTCACCTTCCCCGGGCAGCCTATTCATAGGCACAACAGGTATTCGGATCTGTGCTTGCCCAGAGAAGGAACAGCTCACGGTGCGCATCCTCGGCAGAGCCTGTTCCCGAAAAGGCAAACGTCCGGCTCCTTGTCCCACACGGAAGGTGGCAGCCCTGAAAGCTGTTGCTGGTCTTCACCTTCCCCGGGCAGCCTATTCATAGGCACAACAGGTATTCGGATCTGTGCTTGCCCAGAGAAGGAACAGCTCACGGTGCGCATCCTCGGCAGAGCCTGTTCCCGAAAAGGCAAACGTCCGGCTCCTTGTCCCACACGGAAGGTGGCAGCCCTGAAAGCTGTTGCTGGTCTTCACCTTCCCCGGGCAGCCTAGTCACAGGCACAACCGCACTGGGAATCTCTGCTTTCCCAAAGATGCAATCTCTCACGGTGCGCATCCTCGGCAGAGCCTGTTCCCGAAAAGGCAAACGTCCGGCTCCTTGTCCCACACGGAAGGTGGCAGCCCTGAAAGCTGTTGCTGGTCTTCACCTTCCCCGGGCAGCCTACTCACAGGCACAACAGCTTTTGGGATCTGTGCTTGCCCAGAGAAGGAACAGCTCACGGTGCGCATCCTCGGCAGAGCCTGTTCCCGAAAAGGCAAACGTCCGGCTCCTTGTCCCACACGGAAGGTGGCAGCCCTGAAAGCTGTTGCTGGTCTTCACCTTCCCCGGGCAGCCTACTCACAGGCACAACCGCACTGGGAATCTCTGCATTCCCAAAGACGCAATCTCTCACGGTGCGCATCCTCGGCAGAGCCTGTTCCCGAAAAGGCAAACGTCCGGCTCCTTGTCCCACATGGAAGGTGGCAGCCCTGAAAGCTGTTGCTGGTCTTCACCTTCCCCGGGCAGCCTAGTCATAGGCACAACAGGTATTCGGATCTGTGCTTGCCCAGAGAAGGAACAGCTCACGGTGCGCATCCTCGGCAGAGCCTGTTCCCGAAAAGGCAAACGTCCGGCTCCTTGTCCCACACGGAAGGTGGCAGCCCTGAAAGCTGTTGCTGGTCTTCACCTTCCCCGGGCAGCCTATTCATAGGCACAACAGGTATTCGGATCTGTGCTTGCCCAGAGAAGGAACAGCTCACGGTGCGCATCCTCGGCAGAGCCTGTTCCCGAAAAGGCAAACGTCCGGCTCCTTGTCCCACACGGAAGGTGGCAGCCCTGAAAGCTGTTGCTGGTCTTCACCTTCCCCGGGCAGCCTACTCACAGGCACAACCGCACTGGGAATCTCTGCTTTCCCAAAGATGCAATCTCTCACGGTGCGCATCCTCGGCAGAGCCTGTTCCCGAAAAGGCAAACGTCCGGCTCCTTGTCCCACACGGAAGGTGGCAGCCCTGAAAGCTGTTGCTGGTCTTCACCTTCCCCGGGCAGCCTATTCACAGGCACAACAGCTTTTGGGATCTGTACTTGCCCAGAGAAGGAACAGCTCACGGTGCGCATCCTCGGCAGAGCCTGTTCCCGAAAAGGCAAACGTCCGGCTCCTTGTCCCACACGGAAGGTGGCAGCCCTGAAAGCTGTTGCTGGTCTTCACCTTCCCCGGGCAGCCTACTCACAGGCACAACCGCACTGGGAATCTCTGCTTTCCCAAAGACGCAATCTCTCACGGTGCGCATCCTCGGCAGAGCCAGTTCCCGAAAAGGCAAACGTCCGGCTCCTTGTCCCACACGGAAGGTGGCAGCCCTGAAAGCTGTTGCTGGTCTTCACCTTCCCCGGGCAGCCTACTCACAGGCACAAAGGGTTTTGGGATCTGTGCTTTCCCAAAGACGCAATCTCTCACGGTGCGCATCCTCGGCAGAGCCTGTTCCCGAAAAGGCAAACGTCCGGCTCCTTGTCCCACACGGAAGGTGGCAGCCCTGAAAGCTGTTGCTGGTCTTCACCTTCCCCGGGCAGCCTAGTCACAGGCACAACAGCTTTTGGGATCTGTGCTTGCCCAGAGAAGGAACAGCTCACGGTGCGCATCCTCGGCAGAGCCTGTTCCCGAAAAGGCAAACGTCCGGCTCCTTGTCCCACACGGAAGGTGGCAGCCCTGAAAGCTGTTGCTGGTCTTCACCTTCCCCGGGCAGCCTAGTCATAGGAACAACAGGTATTCGGATCTGTGCTTGCCCAGAGAAGGAACAGCTCACGGTGCGCATCCTCGGCAGAGCCTGTTCCCGAAAAGGCAAACGTCCGGCTCCTTGTCCCACACGGAAGGTGGCAGCCCTGAAAGCTGTTGCTGGTCTTCACCTTCCCCGGGCAGCCTACTCACAGGCACAACCGCACTGGGAATCTCTGCTTTCCCAAAGACGCAATCTCTCACGGTGCGCATCCTCGGCAGAGCCTGTTCCCGAAAAGGCAAACGTCCGGCTCCTTGTCCCACACGGAAGGTGGCAGCCCTGAAAGCTGTTGCTGGTCTTCACCTTCCCCGGGCAGCCTATTCACAGGCACAACAGCTTTTGGGATCTGTGCTTGCCCAGAGAAGGAACAGCTCACGGTGCGCATCCTCGGCAGAGCCTGTTCCCGAAAAGGCAAACGTCCGGCTCCTTGTCCCACACGGAAGGTGGCAGCCCTGAAAGCTGTTGCTGGTCTTCACCTTCCCCGGGCAGCCTGTTCACAGGCACAACCGCACTGGGAATCTCTGCTTTCCCAAAGACGCAATCTCTCACGGTGCGCATCCTCGGCAGAGCCTGTTCCCGAAAAGGCAAACGTCCGGCTCCTTGTCCCACACGGAAGGTGGCAGCCCTGAAAGCTGTTGCTGGTCTTCACCTTCCCCGGGCAGCCTACTCACAGGCACAACCGCACTGGGAATCTCTGCTTTCCCAAAGATGCAATCTCTCACGGTGCGCATCCTCGGCAGAGCCTGTTCCCGAAAAGGCAAACGTCCGGCTCCTTGTCCCACACGGAAGGTGGCAGCCCTGAAAGCTGTTCCTGGTCTTCACCTTCCCCGGGCAGCCTACTCACAGGCACAACCGCACTGGGAATCTCTGCTTTCCCAAAGACGCAATCTCTCACGGTGCGCATCCTCGGCAGAGCCTGTTCCCGAAAAGGCAAACGTCCGGCTCCTTGTCCCACACGGAAGGTGGCAGCCCTGAAAGCTGTTGCTGGTCTTCACCTTCCCCGGGCAGCCTACTCACAGGCACAACCGCACTGGGAATCTCTGCTTTCCCAAAGACGCAATCTCTCACGGTGCGCATCCTCGGCAGAGCCAGTTCCCGAAAAGGCAAACGTCCGGCTCCTTGTCCCACACGGAAGGTGGCAGCCCTGAAAGCTGTTGCTGGTCTTCACCTTCCCCGGGCAGCCTACTCACAGGCACAACCGCACTGGGAATCTCTGCTTTCCCAAAGATGCAATCTCTCACGGTGCGCATCCTCGGCAGAGCCTGTTCCCGAAAAGGCAAACGTCCGGCTCCTTGTCCCACACGGAAGGTGGCAGCCCTGAAAGCTGTTGCTGGTCTTCACCTTCCCCGGGCAGCCTGTTCACAGGCACAACCGCACTGGGAATCTCTGCTTTCCCAAAGACGCAATCTCTCACGGTGCGCATCCTCGGCAGAGCCTGTTCCCGAAAAGGCAAACGTCCGGCTCCTTGTCCCACACGGAAGGTGGCAGCCCTGAAAGCTGTTGCTGGTCTTCACCTTCCCCGGGCAGCCTACTCACAGGCACAACCGCACTGGGAATCTCTGCTTTCCCAAAGATGCAATCTCTCACGGTGCGCATCCTCGGCAGAGCCTGTTCCCGAAAAGGCAAACGTCCGGCTCCTTGTCCCACACGGAAGGTGGCAGCCCTGAAAGCTGTTGCTGGTCTTCACCTTCCCCAGGCAGCCTACTCACAGGCACAACCGCACTGGGAATCTCTGCTTTCCCAAAGACGCAATCTCTCACGGTGCGCATCCTCGGCAGAGCCTGTTCCCGAAAAGGCAAACGTCCGGCTCCTTGTCCCACACGGAAGGTGGCAGCCCTGAAAGCTGTTGCTGGTCTTCACCTTCCCCGGGCAGCCTATTCATAGGCACAACAGGTATTCGGATCTGTGCTTGCCCAGAGAAGGAACAGCTCACGGTGCGCATCCTCGGCAGAGCCTGTTCCCGAAAAGGCAAACGTCCGGCTCCTTGTCCCACACGGAAGGTGGCAGCCCTGAAAGCTGTTGCTGGTCTTCACCTTCCCCGGGCAGCCTACTCACAGGCACAACCGCACTGGGAATCTCTGCTTTCCCAAAGATGCAATCTCTCACGGTGCGCATCCTCGGCAGAGCCTGTTCCCGAAAAGGCAAACGTCCGGCTCCTTGTCCCACACGGAAGGTGGCAGCCCTGAAAGCTGTTGCTGGTCTTCACCTTCCCCGGGCAGCCTACTCACAGGCACAAAGGGTTTTGGGATCTGTGCTTGCCCAGAGAAGGAACAGCTCACGGTGCGCATCCTCGGCAGAGCCTGTTCCCGAAAAGGCAAACGTCCGGCTCCTTGTCCCACACGGAAGGTGGCAGCCCTGAAAGCTGTTGCTGGTCTTCACCTTCCCCGGGCAGCCTGTTCACAGGCACAACAGCTTTTGGGATCTGTGCTTGCCCAGAGAAGGAACAGCTCACGGTGCGCATCCTCGGCAGAGCCTGTTCCCGAAAAGGCAAACGTCCGGCTCCTTGTCCCACACGGAAGGTGGCAGCCCTGAAAGCTGTTGCTGGTCTTCACCTTCCCCGGGCAGCCTGTTCACAGGCACAACCGCACTGGGAATCTCTGCTTTCCCAAAGACGCAATCTCTCACGGTGCGCATCCTCGGCAGAGCCTGTTCCCGAAAAGGCAAACGTCCGGCTCCTTGTCCCACACGGAAGGTGGCAGCCCTGAAAGCTGTTGCTGGTCTTCACCTTCCCCGGGCAGCCTACTCACAGGCACAACCGCACTGGGAATCTCTGCTTTCCCAAAGATGCAATCTCTCACGGTGCGCATCCTCGGCAGAGCCTGTTCCCGAAAAGGCAAACGTCCGGCTCCTTGTCCCACACGGAAGGTGGCAGCCCTGAAAGCTGTTGCTGGTCTTCACCTTCCCCGGGCAGCCTACTCACAGGCACAACCGCACTGGGAATCTCTGCTTTCCCAAAGACGCAATCTCTCACGGTGCGCATCCTCGGCAGAGCCTGTTCCCGAAAAGGCAAACGTCCGGCTCCTTGTCCCACACGGAAGGTGGCAGCCCTGAAAGCTGTTGCTGGTCTTCACCTTCCCCGGGCAGCCTACTCACAGGCACAAAGGGTTTTGGGATCTGTGCTTGCCCAGAGAAGGAACAGCTCACGGTGCGCATCCTCGGCAGAGCCTGTTCCCGAAAAGGCAAACGTCCGGCTCCTTGTCCCACACGGAAGGTGGCAGCCCTGAAAGCTGTTGCTGGTCTTCACCTTCCCCGGGCAGCCTGTTCACAGGCACAACCGCACTGGGAATCTCTGCTTTCCCAAAGACGCAATCTCTCACGGTGCGCATCCTCGGCAGAGCCTGTTCCCGAAAAGGCAAACGTCCGGCTCCTTGTCCCACACGGAAGGTGGCAGCCCTGAAAGCTGTTGCTGGTCTTCACCTTCCCCGGGCAGCCTACTCACAGGCACAACCGCACTGGGAATCTCTGCTTTCCCAAAGATGCAATCTCTCACGGTGCGCATCCTCGGCAGAGCCTGTTCCCGAAAAG
This sequence comes from Haliaeetus albicilla, assembly GCF_947461875.1. Taxonomy (NCBI): domain Eukaryota; kingdom Metazoa; phylum Chordata; class Aves; order Accipitriformes; family Accipitridae; genus Haliaeetus; species Haliaeetus albicilla. The sequence goes on from NC_091507.1 coordinate 13,279,803, forward strand.
GCAAACGTCCGGCTCCTTGTCCCACACGGAAGGTGGCAGCCCTGAAAGCTGTTGCTGGTCTTCACCTTCCCCGGGCAGCCTACTCACAGGCACAAAGGGTTTTGGGATCTGTGCTTGCCCAAAGACGCAATCTCTCACGGTGCGCATCCTCGGCAGAGCCTGTTCCCGAAAAGGCAAACGTCCGGCTCCTTGTCCCACACGGAAGGTGGCAGCCCTGAAAGCTGTTGCTGGTCTTCACCTTCCCCGGGCAGCCTATTCATAGGCTCAACAGGTATTCGGATCTGTGCTTGCCCAGAGAAGGAACAGCTCACGGTGCGCATCCTCGGCAGAGCCTGTTCCCGAAAAGGCAAACGTCCGGCTCCTTGTCCCACACGGAAGGTGGCAGCCCTGAAAGCTGTTGCTGGTCTTCACCTTCCCCGGGCAGCCTACTCACAGGCACAACCGCACTGGGAATCTCTGCTTTCCCAAAGATGCAATCTCTCACGGTGCGCATCCTCGGCAGAGCCTGTTCCCGAAAAGGCAAACGTCCGGCTCCTTGTCCCACACGGAAGGTGGCAGCCCTGAAAGCTGTTGCTGGTCTTCACCTTCCCCGGGCAGCCTACTCACAGGCACAAAGGGTTTTGGGATCTGTGCTTGCCCAGAGAAGGAACAGCTCACGGTGCGCATCCTCGGCAGAGCCTGTTCCCGAAAAGGCAAACGTCCGGCTCCTTGTCCCACACGGAAGGTGGCAGCCCTGAAAGCTGTTGCTGGTCTTCACCTTCCCCGGGCAGCCTAGTCACAGGCACAACCGCACTGGGAATCTCTGCTTTCCCAAAGACGCAATCTCTCACGGTGCGCATCCTCGGCAGAGCCTGTTCCCGAAAAGGCAAACGTCCGGCTCCTTGTCCCACACGGAAGGTGGCAGCCCTGAAAGCTGTTGCTGGTCTTCACCTTCCCCGGGCAGCCTACTCACAGGCACAACCGCACTGGGAATCTCTGCTTTCCCAAAGACGCAATCTCTCACAGTGCGCATCCTCAGCAGAGCCTGTTCCCGAAAAGGCAAACATCCGGCTCCTTGTCCCACACGGAAGGTGGCAGCCCTGAAAGCTGTTGCTGGTCTTCACCTTCCCCGGGCAGCCTAGTCATAGGCACAACAGGTATTCGGATCTGTGCTTGCCCAGAGAAGGAACAGCTCACGGTGCGCATCCTCGGCAGAGCCTGTTCCCGAAAAGGCAAACGTCCGGCTCCTTGTCCCACACGGAAGGTGGCAGCCCTGAAAGCTGTTGCTGGTCTTCACCTTCCCCGGGCAGCCTACTCACAGGCACAACCGCACTGGGAATCTCTGCTTTCCCAAAGATGCAATCTCTCACGGTGCTCATCCTCGGCAGAGCCTGTTCCCGAAAAGGCAAACGTCCGGCTCCTTGTCCCACACGGAAGGTGGCAGCCCTGAAAGCTGTTGCTGGTCTTCACCTTCCCCGGGCAGCCTACTCACAGGCACAACCGCACTGGGAATCTCTGCTTTCCCAAAGACGCAATCTCTCACGGTGCGCATCCTCGGCAGAGCCTGTTCCCGAAAAGGCAAACGTCCGGCTCCTTGTCCCACACGGAAGGTGGCAGCCCTGAAAGCTGTTGCTGGTCTTCACCTTCCCCGGGCAGCCTACTCACAGGCACAACAGCTTTTGGGATCTGTGCTTGCCCAGAGAAGGAACAGCTCACGGTGCGCATCCTCGGCAGAGCCTGTTCCCGAAAAGGCAAACGTCCGGCTCCTTGTCCCACACGGAAGGTGGCAGCCCTGAAAGCTGTTGCTGGTCTTCACCTTCCCCGGGCAGCCTGTTCACAGGCACAACCGCACTGGGAATCTCTGCTTTCCCAAAGACGCAATCTCTCACGGTGCGCATCCTCGGCAGAGCCTGTTCCCGAAAAGGCAAACGTCCGGCTCCTTGTCCCACACGGAAGGTGGCAGCCCTGAAAGCTGTTGCTGGTCTTCACCTTCCCCGGGCAGCCTACTCACAGGCACAACCGCACTGGGAATCTCTGCTTTCCCAAAGATGCAATCTCTCACGGTGCGCATCCTCGGCAGAGCCTGTTCCCGAAAAGGCAAACGTCCGGCTCCTTGTCCCACACGGAAGGTGGCAGCCCTGAAAGCTGTTGCTGGTCTTCACCTTCCCCGGGCAGCCTACTCACAGGCACAACCGCACTGGGAATCTCTGCTTTCCCAAAGACGCAATCTCTCACGGTGCGCATCCTCGGCAGAGCCTGTTCCCGAAAAGGCAAACGTCCGGCTCCTTGTCCCACACGGAAGGTGGCAGCCCTGAAAGCTGTTGCTGGTCTTCACCTTCCCCGGGCAGCCTACTCACAGGCACAACAGGTATTCGGATCTGTGCTTGCCCAGAGAAGGAACAGCTCACGGTGCGCATCCTCGGCAGAGCCTGTTCCCGAAAAGGCAAACGTCCGGCTCCTTGTCCCACACGGAAGGTGGCAGCCCTGAAAGCTGTTGCTGGTCTTCACCTTCCCCGGGCAGCCTAGTCATAGGCACAACAGGTATTCGGATCTGTGCTTGCCCAGAGAAGGAACAGCTCACGGTGCGCATCCTCGGCAGAGCCTGTTCCCGAAAAGGCAAACGTCCGGCTCCTTGTCCCACACGGAAGGTGGCAGCCCTGAAAGCTGTTGCTGGTCTTCACCTTCCCCGGGCAGCCTGTTCACAGGCACAACCGCACTGGGAATCTCTGCTTTCCCAAAGACGCAATCTCTCACGGTGCGCATCCTCGGCAGAGCCTGTTCCCGAAAAGGCAAACGTCCGGCTCCTTGTCCCACACGGAAGGTGGCAGCCCTGAAAGCTGTTGCTGGTCTTCACCTTCCCCGGGCAGCCTACTCACAGGCACAACCGCACTGGGAATCTCTGCTTTCCCAAAGATGCAATCTCTCACGGTGCGCATCCTCGGCAGAGCCTGTTCCCGAAAAGGCAAACGTCCGGCTCCTTGTCCCACACGGAAGGTGGCAGCCCTGAAAGCTGTTGCTGGTCTTCACCTTCCCCGGGCAGCCTACTCACAGGCACAAAGGGTTTTGGGATCTGTGCTTGCCCAAAGACGCAATCTCTCACGGTGCGCATCCTCGGCAGAGCCTGTTCCCGAAAAGGCAAACGTCCGGCTCCTTGTCCCACACGGAAGGTGGCAGCCCTGAAAGCTGTTGCTGGTCTTCACCTTCCCCGGGCAGCCTATTCATAGGCACAACAGGTATTCGGATCTGTGCTTGCCCAGAGAAGGAACAGCTCACGGTGCGCATCCTCGGCAGAGCCTGTTCCCGAAAAGGCAAACGTCCGGCTCCTTGTCCCACACGGAAGGTGGCAGCCCTGAAAGCTGTTGCTGGTCTTCACCTTCCCCGGGCAGCCTATTCATAGGCACAACAGGTATTCGGATCTGTGCTTGCCCAGAGAAGGAACAGCTCACAGTGCGCATCCTCGGCAGAGCCTGTTCCCGAAAAGGCAAACGTCCGGCTCCTTGTCCCACACGGAAGGTGGCAGCCCTGAAAGCTGTTGCTGGTCTTCACCTTCCCCGGGCAGCCTACTCACAGGCACAACCGCACTGGGAATCTCTGCTTTCCCAAAGATGCAATCTCTCACGGTGCGCATCCTCGGCAGAGCCTGTTCCCGAAAAGGCAAACGTCCGGCTCCTTGTCCCACACGGAAGGTGGCAGCCCTGAAAGCTGTTGCTGGTCTTCACCTTCCCCGGGCAGCCTACTCACAGGCACAAAGGGTTTTGGGATCTGTGCTTGCCCAGAGAAGGAACAGCTCACGGTGCGCATCCACGGCAGAGCCTGTTCCCGAAAAGGCAAACGTCCGGCTCCTTGTCCCACACGGAAGGTGGCAGCCCTGAAAGCTGTTGCTGGTCTTCACCTTCCCCGGGCAGCCTACTCACAGGCACAACCGCACTGGGAATCTCTGCTTTCCCAAAGACGCAATCTCTCACGGTGCGCATCCTCGGCAGAGCCTGTTCCCGAAAAGGCAAACGTCCGGCTCCTTGTCCCACACGGAAGGTGGCAGCCCTGAAAGCTGTTGCTGGTCTTCACCTTCCCCGGGCAGCCTATTCATAGGCACAACAGGTATTCGGATCTGTGCTTGCCCAGAGAAGGAACAGCTCACGGTGCGCATCCTCGGCAGAGCCTGTTCCCGAAAAGGCAAACGTCCGGCTCCTTGTCCCACACGGAAGGTGGCAGCCCTGAAAGCTGTTGCTGGTCTTCACCTTCCCCGGGCAGCCTACTCACAGGCACAACCGCACTGGGAATCTCTGCTTTCCCAAAGACGCAATCTCTCACGGTGCGCATCCTCGGCAGAGCCTGTTCCCGAAAAGGCAAACATCCGGCTCCTTGTCCCACACGGAAGGTGGCAGCCCTGAAAGCTGTTGCTGGTCTTCACCTTCCCCGGGCAGCCTAGTCATAGGCACAACAGGTATTCGGATCTGTGCTTGCCCAGAGAAGGAACATCTCACGGTGCGCATCCTCGGCAGAGCCTGTTCCCGAAAAGGCAAACGTCCGGCTCCTTGTCCCACACGGAAGGTGGCAGCCCTGAAAGCTGTTGCTGGTCTTCACCTTCCCCGGGCAGCCTACTCACAGGCACAACCGCACTGGGAATCTCTGCTTTCCCAAAGACGCAATCTCTCACGGTGCGCATCCTCGGCAGAGCCTGTTCCCGAAAAGGCAAACGTCCGGCTCCTTGTCCCACACGGAAGGTGGCAGCCCTGAAAGCTGTTGCTGGTCTTCACCTTCCCCGTGCAGCCTATTCACAGGCACAACAGATATTGGGATCTCTGCTTGCCCAGAGAAGGAACATCTCACGGTGCGCATCCTCGGCAGAGCCTGTTCCCGAAAAGGCAAACGTCCGGCTCCTTGTCCCACACGGAAGGTGGCAGCCCTGAAAGCTGTTGCTGGTCTTCACCTTCCCCGGGCAGCCTACTCACAGGCACAACCGCACTGGGAATCTCTGCTTTCCCAAAGACGCAATCTCTCACGGTGCGCATCCTCGGCAGAGCCTGTTCCCGAAAAGGCAAACGTCCGGCTCCTTGTCCCACACGGAAGGTGGCAGCCCTGAAAGCTGTTGCTGGTCTTCACCTTCCCCGGGCAGCCTGTTCACAGGCACAACCGCACTGGGAATCTCTGCTTTCCCAAAGACGCAATCTCTCACGGTGCGCATCCTCGGCAGAGCCTGTTCCCGAAAAGGCAAACGTCCGGCTCCTTGTCCCACACGGAAGGTGGCAGCCCTGAAAGCTGTTGCTGGTCTTCACCTTCCCCGGGCAGCCTACTCACAGGCACAACAGCTTTTGGGATCTGTGCTTGCCCAGAGAAGGAACAGCTCACGGTGCGCATCCTCGGCAGAGCCTGTTCCCGAAAAGGCAAACGTCCGGCTCCTTGTCCCACACGGAAGGTGGCAGCCCTGAAAGCTGTTGCTGGTCTTCACCTTCCCCGGGCAGCCTATTCATAGGCACAACAGGTATTCGGATCTGTGCTTGCCCAGAGAAGGAACAGCTCACGGTGCGCATCCTCGGCAGAGCCTGTTCCCGAAAAGGCAAACGTCCGGCTCCTTGTCCCACACGGAAGGTGGCAGCCCTGAAAGCTGTTGCTGGTCTTCACCTTCCCCGGGCAGCCTACTCACAGGCACAACCGCACTGGGAATCTCTGCTTTCCCAAAGATGCAATCTCTCACGGTGCGCATCCTCGGCAGAGCCTGTTCCCGAAAAGGCAAACGTCCGGCTCCTTGTCCCACACGGAAGGTGGCAGCCCTGAAAGCTGTTGCTGGTCTTCACCTTCCCCGGGCAGCCTACTCACAGGCACAACCGCACTGGGAATCTCTGCTTTCCCAAAGACGCAATCTCTCACGGTGCGCATCCTCGGCAGAGCCTGTTCCCGAAAAGGCAAACGTCCGGCTCCTTGTCCCACACGGAAGGTGGCAGCCCTGAAAGCTGTTGCTGGTCTTCACCTTCCCCGGGCAGCCTAGTCACAGGCACAAAGGGTTTTGGGATCTGTGCTTGCCCAGAGAAGGAACAGCTCACGGTGCGCATCCTCGGCAGAGCCTGTTCCCGAAAAGGCAAACGTCCGGCTCCTTGTCCCACACGGAAGGTGGCAGCCCTGAAAGCTGTTGCTGGTCTTCACCTTCCCCGGGCAGCCTACTCACAGGCACAACCGCACTGGGAATCTCTGCTTTCCCAAAGACGCAATCTCTCACGGTGCGCATCCTCGGCAGAGCCTGTTCCCGAAAAGGCAAATGTCCGGCTCCTTGTCCCACACGGAAGGTGGCAGCCCTGAAAGCTGTTGCTGGTCTTCACCTTCCCCGGGCAGCCTACTCACAGGCACAAAGGGTTTTGGGATCTGTGCTTTCCCAAAGACGCAATCTCTCACGGTGCGCATCCTCGGCAGAGCCTGTTCCCGAAAAGGCAAACATCCGGCTCCTTGTCCCACACGGAAGGTGGCAGCCCTGAAAGCTGTTGCTGGTCTTCACCTTCCCCGGGCAGCCTATTCATAGGCACAACAGGTATTCGGATCTGTGCTTGCCCAGAGAAGGAACAGCTCACGGTGCGCATCCTCGGCAGAGCCTGTTCCCGAAAAGGCAAACGTCCGGCTCCTTGTCCCACACGGAAGGTGGCAGCCCTGAAAGCTGTTGCTGGTCTTCACCTTCCCCGGGCAGCCTACTCACAGGCACAACCGCACTGGGAATCTCTGCTTTCCCAAAGATGCAATCTCTCACGGTGCGCATCCTCGGCAGAGCCTGTTCCCGAAAAGGCAAACGTCCGGCTCCTTGTCCCACACGGAAGGTGGCAGCCCTGAAAGCTGTTGCTGGTCTTCACCTTCCCCGGGCAGCCTACTCACAGGCACAAAGGGTTTTGGGATCTGTGCTTGCCCAGAGAAGGAACAGCTCACGGTGCGCATCCTCGGCAGAGCCTGTTCCCGAAAAGGCAAACGTCCGGCTCCTTGTCCCACACGGAAGGTGGCAGCCCTGAAAGCTGTTGCTGGTCTTCACCTTCCCCGGGCAGCCTACTCACAGGCACAACAGCTTTTGGGATCTGTGCTTGCCCAGAGAAGGAACAGCTCACGGTGCGCATCCTCGGCAGAGCCTGTTCCCGAAAAGGCAAACGTCCGGCTCCTTGTCCCACACGGAAGGTGGCAGCCCTGAAAGCTGTTGCTGGTCTTCACCTTCCCCGGGCAGCCTGTTCACAGGCACAACCGCACTGGGAATCTCTGCTTTCCCAAAGACGCAATCTCTCACGGTGCGCATCCTCGGCAGAGCCTGTTCCCGAAAAGGCAAACGTCCGGCTCCTTGTCCCACACGGAAGGTGGCAGCCCTGAAAGCTGTTGCTGGTCTTCACCTTCCCCGGGCAGCCTACTCACAGGCACAACCGCACTGGGAATCTCTGCTTTCCCAAAGATGCAATCTCTCACGGTGCGCATCCTCGGCAGAGCCTGTTCCCGAAAAGGCAAACGTCCGGCTCCTTGTCCCACACGGAAGGTGGCAGCCCTGAAAGCTGTTGCTGGTCTTCACCTTCCCCGGGCAGCCTACTCACAGGCACAACCGCACTGGGAATCTCTGCTTTCCCAAAGACGCAATCTCTCACGGTGCGCATCCTCGGCAGAGCCTGTTCCCGAAAAGGCAAACGTCCGGCTCCTTGTCCCACACGGAAGGTGGCAGCCCTGAAAGCTGTTGCTGGTCTTCACCTTCCCCGGGCAGCCTACTCACAGGCACAACAGCTTTTGGGATCTGTGCTTGCCCAGAGAAGGAACAGCTCACGGTGCGCATCCTCGGCAGAGCCTGTTCCCGAAAAGGCAAACGTCCGGCTCCTTGTCCCACACGGAAGGTGGCAGCCCTGAAAGCTGTTGCTGGTCTTCACCTTCCCCGGGCAGCCTACTCACAGGCACAACCGCACTGGGAATCTCTGCTTTCCCAAAGACGCAATCTCTCACGGTGCGCATCCTCGGCAGAGCCTGTTCCCGAAAAGGCAAACGTCCGGCTCCTTGTCCCACACGGAAGGTGGCAGCCCTGAAAGCTGTTGCTGGTCTTCACCTTCCCCGGGCAGCCTGTTCACAGGCACAACCGCACTGGGAATCTCTGCTTTCCCAAAGACGCAATCTCTCACGGTGCGCATCCTCGGCAGAGCCTGTTCCCGAAAAGGCAAACGTCCGGCTCCTTGTCCCACACGGAAGGTGGCAGCCCTGAAAGCTGTTGCTGGTCTTCACCTTCCCCGGGCAGCCTACTCACAGGCACAACCGCACTGGGAATCTCTGCTTTCCCAAAGATGCAATCTCTCACGGTGCGCATCCTCGGCAGAGCCTGTTCCCGAAAAGGCAAACGTCCGGCTCCTTGTCCCACACGGAAGGTGGCAGCCCTGAAAGCTGTTGCTGGTCTTCACCTTCCCCGGGCAGCCTACTCACAGGCACAAAGGGTTTTGGGATCTGTGCTTTCCCAAAGACGCAATCTCTCACGGTGCGCATCCTCGGCAGAGCCTGTTCCCGAAAAGGCAAACGTCCGGCTCCTTGTCCCACACGGAAGGTGGCAGCCCTGAAAGCTGTTGCTGGTCTTCACCTTCCCCGGGCAGCCTATTCATAGGCACAACAGGTATTCGGATCTGTGCTTGCCCAGAGAAGGAACAGCTCACGGTGCGCATCCTCGGCAGAGCCTGTTCCCGAAAAGGCAAACGTCCGGCTCCTTGTCCCACACGGAAGGTGGCAGCCCTGAAAGCTGTTGCTGGTCTTCACCTTCCCCGGGCAGCCTACTCACAGGCACAACCGCACTGGGAATCTCTGCTTTCCCAAAGATGCAATCTCTCACGGTGCGCATCCTCGGCAGAGCCTGTTCCCGAAAAGGCAAACGTCCGGCTCCTTGTCCCACACGGAAGGTGGCAGCCCTGAAAGCTGTTGCTGGTCTTCACCTTCCCCGGGCAGCCTACTCACAGGCACAAAGGGTTTTGGGATCTGTGCTTGCCCAGAGAAGGAACAGCTCACGGTGCGCATCCTCGGCAGAGCCTGTTCCCGAAAAGGCAAACGTCCGGCTCCTTGTCCCACACGGAAGGTGGCAGCCCTGAAAGCTGTTGCTGGTCTTCACCTTCCCCGGGCAGCCTACTCACAGGCACAACCGCACTGGGAATCTCTGCTTTCCCAAAGACGCAATCTCTCACGGTGCGCATCCTCGGCAGAGCCTGTTCCCGAAAAGGCAAACGTCCGGCTCCTTGTCCCACACGGAAGGTGGCAGCCCTGAAAGCTGTTGCTGGTCTTCACCTTCCCCGGGCAGCCTAGTCATAGGCACAACAGGTATTCGGATCTGTGCTTGCCCAGAGAAGGAACAGCTCACGGTGCGCATCCTCGGCAGAGCCTGTTCCCGAAAAGGCAAACGTCCGGCTCCTTGTCCCACACGGAAGGTGGCAGCCCTGAAAGCTGTTGCTGGTCTTCACCTTCCCCGGGCAGCCTACTCACAGGCACAACCGCACTGGGAATCTCTGCTTTCCCAAAGACGCAATCTCTCACGGTGCGCATCCTCGGCAGAGCCTGTTCCCGAAAAGGCAAACATCCGGCTCCTTGTCCCACACGGAAGGTGGCAGCCCTGAAAGCTGTTGCTGGTCTTCACCTTCCCCGGGCAGCCTACTCACAGGCACAACCGCACTGGGAATCTCTGCTTTCCCAAAGACGCAATCTCTCACGGTGCGCATCCTCGGCAGAGCCTGTTCCCGAAAAGGCAAACATCCGGCTCCTTGTCCCACACGGAAGGTGGCAGCCCTGAAAGCTGTTGCTGGTCTTCACCTTCCCCGGGCAGCCTAGTCATAGGCACAACAGGTATTCGGATCTGTGCTTGCCCAGAGAAGGAACAGCTCACGGTGCGCATCCTCGGCAGAGCCTGTTCCCGAAAAGGCAAACGTCCGGCTCCTTGTCCCACACGGAAGGTGGCAGCCCTGAAAGCTGTTGCTGGTCTTCACCTTCCCCGGGCAGCCTACTCACAGGCACAACCGCACTGGGAATCTCTGCTTTCCCAAAGATGCAATCTCTCACGGTGCTCATCCTCGGCAGAGCCTGTTCCCGAAAAGGCAAACGTCCGGCTCCTTGTCCCACACGGAAGGTGGCAGCCCTGAAAGCTGTTGCTGGTCTTCACCTTCCCCGGGCAGCCTACTCACAGGCACAACCGCACTGGGAATCTCTGCTTTCCCAAAGACGCAATCTCTCACGGTGCGCATCCTCGGCAGAGCCTGTTCCCGAAAAGGCAAACGTCCGGCTCCTTGTCCCACACGGAAGGTGGCAGCCCTGAAAGTTGTTGCTGGTCTTCACCTTCCCCGGGCAGCCTACTCACAGGCACAACAGCTTTTGGGATCTGTGCTTGCCCAGAGAAGGAACAGCTCACGGTGCGCATCCTCGGCAGAGCCTGTTCCCGAAAAGGCAAACGTCCGGCTCCTTGTCCCACACGGAAGGTGGCAGCCCTGAAAGCTGTTGCTGGTCTTCACCTTCCCCGGGCAGCCTGTTCACAGGCACAACCGCACTGGGAATCTCTGCTTTCCCAAAGACGCAATCTCTCACGGTGCGCATCCTCGGCAGAGCCTGTTCCCGAAAAGGCAAACGTCCGGCTCCTTGTCCCACACGGAAGGTGGCAGCCCTGAAAGCTGTTGCTGGTCTTCACCTTCCCCGGGCAGCCTACTCACAGGCACAACCGCACTGGGAATCTCTGCTTTCCCAAAGATGCAATCTCTCACGGTGCGCATCCTCGGCAGAGCCTGTTCCCGAAAAGGCAAACGTCCGGCTCCTTGTCCCACACGGAAGGTGGCAGCCCTGAAAGCTGTTGCTGGTCTTCACCTTCCCCGGGCAGCCTACTCACAGGCACAACCGCACTGGGAATCTCTGCTTTCCCAAAGACGCAATCTCTCACGGTGCGCATCCTCGGCAGAGCCTGTTCCCGAAAAGGCAAACGTCCGGCTCCTTGTCCCACACGGAAGGTGGCAGCCCTGAAAGCTGTTGCTGGTCTTCACCTTCCCCGGGCAGCCTACTCACAGGCACAACCGCACTGGGAATCTCTGCTTTCCCAAAGACGCAATCTCTCACGGTGCGCATCCTCGGCAGAGCCTGTTCCCGAAAAGGCAAACGTCCGGCTCCTTGTCCCACACGGAAGGTGGCAGCCCTGAAAGTTGTTGCTGGTCTTCACCTTCCCCGGGCAGCCTACTCACAGGCACAACAGCTTTTGGGATCTGTGCTTGCCCAGAGAAGGAACAGCTCACGGTGCGCATCCTCGGCAGAGCCTGTTCCCGAAAAGGCAAACGTCCGGCTCCTTGTCCCACACGGAAGGTGGCAGCCCTGAAAGCTGTTGCTGGTCTTCACCTTCCCCGGGCAGCCTACTCACAGGCACAACCGCACTGGGAATCTCTGCTTTCCCAAAGACGCAATCTCTCACGGTGCGCATCCTCGGCAGAGCCTGTTCCCGAAAAGGCAAACGTCCGGCTCCTTGTCCCACACGGAAGGTGGCAGCCCTGAAAGCTGTTGCTGGTCTTCACCTTCCCCGGGCAGCCTACTCACAGGCACAACCGCACTGGGAATCTCTGCTTTCCCAAAGATGCAATCTCTCACGGTGCGCATCCTCGGCAGAGCCTGTTCCCGAAAAGGCAAACGTCCGGCTCCTTGTCCCACACGGAAGGTGGCAGCCCTGAAAGCTGTTGCTGGTCTTCACCTTCCCCGGGCAGCCTACTCACAGGCACAACCGCACTGGGAATCTCTGCTTTCCCAAAGACGCAATCTCTCACGGTGCGCATCCTCGGCAGAGCCTGTTCCCGAAAAGGCAAACGTCCGGCTCCTTGTCCCACACGGAAGGTGGCAGCCCTGAAAGCTGTTGCTGGTCTTCACCTTCCCCGGGCAGCCTACTCACAGGCACAACAGCTTTTGGGATCTGTGCTTGCCCAGAGAAGGAACAGCTCACGGTGCGCATCCTCGGCAGAGCCTGTTCCCGAAAAGGCAAACGTCCGGCTCCTTGTCCCACACGGAAGGTGGCAGCCCTGAAAGCTGTTGCTGGTCTTCACCTTCCCCGGGCAGCCTACTCACAGGCACAACCGCACTGGGAATCTCTGCTTTCCCAAAGACGCAATCTCTCACGGTGCGCATCCTCGGCAGAGCCTGTTCCCGAAAAGGCAAACGTCCGGCTCCTTGTCCCACACGGAAGGTGGCAGCCCTGAAAGCTGTTGCTGGTCTTCACCTTCCCCGGGCAGCCTACTCACAGGCACAACCGCACTGGGAATCTCTGCTTTCCCAAAGATGCAATCTCTCACGGTGCGCATCCTCGGCAGAGCCTGTTCCCGAAAAGGCAAACGTCCGGCTCCTTGTCCCACACGGAAGGTGGCAGCCCTGAAAGCTGTTGCTGGTCTTCACCTTCCCCGGGCAGCCTACTCACAGGCACAAAGGGTTTTGGGATCTGTGCTTTCCCAAAGACGCAATCTCTCACGGTGCGCATCCTCGGCAGAGCCTGTTCCCGAAAAGGCAAACGTCCGGCTCCTTGTCCCACACGGAAGGTGGCAGCCCTGAAAGCTGTTGCTGGTCTTCACCTTCCCCGGGCAGCCTATTCATAGGCACAACAGGTATTCGGATCTGTGCTTGCCCAGAGAAGGAACAGCTCACGGTGCGCATCCTCGGCAGAGCCTGTTCCCGAAAAGGCAAACGTCCGGCTCCTTGTCCCACACGGAAGGTGGCAGCCCTGAAAGCTGTTGCTGGTCTTCACCTTCCCCGGGCAGCCTACTCACAGGCACAACCGCACTGGGAATCTCTGCTTTCCCAAAGATGCAATCTCTCACGGTGCGCATCCTCGGCAGAGCCTGTTCCCGAAAAGGCAAACGTCCGGCTCCTTGTCCCACACGGAAGGTGGCAGCCCTGAAAGCTGTTGCTGGTCTTCACCTTCCCCGGGCAGCCTACTCACAGGCACAAAGGGTTTTGGGATCTGTGCTTGCCCAGAGAAGGAACAGCTCACGGTGCGCATCCTCGGCAGAGCCTGTTCCCGAAAAGGCAAACGTCCGGCTCCTTGTCCCACACGGAAGGTGGCAGCCCTGAAAGCTGTTGCTGGTCTTCACCTTCCCCGGGCAGCCTACTCACAGGCACAACCGCACTGGGAATCTCTGCTTTCCCAAAGACGCAATCTCTCACGGTGCGCATCCTCGGCAGAGCCTGTTCCCGAAAAGGCAAACGTCCGGCTCCTTGTCCCACACGGAAGGTGGCAGCCCTGAAAGCTGTTGCTGGTCTTCACCTTCCCCGGGCAGCCTATTCATAGGCACAACAGGTATTCGGATCTGTGCTTGCCCAGAGAAGGAACAGCTCACGGTGCGCATCCTCGGCAGAGCCTGTTCCCGAAAAGGCAAACGTCCGGCTCCTTGTCCCACACGGAAGGTGGCAGCCCTGAAAGCTGTTGCTGGTCTTCACCTTCCCCGGGCAGCCTACTCACAGGCACAACCGCACTGGGAATCTCTGCTTTCCCAAAGACGCAATCTCTCACGGTGCGCATCCTCGGCAGAGCCTGTTCCCGAAAAGGCAAACATCCGGCTCCTTGTCCCACACGGAAGGTGGCAGCCCTGAAAGCTGTTGCTGGTCTTCACCTTCCCCGGGCAGCCTATTCATAGGCACAACAGGTATTCGGATCTGTGCTTGCCCAGAGAAGGAACAGCTCACGGTGCGCATCCTCGGCAGAGCCTGTTCCCGAAAAGGCAAACGTCCGGCTCCTTGTCCCACACGGAAGGTGGCAGCCCTGAAAGCTGTTGCTGGTCTTCACCTTCCCCGGGCAGCCTATTCATAGGCACAACAGGTATTCGGATCTGTGCTTGCCCAGAGAAGGAACAGCTCACGGTGCGCATCCTCGGCAGAGCCTGTTCCCGAAAAGGCAAACGTCCGGCTCCTTGTCCCACACGGAAGGTGGCAGCCCTGAAAGCTGTTGCTGGTCTTCACCTTCCCCGGGCAGCCTACTCACAGGCACAACCGCACTGGGAATCTCTGCTTTCCCAAAGATGCAATCTCTCACGGTGCGCATCCTCGGCAGAGCCTGTTCCCGAAAAGGCAAACGTCCGGCTCCTTGTCCCACACGGAAGGTGGCAGCCCTGAAAGCTGTTGCTGGTCTTCACCTTCCCCGGGCAGCCTACTCACAGGCACAACCGCACTGGGAATCTCTGCTTTCCCAAAGACGCAATCTCTCACGGTGCGCATCCTCGGCAGAGCCTGTTCCCGAAAAGGCAAACGTCCGGCTCCTTGTCCCACACGGAAGGTGGCAGCCCTGAAAGCTCTTGCTGGTCTTCACCTTCCCCGTGCAGCCTATTCACAGGCACAACAGATATTGGGATCTCTGCTTGCCCAGAGAAGGAACATCTCACGGTGCGCATCCTCGGCAGAGCCTGTTCCCGAAAAGGCAAACGTCCGGCTCCTTGTCCCACACGGAAGGTGGCAGCCCTGAAAGCTGTTGCTGGTCTTCACCTTCCCCGGGCAGCCTACTCACAGGCACAACCGCACTGGGAATCTCTGCTTTCCCAAAGACGCAATCTCTCACGGTGCGCATCCTCGGCAGAGCCTGTTCCCGAAAAGGCAAACGTCCGGCTCCTTGTCCCACACGGAAGGTGGCAGCCCTGAAAGCTGTTGCTGGTCTTCACCTTCCCCGGGCAGCCTGTTCACAGGCACAACCGCACTGGGAATCTCTGCTTTCCCAAAGACGCAATCTCTCACGGTGCGCATCCTCGGCAGAGCCTGTTCCCGAAAAGGCAAACGTCCGGCTCCTTGTCCCACACGGAAGGTGGCAGCCCTGAAAGCTGTTGCTGGTCTTCACCTTCCCCGGGCAGCCTAGTCATAGGCACAACAGGTATTCGGATCTGTGCTTGCCCAGAGAAGGAACAGCTCACGGTGCGCATCCTCGGCAGAGCCTGTTCCCGAAAAGGCAAACGTCCGGCTCCTTGTCCCACACGGAAGGTGGCAGCCCTGAAAGCTGTTGCTGGTCTTCACCTTCCCCGGGCAGCCTAGTCATAGGCACAACAGGTATTCGGATCTGTGCTTGCCCAGAGAAGGAACAGCTCACGGTGCGCATCCTCGGCAGAGCCTGTTCCCGAAAAGGCAAACGTCCGGCTCCTTGTCCCACACGGAAGGTGGCAGCCCTGAAAGCTGTTGCTGGTCTTCACCTTCCCCGGGCAGCCTACTCACAGGCACAACCGCACTGGGAATCTCTGCTTTCCCAAAGACGCAATCTCTCACGGTGCGCATCCTCGGCAGAGCCTGTTCCCGAAAAGGCAAACGTCCGGCTCCTTGTCCCACACGGAAGGTGGCAGCCCTGAAAGCTGTTGCTGGTCTTCACCTTCCCCGGGCAGCCTACTCACAGGCACAACCGCACTGGGAATCTCTGCTTTCCCAAAGACGCAATCTCTCACGGTGCGCATCCTCGGCAGAGCCTGTTCCCGAAAAGGCAAACGTCCGGCTCCTTGTCCCACACGGAAGGTGGCAGCCCTGAAAGCTGTTGCTGGTCTTCACCTTCCCCGGGCAGCCTACTCACAGGCACAAAGGGTTTTGGGATCTGTGCTTTCCCAAAGACGCAATCTCTCACGGTGCGCATCCTCGGCAGAGCCTGTTCCCGAAAAGGCAAACGTCCGGCTCCTTGTCCCACACGGAAGGTGGCAGCCCTGAAAGCTGTTGCTGGTCTTCACCTTCCCCGGGCAGCCTACTCACAGGCACAACAGCTTTTGGGATCTGTGCTTGCCCAGAGAAGGAACAGCTCACGGTGCGCATCCTCGGCAGAGCCTGTTCCCGAAAAGGCAAACGTCCGGCTCCTTGTCCCACACGGAAGGTGGCAGCCCTGAAAGCTGTTGCTGGTCTTCACCTTCCCCGGGCAGCCTACTCACAGGCACAACCGCACTGGGAATCTCTGCTTTCCCAAAGACGCAATCTCTCACGGTGCGCATCCTCGGCAGAGCCAGTTCCCGAAACGGCAAACGTCCGGCTCCTTGTCCCACACGGAAGGTGGCAGCCCTGAAAGCTGTTGCTGGTCTTCACCTTCCCCGGGCAGCCTATTCATAGGCACAACAGGTATTCGGATCTGTGCTTGCCCAGAGAAGGAACAGCTCACGGTGCGCATCCTCGGCAGAGCCTGTTCCCGAAAAGGCAAACGTCCGGCTCCTTGTCCCACACGGAAGGTGGCAGCCCTGAAAGCTGTTGCTGGTCTTCACCTTCCCCGGGCAGCCTACTCACAGGCACAACCGCACTGGGAATCTCTGCTTTCCCAAAGATGCAATCTCTCACGGTGCGCATCCTCGGCAGAGCCTGTTCCCGAAAAGGCAAACGTCCGGCTCCTTGTCCCACACGGAAGGTGGCAGCCCTGAAAGCTGTTGCTGGTCTTCACCTTCCCCGGGCAGCCTACTCACAGGCACAACAGCTTTTGGGATCTGTGCTTGCCCAGAGAAGGAACAGCTCACGGTGCGCATCCTCGGCAGAGCCTGTTCCCGAAAAGGCAAACGTCCGGCTCCTTGTCCCACACGGAAGGTGGCAGCCCTGAAAGCTGTTGCTGGTCTTCACCTTCCCCGGGCAGCCTACTCACAGGCACAACCGCACTGGGAATCTCTGCTTTCCCAAAGACGCAATCTCTCACGGTGCGCATCCTCGGCAGAGCCTGTTCCCGAAAAGGCAAACGTCCGGCTCCTTGTCCCACACGGAAGGTGGCAGCCCTGAAAGCTGTTGCTGGTCTTCACCTTCCCCGGGCAGCCTACTCACAGGCACAACAGCTTTTGGGATCTGTGCTTGCCCAGAGAAGGAACAGCTCACGGTGCGCATCCTCGGCAGAGCCTGTTCCCGAAAAGGCAAACGTCCGGCTCCTTGTCCCACACGGAAGGTGGCAGCCCTGAAAGCTGTTGCTGGTCTTCACCTTCCCCGGGCAGCCTACTCACAGGCACAACAGCTTTTGGGATCTGTGCTTGCCCAGAGAAGGAACAGCTCACGGTGCGCATCCTCGGCAGAGCCTGTTCCCGAAAAGGCAAACGTCCGGCTCCTTGTCCCACACGGAAGGTGGCAGCCCTGAAAGCTGTTGCTGGTCTTCACCTTCCCCGGGCAGCCTAGTCATAGGCACAACAGGTATTCGGATCTGTGCTTGCCCAGAGAAGGAACAGCTCACGGTGCGCATCCTCGGCAGAGCCTGTTCCCGAAAAGGCAAACGTCCGGCTCCTTGTCCCACACGGAAGGTGGCAGCCCTGAAAGCTGTTGCTGGTCTTCACCTTCCCCGGGCAGCCTACTCACAGGCACAACCGCACTGGGAATCTCTGCTTTCCCAAAGACGCAATCTCTCATGGTGCGCATCCTCGGCAGAGCCTGTTCCCGAAAAGGCAAACGTCCGGCTCCTTGTCCCACACGGAAGGTGGCAGCCCTGAAAGCTGTTGCTGGTCTTCACCTTCCCCGGGCAGCCTAGTCACAGGCACAACCGCACTGGGAATCTCTGCTTTCCCAAAGATGCAATCTCTCACGGTGCGCATCCTCGGCAGAGCCTGTTCCCGAAAAGGCAAACGTCCGGCTCCTTGTCCCACACGGAAGGTGGCAGCCCTGAAAGCTGTTGCTGGTCTTCACCTTCCCCGGGCAGCCTACTCACAGGCACAACCGCACTGGGAATCTCTGCTTTCCCAAAGACGCAATCTCTCACGGTGCGCATCCTCGGCAGAGCCTGTTCCCGAAAAGGCAAACGTCCGGCTCCTTGTCCCACACGGAAGGTGGCAGCCCTGAAAGCTCTTGCTGGTCTTCACCTTCCCCGGGCAGCCTACTCACAGGCACAACAGCTTTTGGGATCTGTGCTTGCCCAGAGAAGGAACAGCTCACGGTGCGCATCCTCGGCAGAGCCTGTTCCCGAAAAGGCAAACGTCCGGCTCCTTGTCCCACACGGAAGGTGGCAGCCCTGAAAGCTGTTGCTGGTCTTCACCTTCCCCGGGCAGCCTACTCACAGGCACAACCGCACTGGGAATCTCTGCTTTCCCAAAGACGCAATCTCTCACGGTGCGCATCCTCGGCAGAGCCTGTTCCCGAAAAGGCAAACGTCCGGCTCCTTGTCCCACACGGAAGGTGGCAGCCCTGAAAGCTGTTGCTGGTCTTCACCTTCCCCGGGCAGCCTACTCACAGGCACAAAGGGTTTTGGGATCTGTGCTTTCCCAAAGACGCAATCTCTCACGGTGCGCATCCTCGGCAGAGCCTGTTCCCGAAAAGGCAAACGTCCGGCTCCTTGTCCCACACGGAAGGTGGCAGCCCTGAAAGCTGTTGCTGGTCTTCACCTTCCCCGGGCAGCCTACTCACAGGCACAACAGCTTTTGGGATCTGTGCTTGCCCAGAGAAGGAACAGCTCACGGTGCGCATCCTCGGCAGAGCCTGTTCCCGAAAAGGCAAACGTCCGGCTCCTTGTCCCACACGGAAGGTGGCAGCCCTGAAAGCTGTTGCTGGTCTTCACCTTCCCCGGGCAGCCTACTCACAGGCACAACCGCACTGGGAATCTCTGCTTTCCCAAAGACGCAATCTCTCACGGTGCGCATCCTCGGCAGAGCCAGTTCCCGAAAAGGCAAACGTCCGGCTCCTTGTCCCACACGGAAGGTGGCAGCCCTGAAAGCTGTTGCTGGTCTTCACCTTCCCCGGGCAGCCTATTCATAGGCACAACAGGTATTCGGATCTGTGCTTGCCCAGAGAAGGAACAGCTCACGGTGCGCATCCTCGGCAGAGCCTGTTCCCGAAAAGGCAAACGTCCGGCTCCTTGTCCCACACGGAAGGTGGCAGCCCTGAAAGCTGTTGCTGGTCTTCACCTTCCCCGGGCAGCCTACTCACAGGCACAACCGCACTGGGAATCTCTGCTTTCCCAAAGATGCAATCTCTCACGGTGCGCATCCTCGGCAGAGCCTGTTCCCGAAAAGGCAAACGTCCGGCTCCTTGTCCCACACGGAAGGTGGCAGCCCTGAAAGCTGTTGCTGGTCTTCACCTTCCCCGGGCAGCCTACTCACAGGCACAACAGCTTTTGGGATCTGTGCTTGCCCAGAGAAGGAACAGCTCACGGTGCGCATCCTCGGCAGAGCCTGTTCCCGAAAAGGCAAACGTCCGGCTCCTTGTCCCACACGGAAGGTGGCAGCCCTGAAAGCTGTTGCTGGTCTTCACCTTCCCCGGGCAGCCTATTCATAGGCACAACAGGTATTCGGATCTGTGCTTGCCCAGAGAAGGAACAGCTCACGGTGCGCATCCTCGGCAGAGCCTGTTCCCGAAAAGGCAAACGTCCGGCTCCTTGTCCCACACGGAAGGTGGCAGCCCTGAAAGCTGTTGCTGGTCTTCACCTTCCCCGGGCAGCCTACTCACAGGCACAACCGCACTGGGAATCTCTGCTTTCCCAAAGACGCAATCTCTCACGGTGCGCATCCTCGGCAGAGCCTGTTCCCGAAAAGGCAAACGTCCGGCTCCTTGTCCCACACGGAAGGTGGCAGCCCTGAAAGCTGTTGCTGGTCTTCACCTTCCCCGGGCAGCCTAGTCACAGGCACAACCGCACTGGGAATCTCTGCTTTCCCAAAGACGCAATCTCTCACGGTGCGCATCCTCGGCAGAGCCTGTTCCCGAAAAGGCAAACATCCGGCTCCTTGTCCCACACGGAAGGTGGCAGCCCTGAAAGCTGTTGCTGGTCTTCACCTTCCCCGGGCAGCCTACTCACAGGCACAAAGGGTTTTGGGATCTGTGCTTTCCCAAAGACGCAATCTCTCACGGTGCGCATCCTCGGCAGAGCCTGTTCCCGAAAAGGCAAACGTCCGGCTCCTTGTCCCACACGGAAGGTGGCAGCCCTGAAAGCTGTTGCTGGTCTTCACCTTCCCCGGGCAGCCTACTCACAGGCACAACAGCTTTTGGGATCTGTGCTTGCCCAGAGAAGGAACAGCTCACGGTGCGCATCCTCGGCAGAGCCTGTTCCCGAAAAGGCAAACGTCCGGCTCCTTGTCCCACACGGAAGGTGGCAGCCCTGAAAGCTGTTGCTGGTCTTCACCTTCCCCGGGCAGCCTACTCACAGGCACAACCGCACTGGGAATCTCTGCTTTCCCAAAGACGCAATCTCTCACGGTGCGCATCCTCGGCAGAGCCAGTTCCCGAAAAGGCAAACGTCCGGCTCCTTGTCCCACACGGAAGGTGGCAGCCCTGAAAGCTGTTGCTGGTCTTCACCTTCCCCGGGCAGCCTATTCATAGGCACAACAGGTATTCGGATCTGTGCTTGCCCAGAGAAGGAACAGCTCACGGTGCGCATCCTCGGCAGAGCCTGTTCCCGAAAAGGCAAACGTCCGGCTCCTTGTCCCACACGGAAGGTGGCAGCCCTGAAAGCTGTTGCTGGTCTTCACCTTCCCCGGGCAGCCTACTCACAGGCACAACCGCACTGGGAATCTCTGCTTTCCCAAAGATGCAATCTCTCACGGTGCGCATCCTCGGCAGAGCCTGTTCCCGAAAAGGCAAACGTCCGGCTCCTTGTCCCACACGGAAGGTGGCAGCCCTGAAAGCTGTTGCTGGTCTTCACCTTCCCCGGGCAGCCTAGTCACAGGCACAACAGCTTTTGGGATCTGTGCTTGCCCAGAGAAGGAACAGCTCACGGTGCGCATCCTCGGCAGAGCCTGTTCCCGAAAAGGCAAACGTCCGGCTCCTTGTCCCACACGGAAGGTGGCAGCCCTGAAAGCTGTTGCTGGTCTTCACCTTCCCCGGGCAGCCTAGTCATAGGCACAACAGGTATTCGGATCTGTGCTTGCCCAGAGAAGGAACAGCTCACGGTGCGCATCCTCGGCAGAGCCTGTTCCCGAAAAGGCAAACGTCCGGCTCCTTGTCCCACACGGAAGGTGGCAGCCCTGAAAGCTGTTGCTGGTCTTCACCTTCCCCGGGCAGCCTACTCACAGGCACAACCGCACTGGGAATCTCTGCTTTCCCAAAGACGCAATCTCTCACGGTGCGCATCCTCGGCAGAGCCTGTTCCCGAAAAGGCAAACGTCCGGCTCCTTGTCCCACACGGAAGGTGGCAGCCCTGAAAGCTGTTGCTGGTCTTCACCTTCCCCGGGCAGCCTACTCACAGGCACAACCGCACTGGGAATCTCTGCTTTCCCAAAGACGCAATCTCTCACGGTGCGCATCCTCGGCAGAGCCTGTTCCCGAAAAGGCAAACGTCCGGCTCCTTGTCCCACACGGAAGGTGGCAGCCCTGAAAGCTGTTGCTGGTCTTCACCTTCCCCGGGCAGCCTACTCACAGGCACAACCGCACTGGGAATCTCTGCTTTCCCAAAGACGCAATCTCTCACGGTGCGCATCCTCGGCAGAGCCTGTTCCCGAAAAGGCAAACATCCGGCTCCTTGTCCCACACGGAAGGTGGCAGCCCTGAAAGCTGTTGCTGGTCTTCACCTTCCCCGGGCAGCCTAGTCATAGGCACAACAGGTATTCGGATCTGTGCTTGCCCAGAGAAGGAACAGCTCACGGTGCGCATCCTCGGCAGAGCCTGTTCCCGAAAAGGCAAACGTCCGGCTCCTTGTCCCACACGGAAGGTGGCAGCCCTGAAAGCTGTTGCTGGTCTTCACCTTCCCCGGGCAGCCTACTCACAGGCACAACCGCACTGGGAATCTCTGCTTTCCCAAAGATGCAATCTCTCACGGTGCGCATCCTCGGCAGAGCCTGTTCCCGAAAAGGCAAACGTCCGGCTCCTTGTCCCACACGGAAGGTGGCAGCCCTGAAAGCTGTTGCTGGTCTTCACCTTCCCCGGGCAGCCTACTCACAGGCACAACCGCACTGGGAATCTCTGCTTTCCCAAAGACGCAATCTCTCACGGTGCGCATCCTCGGCAGAGCCTGTTCCCGAAAAGGCAAACGTCCGGCTCCTTGTCCCACACGGAAGGTGGCAGCCCTGAAAGCTGTTGCTGGTCTTCACCTTCCCCGGGCAGCCTACTCACAGGCACAAAGGGTTTTGGGATCTGTGCTTTCCCAAAGACGCAATCTCTCACGGTGCGCATCCTCGGCAGAGCCTGTTCCCGAAAAGGCAAACGTCCGGCTCCTTGTCCCACACGGAAGGTGGCAGCCCTGAAAGCTGTTGCTGGTCTTCACCTTCCCCGGGCAGCCTACTCACAGGCACAACAGCTTTTGGGATCTGTGCTTGCCCAGAGAAGGAACAGCTCACGGTGCGCATCCTCGGCAGAGCCTGTTCCCGAAAAGGCAAACGTCCGGCTCCTTGTCCCACACGGAAGGTGGCAGCCCTGAAAGCTGTTGCTGGTCTTCACCTTCCCCGGGCAGCCTACTCACAGGCACAACCGCACTGGGAATCTCTGCTTTCCCAAAGACGCAATCTCTCACGGTGCGCATCCTCGGCAGAGCCAGTTCCCGAAAAGGCAAACGTCCGGCTCCTTGTCCCACACGGAAGGTGGCAGCCCTGAAAGCTGTTGCTGGTCTTCACCTTCCCCGGGCAGCCTATTCATAGGCACAACAGGTATTCGGATCTGTGCTTGCCCAGAGAAGGAACAGCTCACGGTGCGCATCCTCGGCAGAGCCTGTTCCCGAAAAGGCAAACGTCCGGCTCCTTGTCCCACACGGAAGGTGGCAGCCCTGAAAGCTGTTGCTGGTCTTCACCTTCCCCGGGCAGCCTACTCACAGGCACAACCGCACTGGGAATCTCTGCTTTCCCAAAGATGCAATCTCTCACGGTGCGCATCCTCGGCAGAGCCTGTTCCCGAAAAGGCAAACGTCCGGCTCCTTGTCCCACACGGAAGGTGGCAGCCCTGAAAGCTGTTGCTGGTCTTCACCTTCCCCGGGCAGCCTACTCACAGGCACAACAGCTTTTGGGATCTGTGCTTGCCCAGAGAAGGAACAGCTCACGGTGCGCATCCTCGGCAGAGCCTGTTCCCGAAAAGGCAAACGTCCGGCTCCTTGTCCCACACGGAAGGTGGCAGCCCTGAAAGCTGTTGCTGGTCTTCACCTTCCCCGGGCAGCCTATTCATAGGCACAACAGGTATTCGGATCTGTGCTTGCCCAGAGAAGGAACAGCTCACGGTGCGCATCCTCGGCAGAGCCTGTTCCCGAAAAGGCAAACGTCCGGCTCCTTGTCCCACACGGAAGGTGGCAGCCCTGAAAGCTGTTGCTGGTCTTCACCTTCCCCGGGCAGCCTACTCACAGGCACAACCGCACTGGGAATCTCTGCTTTCCCAAAGACGCAATCTCTCACGGTGCGCATCCTCGGCAGAGCCTGTTCCCGAAAAGGCAAACGTCCGGCTCCTTGTCCCACACGGAAGGTGGCAGCCCTGAAAGCTGTTGCTGGTCTTCACCTTCCCCGGGCAGCCTAGTCACAGGCACAACCGCACTGGGAATCTCTGCTTTCCCAAAGACGCAATCTCTCACGGTGCGCATCCTCGGCAGAGCCTGTTCCCGAAAAGGCAAACGTCCGGCTCCTTGTCCCACACGGAAGGTGGCAGCCCTGAAAGCTGTTGCTGGTCTTCACCTTCCCCGGGCAGCCTACTCACAGGCACAAAGGGTTTTGGGATCTGTGCTTTCCCAAAGACGCAATCTCTCACGGTGCGCATCCTCGGCAGAGCCTGTTCCCGAAAAGGCAAACGTCCGGCTCCTTGTCCCACACGGAAGGTGGCAGCCCTGAAAGCTGTTGCTGGTCTTCACCTTCCCCGGGCAGCCTACTCACAGGCACAACAGCTTTTGGGATCTGTGCTTGCCCAGAGAAGGAACAGCTCACGGTGCGCATCCTCGGCAGAGCCTGTTCCCGAAAAGGCAAACGTCCGGCTCCTTGTCCCACACGGAAGGTGGCAGCCCTGAAAGCTGTTGCTGGTCTTCACCTTCCCCGGGCAGCCTACTCACAGGCACAACCGCACTGGGAATCTCTGCTTTCCCAAAGACGCAATCTCTCACGGTGCGCATCCTCGGCAGAGCCTGTTCCCGAAAAGGCAAACGTCCGGCTCCTTGTCCCACACGGAAGGTGGCAGCCCTGAAAGCTCTTGCTGGTCTTCACCTTCCCCGTGCAGCCTATTCACAGGCACAACAGATATTGGGATCTCTGCTTGCCCAGAGAAGGAACATCTCACGGTGCGCATCCTCGGCAGAGCCTGTTCCCGAAAAGGCAAACGTCCGGCTCCTTGTCCCACACGGAAGGTGGCAGCCCTGAAAGCTGTTGCTGGTCTTCACCTTCCCCGGGCAGCCTACTCACAGGCACAACAGGTATTCGGATCTGTGCTTGCCCAGAGAAGGAACAGCTCACGGTGCGCATCCTCGGCAGAGCCTGTTCCCGAAAAGGCAAACGTCCGGCTCCTTGTCCCACACGGAAGGTGGCAGCCCTGAAAGCTGTTGCTGGTCTTCACCTTCCCCGGGCAGCCTACTCACAGGCACAACCGCACTGGGAATCTCTGCTTTCCCAAAGATGCAATCTCTCACGGTGCGCATCCTCGGCAGAGCCTGTTCCCGAAAAGGCAAACGTCCGGCTCCTTGTCCCACACGGAAGGTGGCAGCCCTGAAAGCTGTTGCTGGTCTTCACCTTCCCCGGGCAGCCTACTCACAGGCACAACAGCTTTTGGGATCTGTGCTTGCCCAGAGAAGGAACAGCTCACGGTGCGCATCCTCGGCAGAGCCTGTTCCCGAAAAGGCAAACGTCCGGCTCCTTGTCCCACACGGAAGGTGGCAGCCCTGAAAGCTGTTGCTGGTCTTCACCTTCCCCGGGCAGCCTAGTCATAGGCACAACAGGTATTCGGATCTGTGCTTGCCCAGAGAAGGAACAGCTCACGGTGCGCATCCTCGGCAGAGCCTGTTCCCGAAAAGGCAAACGTCCGGCTCCTTGTCCCACACGGAAGGTGGCAGCCCTGAAAGCTGTTGCTGGTCTTCACCTTCCCCGGGCAGCCTACTCACAGGCACAACCGCACTGGGAATCTCTGCTTTCCCAAAGACGCAATCTCTCACGGTGCGCATCCTCGGCAGAGCCTGTTCCCGAAAAGGCAAACGTCCGGCTCCTTGTCCCACACGGAAGGTGGCAGCCCTGAAAGCTGTTGCTGGTCTTCACCTTCCCCGGGCAGCCTACTCACAGGCACAACCGCACTGGGAATCTCTGCTTTCCCAAAGACGCAATCTCTCACGGTGCGCATCCTCGGCAGAGCCTGTTCCCGAAAAGGCAAACGTCCGGCTCCTTGTCCCACACGGAAGGTGGCAGCCCTGAAAGCTCTTGCTGGTCTTCACCTTCCCCGTGCAGCCTATTCACAGGCACAACAGATATTGGGATCTCTGCTTGCCCAGAGAAGGAACATCTCACGGTGCGCATCCTCGGCAGAGCCTGTTCCCGAAAAGGCAAACGTCCGGCTCCTTGTCCCACACGGAAGGTGGCAGCCCTGAAAGCTGTTGCTGGTCTTCACCTTCCCCGGGCAGCCTACTCACAGGCACAACCGCACTGGGAATCTCTGCTTTCCCAAAGACGCAATCTCTCACGGTGCGCATCCTCGGCAGAGCCTGTTCCCGAAAAGGCAAACGTCCGGCTCCTTGTCCCACACGGAAGGTGGCAGCCCTGAAAGCTGTTGCTGGTCTTCACCTTCCCCGGGCAGCCTATTCACAGGCACAACAGCTTTTGGGATCTGTGCTTGCCCAGAGAAGGAACAGCTCACGGTGCGCATCCTCGGCAGAGCCTGTTCCCGAAAAGGCAAACGTCCGGCTCCTTGTCCCACACGGAAGGTGGCAGCCCTGAAAGCTGTTGCTGGTCTTCACCTTCCCCGGGCAGCCTACTCACAGGCACAACCGCACTGGGAATCTCTGCTTTCCCAAAGACGCAATCTCTCACGGTGCACATCCTCGGCAGAGCCTGTTCCCGAAAAGGCAAACGTCCGGCTCCTTGTCCCACACGGAAGGTGGCAGCCCTGAAAGCTGTTGCTGGTCTTCACCTTCCCCGGGCAGCCTACTCACAGGCACAAAGGGTTTTGGGATCTGTGCTTTCCCAAAGACGCAATCTCTCACGGTGCGCATCCTCGGCAGAGCCTGTTCCCGAAAAGGCAAACGTCCGGCTCCTTGTCCCACACGGAAGGTGGCAGCCCTGAAAGCTGTTGCTGGTCTTCACCTTCCCCGGGCAGCCTACTCACAGGCACAACAGGTATTCGGATCTGTGCTTGCCCAGAGAAGGAACAGCTCACGGTGCGCATCCTCGGCAGAGCCTGTTCCCGAAAAGGCAAACGTCCGGCTCCTTGTCCCACACGGAAGGTGGCAGCCCTGAAAGCTGTTGCTGGTCTTCACCTTCCCCGGGCAGCCTAGTCATAGGCACAACAGGTATTCGGATCTGTGCTTGCCCAGAGAAGGAACAGCTCACGGTGCGCATCCTCGGCAGAGCCTGTTCCCGAAAAGGCAAACGTCCGGCTCCTTGTCCCACACGGAAGGTGGCAGCCCTGAAAGCTGTTGCTGGTCTTCACCTTCCCCGGGCAGCCTACTCACAGGCACAACCGCACTGGGAATCTCTGCTTTCCCAAAGACGCAATCTCTCACGGTGCGCATCCTCGGCAGAGCCTGTTCCCGAAAAGGCAAACGTCCGGCTCCTTGTCCCACACGGAAGGTGGCAGCCCTGAAAGCTGTTGCTGGTCTTCACCTTCCCCGGGCAGCCTAGTCACAGGCACAACCGCACTGGGAATCTCTGCTTTCCCAAAGATGCAATCTCTCACGGTGCGCATCCTCGGCAGAGCCTGTTCCCGAAAAGGCAAACGTCCGGCTCCTTGTCCCACACGGAAGGTGGCAGCCCTGAAAGCTGTTGCTGGTCTTCACCTTCCCCGGGCAGCCTACTCACAGGCACAACCGCACTGGGAATCTCTGCTTTCCCAAAGACGCAATCTCTCACGGTGCGCATCCTCGGCAGAGCCTGTTCCCGAAAAGGCAAACGTCCGGCTCCTTGTCCCACACGGAAGGTGGCAGCCCTGAAAGCTGTTGCTGGTCTTCACCTTCCCCGGGCAGCCTACTCACAGGCACAACAGCTTTTGGGATCTGTGCTTGCCCAGAGAAGGAACAGCTCACGGTGCGCATCCTCGGCAGAGCCTGTTCCCGAAAAGGCAAACGTCCGGCTCCTTGTCCCACACGGAAGGTGGCAGCCCTGAAAGCTGTTGCTGGTCTTCACCTTCCCCGGGCAGCCTACTCACAGGCACAACCGCACTGGGAATCTCTGCTTTCCCAAAGACGCAATCTCTCACGGTGCGCATCCTCGGCAGAGCCTGTTCCCGAAAAGGCAAACGTCCGGCTCCTTGTCCCACACGGAAGGTGGCAGCCCTGAAAGCTGTTGCTGGTCTTCACCTTCCCCGGGCAGCCTACTCACAGGCACAAAGGGTTTTGGGATCTGTGCTTTCCCAAAGACGCAATCTCTCACGGTGCGCATCCTCGGCAGAGCCTGTTCCCGAAAAGGCAAACGTCCGGCTCCTTGTCCCACACGGAAGGTGGCAGCCCTGAAAGCTGTTGCTGGTCTTCACCTTCCCCGGGCAGCCTACTCACAGGCACAACAGCTTTTGGGATCTGTGCTTGCCCAGAGAAGGAACAGCTCACGGTGCGCATCCTCGGCAGAGCCTGTTCCCGAAAAGGCAAACGTCCGGCTCCTTGTCCCACACGGAAGGTGGCAGCCCTGAAAGCTGTTGCTGGTCTTCACCTTCCCCGGGCAGCCTACTCACAGGCACAACCGCACTGGGAATCTCTGCTTTCCCAAAGACGCAATCTCTCACGGTGCGCATCCTCGGCAGAGCCAGTTCCCGAAAAGGCAAACGTCCGGCTCCTTGTCCCACACGGAAGGTGGCAGCCCTGAAAGCTGTTGCTGGTCTTCACCTTCCCCGGGCAGCCTATTCATAGGCACAACAGGTATTCGGATCTGTGCTTGCCCAGAGAAGGAACAGCTCACGGTGCGCATCCTCGGCAGAGCCTGTTCCCGAAAAGGCAAACGTCCGGCTCCTTGTCCCACACGGAAGGTGGCAGCCCTGAAAGCTGTTGCTGGTCTTCACCTTCCCCGGGCAGCCTATTCATAGGCACAACAGGTATTCGGATCTGTGCTTGCCCAGAGAAGGAACAGCTCACGGTGCGCATCCTCGGCAGAGCCTGTTCCCGAAAAGGCAAACGTCCGGCTCCTTGTCCCACACGGAAGGTGGCAGCCCTGAAAGCTGTTGCTGGTCTTCACCTTCCCCGGGCAGCCTACTCACAGGCACAACCGCACTGGGAATCTCTGCTTTCCCAAAGATGCAATCTCTCACGGTGCGCATCCTCGGCAGAGCCTGTTCCCGAAAAGGCAAACGTCCGGCTCCTTGTCCCACACGGAAGGTGGCAGCCCTGAAAGCTGTTGCTGGTCTTCACCTTCCCCGGGCAGCCTACTCACAGGCACAACAGCTTTTGGGATCTGTGCTTGCCCAGAGAAGGAACAGCTCACGGTGCGCATCCTCGGCAGAGCCTGTTCCCGAAAAGGCAAACGTCCGGCTCCTTGTCCCACACGGAAGGTGGCAGCCCTGAAAGCTGTTGCTGGTCTTCACCTTCCCCGGGCAGCCTATTCATAGGCACAACAGGTATTCGGATCTGTGCTTGCCCAGAGAAGGAACAGCTCACGGTGCGCATCCTCGGCAGAGCCTGTTCCCGAAAAGGCAAACGTCCGGCTCCTTGTCCCACACGGAAGGTGGCAGCCCTGAAAGCTGTTGCTGGTCTTCACCTTCCCCGGGCAGCCTACTCACAGGCACAACCGCACTGGGAATCTCTGCTTTCCCAAAGACGCAATCTCTCACGGTGCGCATCCTCGGCAGAGCCTGTTCCCGAAAAGGCAAACGTCCGGCTCCTTGTCCCACACGGAAGGTGGCAGCCCTGAAAGCTGTTGCTGGTCTTCACCTTCCCCGGGCAGCCTAGTCACAGGCACAACCGCACTGGGAATCTCTGCTTTCCCAAAGATGCAATCTCTCACGGTGCGCATCCTCGGCAGAGCCTGTTCCCGAAAAGGCAAACGTCCGGCTCCTTGTCCCACACGGAAGGTGGCAGCCCTGAAAGCTGTTGCTGGTCTTCACCTTCCCCGGGCAGCCTACTCACAGGCACAACCGCACTGGGAATCTCTGCTTTCCCAAAGACGCAATCTCTCACGGTGCGCATCCTCGGCAGAGCCTGTTCCCGAAAAGGCAAACATCCGGCTCCTTGTCCCACACGGAAGGTGGCAGCCCTGAAAGCTGTTGCTGGTCTTCACCTTCCCCGGGCAGCCTAGTCATAGGCACAACAGGTATTCGGATCTGTGCTTGCCCAGAGAAGGAACAGCTCACGGTGCGCATCCTCGGCAGAGCCTGTTCCCGAAAAGGCAAACGTCCGGCTCCTTGTCCCACACGGAAGGTGGCAGCCCTGAAAGCTGTTGCTGGTCTTCACCTTCCCCGGGCAGCCTACTCACAGGCACAACCGCACTGGGAATCTCTGCTTTCCCAAAGACGCAATCTCTCACGGTGCGCATCCTCGGCAGAGCCTGTTCCCGAAAAGGCAAACGTCCGGCTCCTTGTCCCACACGGAAGGTGGCAGCCCTGAAAGCTGTTGCTGGTCTTCACCTTCCCCGGGCAGCCTACTCACAGGCACAACAGCTTTTGGGATCTGTGCTTGCCCAGAGAAGGAACAGCTCACGGTGCGCATCCTCGGCAGAGCCTGTTCCCGAAAAGGCAAACGTCCGGCTCCTTGTCCCACACGGAAGGTGGCAGCCCTGAAAGCTGTTGCTGGTCTTCACCTTCCCCGGGCAGCCTGTTCACAGGCACAACCGCACTGGGAATCTCTGCTTTCCCAAAGACGCAATCTCTCACGGTGCGCATCCTCGGCAGAGCCTGTTCCCGAAAAGGCAAACGTCCGGCTCCTTGTCCCACACGGAAGGTGGCAGCCCTGAAAGCTGTTGCTGGTCTTCACCTTCCCCGGGCAGCCTATTCACAGGCACAACAGCTTTTGGGATCTGTGCTTGCCCAGAGAAGGAACAGCTCACGGTGCGCATCCTCGGCAGAGCCTGTTCCCGAAAAGGCAAACGTCCGGCTCCTTGTCCCACACGGAAGGTGGCAGCCCTGAAAGCTGTTGCTGGTCTTCACCTTCCCCGGGCAGCCTACTCACAGGCACAACCGCACTGGGAATCTCTGCTTTCCCAAAGACGCAATCTCTCACGGTGCGCATCCTCGGCAGAGCCTGTTCCCGAAAAGGCAAACGTCCGGCTCCTTGTCCCACACGGAAGGTGGCAGCCCTGAAAGCTGTTGCTGGTCTTCACCTTCCCCGGGCAGCCTACTCACAGGCATAAAGGGTTTTGGGATCTGTGCTTTCCCAAAGACGCAATCTCTCACGGTGCGCATCCTCGGCAGAGCCTGTTCCCGAAAAGGCAAACGTCCGGCTCCTTGTCCCACACGGAAGGTGGCAGCCCTGAAAGCTGTTGCTGGTCTTCACCTTCCCCGGGCAGCCTACTCACAGGCACAACAGGTATTCGGATCTGTGCTTGCCCAGAGAAGGAACAGCTCACGGTGCGCATCCTCGGCAGAGCCTGTTCCCGAAAAGGCAAACGTCCGGCTCCTTGTCCCACACGGAAGGTGGCAGCCCTGAAAGCTGTTGCTGGTCTTCACCTTCCCCGGGCAGCCTACTCACAGGCACAACCGCACTGGGAATCTCTGCTTTCCCAAAGATGCAATCTCTCACGGTGCGCATCCTCGGCAGAGCCTGTTCCCGAAAAGGCAAACGTCCGGCTCCTTGTCCCACACGGAAGGTGGCAGCCCTGAAAGCTGTTGCTGGTCTTCACCTTCCCCGGGCAGCCTACTCACAGGCACAACAGCTTTTGGGATCTGTGCTTGCCCAGAGAAGGAACAGCTCACGGTGCGCATCCTCGGCAGAGCCTGTTCCCGAAAAGGCAAACGTCCGGCTCCTTGTCCCACACGGAAGGTGGCAGCCCTGAAAGCTGTTGCTGGTCTTCACCTTCCCCGGGCAGCCTACTCACAGGCACAACCGCACTGGGAATCTCTGCTTTCCCAAAGACGCAATCTCTCACGGTGCGCATCCTCGGCAGAGCCTGTTCCCGAAAAGGCAAACGTCCGGCTCCTTGTCCCACACGGAAGGTGGCAGCCCTGAAAGCTGTTGCTGGTCTTCACCTTCCCCGGGCAGCCTAGTCATAGGCACTACAGGTATTCGGATCTGTGCTTGCCCAGAGAAGGAACAGCTCACGGTGCGCATCCTCGGCAGAGCCTGTTCCCGAAAAGGCAAACGTCCGGCTCCTTGTCCCACACGGAAGGTGGCAGCCCTGAAAGCTGTTGCTGGTCTTCACCTTCCCCGGGCAGCCTACTCACAGGCACAACCGCACTGGGAATCTCTGCTTTCCCAAAGACGCAATCTCTCACGGTGCGCATCCTCGGCAGAGCCTGTTCCCGAAAAGGCAAACATCCGGCTCCTTGTCCCACACGGAAGGTGGCAGCCCTGAAAGCTGTTGCTGGTCTTCACCTTCCCCGGGCAGCCTACTCACAGGCACAACCGCACTGGGAATCTCTGCTTTCCCAAAGACGCAATCTCTCACGGTGCGCATCCTCGGCAGAGCCTGTTCCCGAAAAGGCAAACGTCCGGCTCCTTGTCCCACACGGAAGGTGGCAGCCCTGAAAGCTCTTGCTGGTCTTCACCTTCCCCGTGCAGCCTATTCACAGGCACAACAGATATTGGGATCTCTGCTTGCCCAGAGAAGGAACATCTCACGGTGCGCATCCTCGGCAGAGCCTGTTCCCGAAAAGGCAAACGTCCGGCTCCTTGTCCCACACGGAAGGTGGCAGCCCTGAAAGCTGTTGCTGGTCTTCACCTTCCCCGGGCAGCCTACTCACAGGCACAAAGGGTTTTGGGATCTGTGCTTTCCCAAAGACGCAATCTCTCACGGTGCGCATCCTCGGCAGAGCCTGTTCCCGAAAAGGCAAACGTCCGGCTCCTTGTCCCACACGGAAGGTGGCAGCCCTGAAAGCTGTTGCTGGTCTTCACCTTCCCCGGGCAGCCTACTCACAGGCACAACAGCTTTTGGGATCTGTGCTTGCCCAGAGAAGGAACAGCTCACGGTGCGCATCCTCGGCAGAGCCTGTTCCCGAAAAGGCAAACGTCCGGCTCCTTGTCCCACACGGAAGGTGGCAGCCCTGAAAGCTGTTGCTGGTCTTCACCTTCCCCGGGCAGCCTAGTCATAGGCACAACAGGTATTCGGATCTGTGCTTGCCCAGAGAAGGAACAGCTCACGGTGCGCATCCTCGGCAGAGCCTGTTCCCGAAAAGGCAAACGTCCGGCTCCTTGTCCCACACGGAAGGTGGCAGCCCTGAAAGCTGTTGCTGGTCTTCACCTTCCCCGGGCAGCCTACTCACAGGCACAACCGCACTGGGAATCTCTGCTTTCCCAAAGACGCAATCTCTCACGGTGCACATCCTCGGCAGAGCCTGTTCCCGAAAAGGCAAACGTCCGGCTCCTTGTCCCACACGGAAGGTGGCAGCCCTGAAAGCTGTTGCTGGTCTTCACCTTCCCCGGGCAGCCTACTCACAGGCACAAAGGGTTTTGGGATCTGTGCTTTCCCAAAGACGCAATCTCTCACGGTGCGCATCCTCGGCAGAGCCTGTTCCCGAAAAGGCAAACGTCCGGCTCCTTGTCCCACACGGAAGGTGGCAGCCCTGAAAGCTGTTGCTGGTCTTCACCTTCCCCGGGCAGCCTAGTCACAGGCACAACAGCTTTTGGGATCTGTGCTTGCCCAGAGAAGGAACAGCTCACGGTGCGCATCCTCGGCAGAGCCTGTTCCCGAAAAGGCAAACGTCCGGCTCCTTGTCCCACACGGAAGGTGGCAGCCCTGAAAGCTGTTGCTGGTCTTCACCTTCCCCGGGCAGCCTAGTCATAGGCACAACAGGTATTCGGATCTGTGCTTGCCCAGAGAAGGAACAGCTCACGGTGCGCATCCTCGGCAGAGCCTGTTCCCGAAAAGGCAAACGTCCGGCTCCTTGTCCCACACGGAAGGTGGCAGCCCTGAAAGCTGTTGCTGGTCTTCACCTTCCCCGGGCAGCCTACTCACAGGCACAACCGCACTGGGAATCTCTGCTTTCCCAAAGACGCAATCTCTCACGGTGCGCATCCTCGGCAGAGCCTGTTCCCGAAAAGGCAAACGTCCGGCTCCTTGTCCCACACGGAAGGTGGCAGCCCTGAAAGCTGTTGCTGGTCTTCACCTTCCCCGGGCAGCCTAGTCACAGGCACAACCGCACTGGGAATCTCTGCTTTCCCAAAGATGCAATCTCTCACGGTGCGCATCCTCGGCAGAGCCTGTTCCCGAAAAGGCAAACGTCCGGCTCCTTGTCCCACACGGAAGGTGGCAGCCCTGAAAGCTGTTGCTGGTCTTCACCTTCCCCGGGCAGCCTACTCACAGGCACAACCGCACTGGGAATCTCTGCTTTCCCAAAGACGCAATCTCTCACGGTGCGCATCCTCGGCAGAGCCTGTTCCCGAAAAGGCAAACGTCCGGCTCCTTGTCCCACACGGAAGGTGGCAGCCCTGAAAGCTGTTGCTGGTCTTCACCTTCCCCGGGCAGCCTACTCACAGGCACAACAGCTTTTGGGATCTGTGCTTGCCCAGAGAAGGAACAGCTCACGGTGCGCATCCTCGGCAGAGCCTGTTCCCGAAAAGGCAAACGTCCGGCTCCTTGTCCCACACGGAAGGTGGCAGCCCTGAAAGCTGTTGCTGGTCTTCACCTTCCCCGGGCAGCCTACTCACAGGCACAACCGCACTGGGAATCTCTGCTTTCCCAAAGACGCAATCTCTCACGGTGCGCATCCTCGGCAGAGCCTGTTCCCGAAAAGGCAAACGTCCGGCTCCTTGTCCCACACGGAAGGTGGCAGCCCTGAAAGCTGTTGCTGGTCTTCACCTTCCCCGGGCAGCCTACTCACAGGCACAAAGGGTTTTGGGATCTGTGCTTTCCCAAAGACGCAATCTCTCACGGTGCGCATCCTCGGCAGAGCCTGTTCCCGAAAAGGCAAATGTCCGGCTCCTTGTCCCACACGGAAGGTGGCAGCCCTGAAAGCTGTTGCTGGTCTTCACCTTCCCCGGGCAGCCTACTCACAGGCACAACAGCTTTTGGGATCTGTGCTTGCCCAGAGAAGGAACAGCTCACGGTGCGCATCCTCGGCAGAGCCTGTTCCCGAAAAGGCAAACGTCCGGCTCCTTGTCCCACACGGAAGGTGGCAGCCCTGAAAGCTGTTGCTGGTCTTCACCTTCCCCGGGCAGCCTACTCACAGGCACAACCGCACTGGGAATCTCTGCTTTCCCAAAGACGCAATCTCTCACGGTGCGCATCCTCGGCAGAGCCAGTTCCCGAAAAGGCAAACGTCCGGCTCCTTGTCCCACACGGAAGGTGGCAGCCCTGAAAGCTGTTGCTGGTCTTCACCTTCCCCGGGCAGCCTATTCATAGGCACAACAGGTATTCGGATCTGTGCTTGCCCAGAGAAGGAACAGCTCACGGTGCGCATCCTCGGCAGAGCCTGTTCCCGAAAAGGCAAACGTCCGGCTCCTTGTCCCACACGGAAGGTGGCAGCCCTGAAAGCTGTTGCTGGTCTTCACCTTCCCCGGGCAGCCTATTCATAGGCACAACAGGTATTCGGATCTGTGCTTGCCCAGAGAAGGAACAGCTCACGGTGCGCATCCTCGGCAGAGCCTGTTCCCGAAAAGGCAAACGTCCGGCTCCTTGTCCCACACGGAAGGTGGCAGCCCTGAAAGCTGTTGCTGGTCTTCACCTTCCCCGGGCAGCCTACTCACAGGCACAACCGCACTGGGAATCTCTGCTTTCCCAAAGATGCAATCTCTCACGGTGCGCATCCTCGGCAGAGCCTGTTCCCGAAAAGGCAAACGTCCGGCTCCTTGTCCCACACGGAAGGTGGCAGCCCTGAAAGCTGTTGCTGGTCTTCACCTTCCCCGGGCAGCCTACTCACAGGCACAACAGCTTTTGGGATCTGTGCTTGCCCAGAGAAGGAACAGCTCACGGTGCGCATCCTCGGCAGAGCCTGTTCCCGAAAAGGCAAACGTCCGGCTCCTTGTCCCACACGGAAGGTGGCAGCCCTGAAAGCTGTTGCTGGTCTTCACCTTCCCCGGGCAGCCTACTCACAGGCACAAAGGGTTTTGGGATCTGTGCTTGCCCAGAGAAGGAACAGCTGACGGTGCGCATCCTCGGCAGAGCCTGTTCCCGAAAAGGCAAACGTCCGGCTCCTTGTCCCACACGGAAGGTGGCAGCCCTGAAAGCTGTTGCTGGTCTTCACCTTCCCCGGGCAGCCTACTCACAGGCACAACCGCACTGGGAATCTCTGCTTTCCCAAAGACGCAATCTCTCACGGTGCGCATCCTCGGCAGAGCCTGTTCCCGAAAAGGCAAACGTCCGGCTCCTTGTCCCACACGGAAGGTGGCAGCCCTGAAAGCTGTTGCTGGTCTTCACCTTCCCCGGGCAGCCTAGTCACAGGCACAACCGCACTGGGAATCTCTGCTTTCCCAAAGATGCAATCTCTCACGGTGCGCATCCTCGGCAGAGCCTGTTCCCGAAAAGGCAAACGTCCGGCTCCTTGTCCCACACGGAAGGTGGCAGCCCTGAAAGCTGTTGCTGGTCTTCACCTTCCCCGGGCAGCCTACTCACAGGCACAACCGCACTGGGAATCTCTGCTTTCCCAAAGACGCAATCTCTCACGGTGCGCATCCTCGGCAGAGCCTGTTCCCGAAAAGGCAAACATCCGGCTCCTTGTCCCACACGGAAGGTGGCAGCCCTGAAAGCTGTTGCTGGTCTTCACCTTCCCCGGGCAGCCTAGTCATAGGCACAACAGGTATTCGGATCTGTGCTTGCCCAGAGAAGGAACAGCTCACGGTGCGCATCCTCGGCAGAGCCTGTTCCCGAAAAGGCAAACGTCCGGCTCCTTGTCCCACACGGAAGGTGGCAGCCCTGAAAGCTGTTGCTGGTCTTCACCTTCCCCGGGCAGCCTACTCACAGGCACAACCGCACTGGGAATCTCTGCTTTCCCAAAGACGCAATCTCTCACGGTGCGCATCCTCGGCAGAGCCTGTTCCCGAAAAGGCAAACGTCCGGCTCCTTGTCCCACACGGAAGGTGGCAGCCCTGAAAGCTGTTGCTGGTCTTCACCTTCCCCGGGCAGCCTACTCACAGGCACAACAGCTTTTGGGATCTGTGCTTGCCCAGAGAAGGAACAGCTCACGGTGCGCATCCTCGGCAGAGCCTGTTCCCGAAAAGGCAAACGTCCGGCTCCTTGTCCCACACGGAAGGTGGCAGCCCTGAAAGCTGTTGCTGGTCTTCACCTTCCCCGGGCAGCCTGTTCACAGGCACAACCGCACTGGGAATCTCTGCTTTCCCAAAGACGCAATCTCTCACGGTGCGCATCCTCGGCAGAGCCTGTTCCCGAAAAGGCAAACGTCCGGCTCCTTGTCCCACACGGAAGGTGGCAGCCCTGAAAGCTGTTGCTGGTCTTCACCTTCCCCGGGCAGCCTATTCACAGGCACAACAGCTTTTGGGATCTGTGCTTGCCCAGAGAAGGAACAGCTCACGGTGCGCATCCTCGGCAGAGCCTGTTCCCGAAAAGGCAAACGTCCGGCTCCTTGTCCCACACGGAAGGTGGCAGCCCTGAAAGCTGTTGCTGGTCTTCACCTTCCCCGGGCAGCCTACTCACAGGCACAACCGCACTGGGAATCTCTGCTTTCCCAAAGACGCAATCTCTCACGGTGCGCATCCTCGGCAGAGCCTGTTCCCGAAAAGGCAAACGTCCGGCTCCTTGTCCCACACGGAAGGTGGCAGCCCTGAAAGCTGTTGCTGGTCTTCACCTTCCCCGGGCAGCCTACTCACAGGCACAACCGCACTGGGAATCTCTGCTTTCCCAAAGACGCAATCTCTCACGGTGCGCATCCTCGGCAGAGCCTGTTCCCGAAAAGGCAAACGTCCGGCTCCTTGTCCCACACGGAAGGTGGCAGCCCTGAAAGCTGTTGCTGGTCTTCACCTTCCCCGGGCAGCCTACTCACAGGCATAAAGGGTTTAGGGATCTGTGCTTTCCCAAAGACGCAATCTCTCACGGTGCGCATCCTCGGCAGAGCCTGTTCCCGAAAAGGCAAACGTCCGGCTCCTTGTCCCACACGGAAGGTGGCAGCCCTGAAAGCTGTTGCTGGTCTTCACCTTCCCCGGGCAGCCTACTCACAGGCACAACAGGTATTCGGATCTGTGCTTGCCCAGAGAAGGAACAGCTCACGGTGCGCATCCTCGGCAGAGCCTGTTCCCGAAAAGGCAAACGTCCGGCTCCTTGTCCCACACGGAAGGTGGCAGCCCTGAAAGCTGTTGCTGGTCTTCACCTTCCCCGGGCAGCCTACTCACAGGCACAACCGCACTGGGAATCTCTGCTTTCCCAAAGATGCAATCTCTCACGGTGCGCATCCTCGGCAGAGCCTGTTCCCGAAAAGGCAAACGTCCGGCTCCTTGTCCCACACGGAAGGTGGCAGCCCTGAAAGCTGTTGCTGGTCTTCACCTTCCCCGGGCAGCCTACTCACAGGCACAACAGCTTTTGGGATCTGTGCTTGCCCAGAGAAGGAACAGCTCACGGTGCGCATCCTCGGCAGAGCCTGTTCCCGAAAAGGCAAACGTCCGGCTCCTTGTCCCACACGGAAGGTGGCAGCCCTGAAAGCTGTTGCTGGTCTTCACCTTCCCCGGGCAGCCTACTCACAGGCACAACCGCACTGGGAATCTCTGCTTTCCCAAAGACGCAATCTCTCACGGTGCGCATCCTCGGCAGAGCCTGTTCCCGAAAAGGCAAACGTCCGGCTCCTTGTCCCACACGGAAGGTGGCAGCCCTGAAAGCTGTTGCTGGTCTTCACCTTCCCCGGGCAGCCTAGTCATAGGCACTACAGGTATTCGGATCTGTGCTTGCCCAGAGAAGGAACAGCTCACGGTGCGCATCCTCGGCAGAGCCTGTTCCCGAAAAGGCAAACGTCCGGCTCCTTGTCCCACACGGAAGGTGGCAGCCCTGAAAGCTGTTGCTGGTCTTCACCTTCCCCGGGCAGCCTACTCACAGGCACAACCGCACTGGGAATCTCTGCTTTCCCAAAGACGCAATCTCTCACGGTGCGCATCCTCGGCAGAGCCTGTTCCCGAAAAGGCAAACATCCGGCTCCTTGTCCCACACGGAAGGTGGCAGCCCTGAAAGCTGTTGCTGGTCTTCACCTTCCCCGGGCAGCCTACTCACAGGCACAACCGCACTGGGAATCTCTGCTTTCCCAAAGACGCAATCTCTCACGGTGCGCATCCTCGGCAGAGCCTGTTCCCGAAAAGGCAAACGTCCGGCTCCTTGTCCCACACGGAAGGTGGCAGCCCTGAAAGCTGTTGCTGGTCTTCACCTTCCCCGGGCAGCCTACTCACAGGCACAACCGCACTGGGAATCTCTGCTTTCCCAAAGACGCAATCTCTCACGGTGCGCATCCTCGGCAGAGCCTGTTCCCGAAAAGGCAAACGTCCGGCTCCTTGTCCCACACGGAAGGTGGCAGCCCTGAAAGCTGTTGCTGGTCTTCACCTTCCCCGGGCAGCCTAGTCATAGGCACAACAGGTATTCGGATCTGTGCTTGCCCAGAGAAGGAACAGCTCACGGTGCGCATCCTCGGCAGAGCCTGTTCCCGAAAAGGCAAACGTCCGGCTCCTTGTCCCACACGGAAGGTGGCAGCCCTGAAAGCTGTTGCTGGTCTTCACCTTCCCCGGGCAGCCTAGTCACAGGCACAACCGCACTGGGAATCTCTGCTTTCCCAAAGACGCAATCTCTCACGGTGCGCATCCTCGGCAGAGCCTGTTCCCGAAAAGGCAAACGTCCGGCTCCTTGTCCCACACGGAAGGTGGCAGCCCTGAAAGCTGTTGCTGGTCTTCACCTTCCCCGGGCAGCCTAGTCATAGGCACAACAGGTATTCGGATCTGTGCTTGCCCAGAGAAGGAACAGCTCACGGTGCGCATCCTCGGCAGAGCCTGTTCCCGAAAAGGCAAACGTCCGGCTCCTTGTCCCACACGGAAGGTGGCAGCCCTGAAAGCTGTTGCTGGTCTTCACCTTCCCCGGGCAGCCTACTCACAGGCACAACCGCACTGGGAATCTCTGCTTTCCCAAAGACGCAATCTCTCACGGTGCGCATCCTCGGCAGAGCCTGTTCCCGAAAAGGCAAACGTCCGGCTCCTTGTCCCACACGGAAGGTGGCAGCCCTGAAAGCTGTTGCTGGTCTTCACCTTCCCCGGGCAGCCTACTCACAGGCACAACCGCACTGGGAATCTCTGCTTTCCCAAAGACGCAATCTCTCACGGTGCGCATCCTCGGCAGAGCCTGTTCCCGAAAAGGCAAACGTCCGGCTCCTTGTCCCACACGGAAGGTGGCAGCCCTGAAAGCTGTTGCTGGTCTTCACCTTCCCCGGGCAGCCTACTCACAGGCACAACAGCTTTTGGGATCTGTGCTTGCCCAGAGAAGGAACAGCTCACGGTGCGCATCCTCGGCAGAGCCTGTTCCCGAAAAGGCAAACGTCCGGCTCCTTGTCCCACACGGAAGGTGGCAGCCCTGAAAGCTGTTGCTGGTCTTCACCTTCCCCGGGCAGCCTACTCACAGGCACAACCGCACTGGGAATCTCTGCTTTCCCAAAGACGCAATCTCTCACGGTGCGCATCCTCGGCAGAGCCTGTTCCCGAAAAGGCAAACGTCCGGCTCCTTGTCCCACACGGAAGGTGGCAGCCCTGAAAGCTGTTGCTGGTCTTCACCTTCCCCGGGCAGCCTACTCACAGGCACAAAGGGTTTTGGGATCTGTGCTTTCCCAAAGACGCAATCTCTCACGGTGCGCATCCTCGGCAGAGCCTGTTCCCGAAAAGGCAAACGTCCGGCTCCTTGTCCCACACGGAAGGTGGCAGCCCTGAAAGCTGTTGCTGGTCTTCACCTTCCCCGGGCAGCCTACTCACAGGCACAACAGCTTTTGGGATCTGTGCTTGCCCAGAGAAGGAACAGCTCACGGTGCGCATCCTCGGCAGAGCCTGTTCCCGAAAAGGCAAACGTCCGGCTCCTTGTCCCACACGGAAGGTGGCAGCCCTGAAAGCTGTTGCTGGTCTTCACCTTCCCCGGGCAGCCTACTCACAGGCACAACCGCACTGGGAATCTCTGCTTTCCCAAAGACGCAATCTCTCACGGTGCGCATCCTCGGCAGAGCCAGTTCCCGAAAAGGCAAACGTCCGGCTCCTTGTCCCACACGGAAGGTGGCAGCCCTGAAAGCTGTTGCTGGTCTTCACCTTCCCCGGGCAGCCTATTCATAGGCACAACAGGTATTCGGATCTGTGCTTGCCCAGAGAAGGAACAGCTCACGGTGCGCATCCTCGGCAGAGCCTGTTCCCGAAAAGGCAAACGTCCGGCTCCTTGTCCCACACGGAAGGTGGCAGCCCTGAAAGCTGTTGCTGGTCTTCACCTTCCCCGGGCAGCCTATTCATAGGCACAACAGGTATTCGGATCTGTGCTTGCCCAGAGAAGGAACAGCTCACGGTGCGCATCCTCGGCAGAGCCTGTTCCCGAAAAGGCAAACGTCCGGCTCCTTGTCCCACACGGAAGGTGGCAGCCCTGAAAGCTGTTGCTGGTCTTCACCTTCCCCGGGCAGCCTACTCACAGGCACAACCGCACTGGGAATCTCTGCTTTCCCAAAGATGCAATCTCTCACGGTGCGCATCCTCGGCAGAGCCTGTTCCCGAAAAGGCAAACGTCCGGCTCCTTGTCCCACACGGAAGGTGGCAGCCCTGAAAGCTGTTGCTGGTCTTCACCTTCCCCGGGCAGCCTACTCACAGGCACAACAGCTTTTGGGATCTGTGCTTGCCCAGAGAAGGAACAGCTCACGGTGCGCATCCTCGGCAGAGCCTGTTCCCGAAAAGGCAAACGTCCGGCTCCTTGTCCCACACGGAAGGTGGCAGCCCTGAAAGCTGTTGCTGGTCTTCACCTTCCCCGGGCAGCCTATTCATAGGCACAACAGGTATTCGGATCTGTGCTTGCCCAGAGAAGGAACAGCTCACGGTGCGCATCCTCGGCAGAGCCTGTTCCCGAAAAGGCAAACGTCCGGCTCCTTGTCCCACACGGAAGGTGGCAGCCCTGAAAGCTGTTGCTGGTCTTCACCTTCCCCGGGCAGCCTACTCACAGGCACAACCGCACTGGGAATCTCTGCTTTCCCAAAGACGCAATCTCTCACGGTGCGCATCCTCGGCAGAGCCTGTTCCCGAAAAGGCAAACGTCCGGCTCCTTGTCCCACACGGAAGGTGGCAGCCCTGAAAGCTGTTGC
This sequence comes from Haliaeetus albicilla, assembly GCF_947461875.1. Lineage (NCBI taxonomy): Eukaryota > Metazoa > Chordata > Aves > Accipitriformes > Accipitridae > Haliaeetus > Haliaeetus albicilla. The sequence goes on from NC_091507.1 coordinate 13,321,032, forward strand.
TGGTCTTCACCTTCCCCGGGCAGCCTAGTCACAGGCACAACCGCACTGGGAATCTCTGCTTTCCCAAAGATGCAATCTCTCACGGTGCGCATCCTCGGCAGAGCCTGTTCCCGAAAAGGCAAACGTCCGGCTCCTTGTCCCACACGGAAGGTGGCAGCCCTGAAAGCTGTTGCTGGTCTTCACCTTCCCCGGGCAGCCTACTCACAGGCACAACCGCACTGGGAATCTCTGCTTTCCCAAAGACGCAATCTCTCACGGTGCGCATCCTCGGCAGAGCCTGTTCCCGAAAAGGCAAACGTCCGGCTCCTTGTCCCACACGGAAGGTGGCAGCCCTGAAAGCTGTTGCTGGTCTTCACCTTCCCCGGGCAGCCTAGTCATAGGCACAACAGGTATTCGGATCTGTGCTTGCCCAGAGAAGGAACAGCTCACGGTGCGCATCCTCGGCAGAGCCTGTTCCCGAAAAGGCAAACGTCCGGCTCCTTGTCCCACACGGAAGGTGGCAGCCCTGAAAGCTGTTGCTGGTCTTCACCTTCCCCGGGCAGCCTACTCACAGGCACAACCGCACTGGGAATCTCTGCTTTCCCAAAGACGCAATCTCTCACGGTGCGCATCCTCGGCAGAGCCTGTTCCCGAAAAGGCAAACGTCCGGCTCCTTGTCCCACACGGAAGGTGGCAGCCCTGAAAGCTGTTGCTGGTCTTCACCTTCCCCGGGCAGCCTACTCACAGGCACAACAGCTTTTGGGATCTGTGCTTGCCCAGAGAAGGAACAGCTCACGGTGCGCATCCTCGGCAGAGCCTGTTCCCGAAAAGGCAAACGTCCGGCTCCTTGTCCCACACGGAAGGTGGCAGCCCTGAAAGCTGTTGCTGGTCTTCACCTTCCCCGGGCAGCCTGTTCACAGGCACAACCGCACTGGGAATCTCTGCTTTCCCAAAGACGCAATCTCTCACGGTGCGCATCCTCGGCAGAGCCTGTTCCCGAAAAGGCAAACGTCCGGCTCCTTGTCCCACACGGAAGGTGGCAGCCCTGAAAGCTGTTGCTGGTCTTCACCTTCCCCGGGCAGCCTATTCACAGGCACAACAGCTTTTGGGATCTGTGCTTGCCCAGAGAAGGAACAGCTCACGGTGCGCATCCTCGGCAGAGCCTGTTCCCGAAAAGGCAAACGTCCGGCTCCTTGTCCCACACGGAAGGTGGCAGCCCTGAAAGCTGTTGCTGGTCTTCACCTTCCCCGGGCAGCCTACTCACAGGCACAACCGCACTGGGAATCTCTGCTTTCCCAAAGACGCAATCTCTCACGGTGCGCATCCTCGGCAGAGCCTGTTCCCGAAAAGGCAAACGTCCGGCTCCTTGTCCCACACGGAAGGTGGCAGCCCTGAAAGCTGTTGCTGGTCTTCACCTTCCCCGGGCAGCCTACTCACAGGCACAACCGCACTGGGAATCTCTGCTTTCCCAAAGACGCAATCTCTCACGGTGCGCATCCTCGGCAGAGCCTGTTCCCGAAAAGGCAAACGTCCGGCTCCTTGTCCCACACGGAAGGTGGCAGCCCTGAAAGCTGTTGCTGGTCTTCACCTTCCCCGGGCAGCCTACTCACAGGCATAAAGGGTTTTGGGATCTGTGCTTTCCCAAAGACGCAATCTCTCACGGTGCGCATCCTCGGCAGAGCCTGTTCCCGAAAAGGCAAACGTCCGGCTCCTTGTCCCACACGGAAGGTGGCAGCCCTGAAAGCTGTTGCTGGTCTTCACCTTCCCCGGGCAGCCTACTCACAGGCACAACAGGTATTCGGATCTGTGCTTGCCCAGAGAAGGAACAGCTCACGGTGCGCATCCTCGGCAGAGCCTGTTCCCGAAAAGGCAAACGTCCGGCTCCTTGTCCCACACGGAAGGTGGCAGCCCTGAAAGCTGTTGCTGGTCTTCACCTTCCCCGGGCAGCCTACTCACAGGCACAACCGCACTGGGAATCTCTGCTTTCCCAAAGATGCAATCTCTCACGGTGCGCATCCTCGGCAGAGCCTGTTCCCGAAAAGGCAAACGTCCGGCTCCTTGTCCCACACGGAAGGTGGCAGCCCTGAAAGCTGTTGCTGGTCTTCACCTTCCCCGGGCAGCCTACTCACAGGCACAACAGCTTTTGGGATCTGTGCTTGCCCAGAGAAGGAACAGCTCACGGTGCGCATCCTCGGCAGAGCCTGTTCCCGAAAAGGCAAACGTCCGGCTCCTTGTCCCACACGGAAGGTGGCAGCCCTGAAAGCTGTTGCTGGTCTTCACCTTCCCCGGGCAGCCTACTCACAGGCACAACCGCACTGGGAATCTCTGCTTTCCCAAAGACGCAATCTCTCACGGTGCGCATCCTCGGCAGAGCCTGTTCCCGAAAAGGCAAACGTCCGGCTCCTTGTCCCACACGGAAGGTGGCAGCCCTGAAAGCTGTTGCTGGTCTTCACCTTCCCCGGGCAGCCTAGTCATAGGCACTACAGGTATTCGGATCTGTGCTTGCCCAGAGAAGGAACAGCTCACGGTGCGCATCCTCGGCAGAGCCTGTTCCCGAAAAGGCAAACGTCCGGCTCCTTGTCCCACACGGAAGGTGGCAGCCCTGAAAGCTGTTGCTGGTCTTCACCTTCCCCGGGCAGCCTACTCACAGGCACAACCGCACTGGGAATCTCTGCTTTCCCAAAGACGCAATCTCTCACGGTGCGCATCCTCGGCAGAGCCTGTTCCCGAAAAGGCAAACATCCGGCTCCTTGTCCCACACGGAAGGTGGCAGCCCTGAAAGCTGTTGCTGGTCTTCACCTTCCCCGGGCAGCCTACTCACAGGCACAACCGCACTGGGAATCTCTGCTTTCCCAAAGACGCAATCTCTCACGGTGCGCATCCTCGGCAGAGCCTGTTCCCGAAAAGGCAAACGTCCGGCTCCTTGTCCCACACGGAAGGTGGCAGCCCTGAAAGCTCTTGCTGGTCTTCACCTTCCCCGTGCAGCCTATTCACAGGCACAACAGATATTGGGATCTCTGCTTGCCCAGAGAAGGAACATCTCACGGTGCGCATCCTCGGCAGAGCCTGTTCCCGAAAAGGCAAACGTCCGGCTCCTTGTCCCACACGGAAGGTGGCAGCCCTGAAAGCTGTTGCTGGTCTTCACCTTCCCCGGGCAGCCTACTCACAGGCACAACCGCACTGGGAATCTCTGCTTTCCCAAAGACGCAATCTCTCACGGTGCGCATCCTCGGCAGAGCCTGTTCCCGAAAAGGCAAACGTCCGGCTCCTTGTCCCACACGGAAGGTGGCAGCCCTGAAAGCTGTTGCTGGTCTTCACCTTCCCCGGGCAGCCTAGTCATAGGCACAACAGGTATTCGGATCTGTGCTTGCCCAGAGAAGGAACAGCTCACGGTGCGCATCCTCGGCAGAGCCTGTTCCCGAAAAGGCAAACGTCCGGCTCCTTGTCCCACACGGAAGGTGGCAGCCCTGAAAGCTGTTGCTGGTCTTCACCTTCCCCGGGCAGCCTAGTCACAGGCACAACCGCACTGGGAATCTCTGCTTTCCCAAAGACGCAATCTCTCACGGTGCGCATCCTCGGCAGAGCCTGTTCCCGAAAAGGCAAACGTCCGGCTCCTTGTCCCACACGGAAGGTGGCAGCCCTGAAAGCTGTTGCTGGTCTTCACCTTCCCCGGGCAGCCTAGTCATAGGCACAACAGGTATTCGGATCTGTGCTTGCCCAGAGAAGGAACAGCTCACGGTGCGCATCCTCGGCAGAGCCTGTTCCCGAAAAGGCAAACGTCCGGCTCCTTGTCCCACACGGAAGGTGGCAGCCCTGAAAGCTGTTGCTGGTCTTCACCTTCCCCGGGCAGCCTACTCACAGGCACAACCGCACTGGGAATCTCTGCTTTCCCAAAGACGCAATCTCTCACGGTGCGCATCCTCGGCAGAGCCTGTTCCCGAAAAGGCAAACGTCCGGCTCCTTGTCCCACACGGAAGGTGGCAGCCCTGAAAGCTGTTGCTGGTCTTCACCTTCCCCGGGCAGCCTACTCACAGGCACAACCGCACTGGGAATCTCTGCTTTCCCAAAGATGCAATCTCTCACGGTGCGCATCCTCGGCAGAGCCTGTTCCCGAAAAGGCAAACGTCCGGCTCCTTGTCCCACACGGAAGGTGGCAGCCCTGAAAGCTGTTGCTGGTCTTCACCTTCCCCGGGCAGCCTACTCACAGGCACAACCGCACTGGGAATCTCTGCTTTCCCAAAGATGCAATCTCTCACGGTGCGCATCCTCGGCAGAGCCTGTTCCCGAAAAGGCAAACGTCCGGCTCCTTGTCCCACACGGAAGGTGGCAGCCCTGAAAGCTGTTGCTGGTCTTCACCTTCCCCGGGCAGCCTACTCACAGGCACAACAGCTTTTGGGATCTGTGCTTGCCCAGAGAAGGAACAGCTCACGGTGCGCATCCTCGGCAGAGCCTGTTCCCGAAAAGGCAAACGTCCGGCTCCTTGTCCCACACGGAAGGTGGCAGCCCTGAAAGCTGTTGCTGGTCTTCACCTTCCCCGGGCAGCCTAGTCATAGGCACAACAGGTATTCGGATCTGTGCTTGCCCAGAGAAGGAACAGCTCACGGTGCGCATCCTCGGCAGAGCCTGTTCCCGAAAAGGCAAACGTCCGGCTCCTTGTCCCACACGGAAGGTGGCAGCCCTGAAAGCTGTTGCTGGTCTTCACCTTCCCCGGGCAGCCTACTCACAGGCACAACCGCACTGGGAATCTCTGCTTTCCCAAAGATGCAATCTCTCACGGTGCGCATCCTCGGCAGAGCCTGTTCCCGAAAAGGCAAACGTCCGGCTCCTTGTCCCACACGGAAGGTGGCAGCCCTGAAAGCTGTTGCTGGTCTTCACCTTCCCCGGGCAGCCTACTCACAGGCACAACCGCACTGGGAATCTCTGCTTTCCCAAAGACGCAATCTCTCACGGTGCGCATCCTCGGCAGAGCCTGTTCCCGAAAAGGCAAACGTCTGGCTCCTTGTCCCACACGGAAGGTGGCAGCCCTGAAAGCTGTTGCTGGTCTTCACCTTCCCCGGGCAGCCTACTCACAGGCACAACAGCTTTTGGGATCTGTGCTTGCCCAGAGAAGGAACAGCTCACGGTGCGCATCCTCGGCAGAGCCTGTTCCCGAAAAGGCAAACGTCCGGCTCCTTGTCCCACACGGAAGGTGGCAGCCCTGAAAGCTGTTGCTGGTCTTCACCTTCCCCGGGCAGCCTACTCACAGGCACAACCGCACTGGGAATCTCTGCTTTCCCAAAGACGCAATCTCTCACGGTGCGCATCCTCGGCAGAGCCTGTTCCCGAAAAGGCAAACGTCCGGCTCCTTGTCCCACACGGAAGGTGGCAGCCCTGAAAGCTGTTGCTGGTCTTCACCTTCCCCGGGCAGCCTGTTCACAGGCACAACCGCACTGGGAATCTCTGCTTTCCCAAAGACGCAATCTCTCACGGTGCGCATCCTCGGCAGAGCCTGTTCCCGAAAAGGCAAACGTCCGGCTCCTTGTCCCACACGGAAGGTGGCAGCCCTGAAAGCTGTTGCTGGTCTTCACCTTCCCCGGGCAGCCTACTCACAGGCACAACCGCACTGGGAATCTCTGCTTTCCCAAAGATGCAATCTCTCACGGTGCGCATCCTCGGCAGAGCCTGTTCCCGAAAAGGCAAACGTCCGGCTCCTTGTCCCACACGGAAGGTGGCAGCCCTGAAAGCTCTTGCTGGTCTTCACCTTCCCCGGGCAGCCTACTCACAGGCACAAAGGGTTTTGGGATCTGTGCTTGCCCAGAGAAGGAACAGCTCACGGTGCGCATCCTCGGCAGAGCCTGTTCCCGAAAAGGCAAACGTCCGGCTCCTTGTCCCACACGGAAGGTGGCAGCCCTGAAAGCTGTTGCTGGTCTTCACCTTCCCCGGGCAGCCTACTCACAGGCACAACCGCACTGGGAATCTCTGCTTTCCCAAAGATGCAATCTCTCACGGTGCGCATCCTCGGCAGAGCCTGTTCCCGAAAAGGCAAACGTCCGGCTCCTTGTCCCACACGGAAGGTGGCAGCCCTGAAAGCTGTTGCTGGTCTTCACCTTCCCCGGGCAGCCTACTCACAGGCACAACAGCTTTTGGGATCTGTGCTTGCCCAGAGAAGGAACAGCTCACGGTGCGCATCCTCGGCAGAGCCTGTTCCCGAAAAGGCAAACGTCCGGCTCCTTGTCCCACACGGAAGGTGGCAGCCCTGAAAGCTGTTGCTGGTCTTCACCTTCCCCGGGCAGCCTAGTCATAGGCACAACAGGTATTCGGATCTGTGCTTGCCCAGAGAAGGAACAGCTCACGGTGCGCATCCTCGGCAGAGCCTGTTCCCGAAAAGGCAAACGTCCGGCTCCTTGTCCCACACGGAAGGTGGCAGCCCTGAAAGCTGTTGCTGGTCTTCACCTTCCCCGGGCAGCCTACTCACAGGCACAACCGCACTGGGAATCTCTGCTTTCCCAAAGATGCAATCTCTCACGGTGCGCATCCTCGGCAGAGCCTGTTCCCGAAAAGGCAAACGTCCGGCTCCTTGTCCCACACGGAAGGTGGCAGCCCTGAAAGCTGTTGCTGGTCTTCACCTTCCCCGGGCAGCCTACTCACAGGCACAACAGCTTTTGGGATCTGTGCTTGCCCAGAGAAGGAACAGCTCACGGTGCGCATCCTCGGCAGAGCCTGTTCCCGAAAAGGCAAACGTCCGGCTCCTTGTCCCACACGGAAGGTGGCAGCCCTGAAAGCTGTTGCTGGTCTTCACCTTCCCCGGGCAGCCTAGTCATAGGCACAACAGGTATTCGGATCTGTGCTTGCCCAGAGAAGGAACAGCTCACGGTGCGCATCCTCGGCAGAGCCTGTTCCCGAAAAGGCAAACGTCCGGCTCCTTGTCCCACACGGAAGGTGGCAGCCCTGAAAGCTGTTGCTGGTCTTCACCTTCCCCGGGCAGCCTACTCACAGGCACAACCGCACTGGGAATCTCTGCTTTCCCAAAGATGCAATCTCTCACGGTGCGCATCCTCGGCAGAGCCTGTTCCCGAAAAGGCAAACGTCCGGCTCCTTGTCCCACACGGAAGGTGGCAGCCCTGAAAGCTGTTGCTGGTCTTCACCTTCCCCGGGCAGCCTAGTCATAGGCACAACAGGTATTCGGATCTGTGCTTGCCCAGAGAAGGAACAGCTCACGGTGCGCATCCTCGGCAGAGCCTGTTCCCGAAAAGGCAAACGTCCGGCTCCTTGTCCCACACGGAAGGTGGCAGCCCTGAAAGCTGTTGCTGGTCTTCACCTTCCCCGGGCAGCCTACTCACAGGCACAACCGCACTGGGAATCTCTGCTTTCCCAAAGACGCAATCTCTCACGGTGCGCATCCTCGGCAGAGCCTGTTCCCGAAAAGGCAAACGTCCGGCTCCTTGTCCCACACGGAAGGTGGCAGCCCTGAAAGCTGTTGCTGGTCTTCACCTTCCCCGGGCAGCCTATTCATAGGCACAACAGGTATTCGGATCTCTGCTTGCCCAGAGAAGGAACAGCTCACAGTGCGCATCCTCGGCAGAGCCTGTTCCCGAAAAGGCAAACGTCCGGCTCCTTGTCCCACACGGAAGGTGGCAGCCCTGAAAGCTGTTGCTGGTCTTCACCTTCCCCGGGCAGCCTACTCACAGGCACAACCGCACTGGGAATCTCTGCTTTCCCAAAGACGCAATCTCTCACGGTGCGCATCCTCGGCAGAGCCTGTTCCCGAAAAGGCAAACGTCCGGCTCCTTGTCCCACACGGAAGGTGGCAGCCCTGAAAGCTGTTGCTGGTCTTCACCTTCCCCGGGCAGCCTACTCACAGGCACAACCGCACTGGGAATCTCTGCTTTCCCAAAGACGCAATCTCTCACGGTGCGCATCCTCGGCAGAGCCTGTTCCCGAAAAGGCAAACGTCCGGCTCCTTGTCCCACACGGAAGGTGGCAGCCCTGAAAGCTGTTGCTGGTCTTCACCTTCCCCGGGCAGCCTACTCACAGGCACAACCGCACTGGGAATCTCTGCTTTCCCAAAGACGCAATCTCTCACGGTGCGCATCCTCGGCAGAGCCTGTTCCCGAAAAGGCAAACGTCCGGCTCCTTGTCCCACACGGAAGGTGGCAGCCCTGAAAGCTGTTGCTGGTCTTCACCTTCCCCGGGCAGCCTACTCACAGGCATAAAGGGTTTTGGGATCTGTGCTTTCCCAAAGACGCAATCTCTCACGGTGCGCATCCTCGGCAGAGCCTGTTCCCGAAAAGGCAAACGTCCGGCTCCTTGTCCCACACGGAAGGTGGCAGCCCTGAAAGCTGTTGCTGGTCTTCACCTTCCCCGGGCAGCCTACTCACAGGCACAACAGGTATTCGGATCTGTGCTTGCCCAGAGAAGGAACAGCTCACGGTGCGCATCCTCGGCAGAGCCTGTTCCCGAAAAGGCAAACGTCCGGCTCCTTGTCCCACACGGAAGGTGGCAGCCCTGAAAGCTGTTGCTGGTCTTCACCTTCCCCGGGCAGCCTACTCACAGGCACAACCGCACTGGGAATCTCTGCTTTCCCAAAGATGCAATCTCTCACGGTGCGCATCCTCGGCAGAGCCTGTTCCCGAAAAGGCAAACGTCCGGCTCCTTGTCCCACACGGAAGGTGGCAGCCCTGAAAGCTGTTGCTGGTCTTCACCTTCCCCGGGCAGCCTACTCACAGGCACAACAGCTTTTGGGATCTGTGCTTGCCCAGAGAAGGAACAGCTCACGGTGCGCATCCTCGGCAGAGCCTGTTCCCGAAAAGGCAAACGTCCGGCTCCTTGTCCCACACGGAAGGTGGCAGCCCTGAAAGCTGTTGCTGGTCTTCACCTTCCCCGGGCAGCCTAGTCACAGGCACAACCGCACTGGGAATCTCTGCTTTCCCAAAGACGCAATCTCTCACGGTGCGCATCCTCGGCAGAGCCTGTTCCCGAAAAGGCAAACGTCCGGCTCCTTGTCCCACACGGAAGGTGGCAGCCCTGAAAGCTGTTGCTGGTCTTCACCTTCCCCGGGCAGCCTAGTCATAGGCACTACAGGTATTCGGATCTGTGCTTGCCCAGAGAAGGAACAGCTCACGGTGCGCATCCTCGGCAGAGCCTGTTCCCGAAAAGGCAAACGTCCGGCTCCTTGTCCCACACGGAAGGTGGCAGCCCTGAAAGCTGTTGCTGGTCTTCACCTTCCCCGGGCAGCCTACTCACAGGCACAACCGCACTGGGAATCTCTGCTTTCCCAAAGACGCAATCTCTCACGGTGCGCATCCTCGGCAGAGCCTGTTCCCGAAAAGGCAAACATCCGGCTCCTTGTCCCACACGGAAGGTGGCAGCCCTGAAAGCTGTTGCTGGTCTTCACCTTCCCCGGGCAGCCTACTCACAGGCACAACCGCACTGGGAATCTCTGCTTTCCCAAAGACGCAATCTCTCACGGTGCGCATCCTCGGCAGAGCCTGTTCCCGAAAAGGCAAACGTCCGGCTCCTTGTCCCACACGGAAGGTGGCAGCCCTGAAAGCTCTTGCTGGTCTTCACCTTCCCCGTGCAGCCTATTCACAGGCACAACAGATATTGGGATCTCTGCTTGCCCAGAGAAGGAACATCTCACGGTGCGCATCCTCGGCAGAGCCTGTTCCCGAAAAGGCAAACGTCCGGCTCCTTGTCCCACACGGAAGGTGGCAGCCCTGAAAGCTGTTGCTGGTCTTCACCTTCCCCGGGCAGCCTACTCACAGGCACAACCGCACTGGGAATCTCTGCTTTCCCAAAGACGCAATCTCTCACGGTGCGCATCCTCGGCAGAGCCTGTTCCCGAAAAGGCAAACGTCCGGCTCCTTGTCCCACACGGAAGGTGGCAGCCCTGAAAGCTGTTGCTGGTCTTCACCTTCCCCGGGCAGCCTAGTCATAGGCACAACAGGTATTCGGATCTGTGCTTGCCCAGAGAAGGAACAGCTCACGGTGCGCATCCTCGGCAGAGCCTGTTCCCGAAAAGGCAAACGTCCGGCTCCTTGTCCCACACGGAAGGTGGCAGCCCTGAAAGCTGTTGCTGGTCTTCACCTTCCCCGGGCAGCCTAGTCACAGGCACAACCGCACTGGGAATCTCTGCTTTCCCAAAGACGCAATCTCTCACGGTGCGCATCCTCGGCAGAGCCTGTTCCCGAAAAGGCAAACGTCCGGCTCCTTGTCCCACACGGAAGGTGGCAGCCCTGAAAGCTGTTGCTGGTCTTCACCTTCCCCGGGCAGCCTAGTCATAGGCACAACAGGTATTCGGATCTGTGCTTGCCCAGAGAAGGAACAGCTCACGGTGCGCATCCTCGGCAGAGCCTGTTCCCGAAAAGGCAAACGTCCGGCTCCTTGTCCCACACGGAAGGTGGCAGCCCTGAAAGCTGTTGCTGGTCTTCACCTTCCCCGGGCAGCCTACTCACAGGCACAACCGCACTGGGAATCTCTGCTTTCCCAAAGACGCAATCTCTCACGGTGCGCATCCTCGGCAGAGCCTGTTCCCGAAAAGGCAAACGTCCGGCTCCTTGTCCCACACGGAAGGTGGCAGCCCTGAAAGCTGTTGCTGGTCTTCACCTTCCCCGGGCAGCCTACTCACAGGCACAACCGCACTGGGAATCTCTGCTTTCCCAAAGATGCAATCTCTCACGGTGCGCATCCTCGGCAGAGCCTGTTCCCGAAAAGGCAAACGTCCGGCTCCTTGTCCCACACGGAAGGTGGCAGCCCTGAAAGCTGTTGCTGGTCTTCACCTTCCCCGGGCAGCCTACTCACAGGCACAACCGCACTGGGAATCTCTGCTTTCCCAAAGATGCAATCTCTCACGGTGCGCATCCTCGGCAGAGCCTGTTCCCGAAAAGGCAAACGTCCGGCTCCTTGTCCCACACGGAAGGTGGCAGCCCTGAAAGCTGTTGCTGGTCTTCACCTTCCCCGGGCAGCCTACTCACAGGCACAACAGCTTTTGGGATCTGTGCTTGCCCAGAGAAGGAACAGCTCACGGTGCGCATCCTCGGCAGAGCCTGTTCCCGAAAAGGCAAACGTCCGGCTCCTTGTCCCACACGGAAGGTGGCAGCCCTGAAAGCTGTTGCTGGTCTTCACCTTCCCCGGGCAGCCTAGTCATAGGCACAACAGGTATTCGGATCTGTGCTTGCCCAGAGAAGGAACAGCTCACGGTGCGCATCCTCGGCAGAGCCTGTTCCCGAAAAGGCAAACGTCCGGCTCCTTGTCCCACACGGAAGGTGGCAGCCCTGAAAGCTGTTGCTGGTCTTCACCTTCCCCGGGCAGCCTACTCACAGGCACAACCGCACTGGGAATCTCTGCTTTCCCAAAGATGCAATCTCTCACGGTGCGCATCCTCGGCAGAGCCTGTTCCCGAAAAGGCAAACGTCCGGCTCCTTGTCCCACACGGAAGGTGGCAGCCCTGAAAGCTGTTGCTGGTCTTCACCTTCCCCGGGCAGCCTACTCACAGGCACAACCGCACTGGGAATCTCTGCTTTCCCAAAGACGCAATCTCTCACGGTGCGCATCCTCGGCAGAGCCTGTTCCCGAAAAGGCAAACGTCTGGCTCCTTGTCCCACACGGAAGGTGGCAGCCCTGAAAGCTGTTGCTGGTCTTCACCTTCCCCGGGCAGCCTACTCACAGGCACAACAGCTTTTGGGATCTGTGCTTGCCCAGAGAAGGAACAGCTCACGGTGCGCATCCTCGGCAGAGCCTGTTCCCGAAAAGGCAAACGTCCGGCTCCTTGTCCCACACGGAAGGTGGCAGCCCTGAAAGCTGTTGCTGGTCTTCACCTTCCCCGGGCAGCCTACTCACAGGCACAACCGCACTGGGAATCTCTGCTTTCCCAAAGACGCAATCTCTCACGGTGCGCATCCTCGGCAGAGCCTGTTCCCGAAAAGGCAAACGTCCGGCTCCTTGTCCCACACGGAAGGTGGCAGCCCTGAAAGCTGTTGCTGGTCTTCACCTTCCCCGGGCAGCCTGTTCACAGGCACAACCGCACTGGGAATCTCTGCTTTCCCAAAGACGCAATCTCTCACGGTGCGCATCCTCGGCAGAGCCTGTTCCCGAAAAGGCAAACGTCCGGCTCCTTGTCCCACACGGAAGGTGGCAGCCCTGAAAGCTGTTGCTGGTCTTCACCTTCCCCGGGCAGCCTACTCACAGGCACAACCGCACTGGGAATCTCTGCTTTCCCAAAGATGCAATCTCTCACGGTGCGCATCCTCGGCAGAGCCTGTTCCCGAAAAGGCAAACGTCCGGCTCCTTGTCCCACACGGAAGGTGGCAGCCCTGAAAGCTGTTGCTGGTCTTCACCTTCCCCGGGCAGCCTACTCACAGGCACAAAGGGTTTTGGGATCTGTGCTTGCCCAGAGAAGGAACAGCTCACGGTGCGCATCCTCGGCAGAGCCTGTTCCCGAAAAGGCAAACGTCCGGCTCCTTGTCCCACACGGAAGGTGGCAGCCCTGAAAGCTGTTGCTGGTCTTCACCTTCCCCGGGCAGCCTACTCACAGGCACAACCGCACTGGGAATCTCTGCTTTCCCAAAGACGCAATCTCTCACGGTGCGCATCCTCGGCAGAGCCTGTTCCCGAAAAGGCAAACGTCCGGCTCCTTGTCCCACACGGAAGGTGGCAGCCCTGAAAGCTGTTGCTGGTCTTCACCTTCCCCGGGCAGCCTACTCACAGGCACAACCGCACTGGGAATCTCTGCTTTCCCAAAGACGCAATCTCTCACGGTGCGCATCCTCGGCAGAGCCTGTTCCCGAAAAGGCAAACGTCCGGCTCCTTGTCCCACACGGAAGGTGGCAGCCCTGAAAGCTGTTGCTGGTCTTCACCTTCCCCGGGCAGCCTACTCACAGGCACAACCGCACTGGGAATCTCTGCTTTCCCAAAGACGCAATCTCTCACGGTGCGCATCCTCGGCAGAGCCTGTTCCCGAAAAGGCAAACGTCCGGCTCCTTGTCCCACACGGAAGGTGGCAGCCCTGAAAGCTGTTGCTGGTCTTCACCTTCCCCGGGCAGCCTACTCACAGGCATAAAGGGTTTTGGGATCTGTGCTTTCCCAAAGACGCAATCTCTCACGGTGCGCATCCTCGGCAGAGCCTGTTCCCGAAAAGGCAAACGTCCGGCTCCTTGTCCCACACGGAAGGTGGCAGCCCTGAAAGCTGTTGCTGGTCTTCACCTTCCCCGGGCAGCCTACTCACAGGCACAACAGGTATTCGGATCTGTGCTTGCCCAGAGAAGGAACAGCTCACGGTGCGCATCCTCGGCAGAGCCTGTTCCCGAAAAGGCAAACGTCCGGCTCCTTGTCCCACACGGAAGGTGGCAGCCCTGAAAGCTGTTGCTGGTCTTCACCTTCCCCGGGCAGCCTACTCACAGGCACAACCGCACTGGGAATCTCTGCTTTCCCAAAGATGCAATCTCTCACGGTGCGCATCCTCGGCAGAGCCTGTTCCCGAAAAGGCAAACGTCCGGCTCCTTGTCCCACACGGAAGGTGGCAGCCCTGAAAGCTGTTGCTGGTCTTCACCTTCCCCGGGCAGCCTACTCACAGGCACAACAGCTTTTGGGATCTGTGCTTGCCCAGAGAAGGAACAGCTCACGGTGCGCATCCTCGGCAGAGCCTGTTCCCGAAAAGGCAAACGTCCGGCTCCTTGTCCCACACGGAAGGTGGCAGCCCTGAAAGCTGTTGCTGGTCTTCACCTTCCCCGGGCAGCCTAGTCACAGGCACAACCGCACTGGGAATCTCTGCTTTCCCAAAGACGCAATCTCTCACGGTGCGCATCCTCGGCAGAGCCTGTTCCCGAAAAGGCAAACGTCCGGCTCCTTGTCCCACACGGAAGGTGGCAGCCCTGAAAGCTGTTGCTGGTCTTCACCTTCCCCGGGCAGCCTAGTCATAGGCACTACAGGTATTCGGATCTGTGCTTGCCCAGAGAAGGAACAGCTCACGGTGCGCATCCTCGGCAGAGCCTGTTCCCGAAAAGGCAAACGTCCGGCTCCTTGTCCCACACGGAAGGTGGCAGCCCTGAAAGCTGTTGCTGGTCTTCACCTTCCCCGGGCAGCCTACTCACAGGCACAACCGCACTGGGAATCTCTGCTTTCCCAAAGACGCAATCTCTCACGGTGCGCATCCTCGGCAGAGCCTGTTCCCGAAAAGGCAAACATCCGGCTCCTTGTCCCACACGGAAGGTGGCAGCCCTGAAAGCTGTTGCTGGTCTTCACCTTCCCCGGGCAGCCTACTCACAGGCACAACCGCACTGGGAATCTCTGCTTTCCCAAAGACGCAATCTCTCACGGTGCGCATCCTCGGCAGAGCCTGTTCCCGAAAAGGCAAACGTCCGGCTCCTTGTCCCACACGGAAGGTGGCAGCCCTGAAAGCTCTTGCTGGTCTTCACCTTCCCCGTGCAGCCTATTCACAGGCACAACAGATATTGGGATCTCTGCTTGCCCAGAGAAGGAACATCTCACGGTGCGCATCCTCGGCAGAGCCTGTTCCCGAAAAGGCAAACGTCCGGCTCCTTGTCCCACACGGAAGGTGGCAGCCCTGAAAGCTGTTGCTGGTCTTCACCTTCCCCGGGCAGCCTACTCACAGGCACAACCGCACTGGGAATCTCTGCTTTCCCAAAGACGCAATCTCTCACGGTGCGCATCCTCGGCAGAGCCTGTTCCCGAAAAGGCAAACGTCCGGCTCCTTGTCCCACACGGAAGGTGGCAGCCCTGAAAGCTGTTGCTGGTCTTCACCTTCCCCGGGCAGCCTAGTCATAGGCACAACAGGTATTCGGATCTGTGCTTGCCCAGAGAAGGAACAGCTCACGGTGCGCATCCTCGGCAGAGCCTGTTCCCGAAAAGGCAAACGTCCGGCTCCTTGTCCCACACGGAAGGTGGCAGCCCTGAAAGCTGTTGCTGGTCTTCACCTTCCCCGGGCAGCCTACTCACAGGCACAACCGCACTGGGAATCTCTGCTTTCCCAAAGACGCAATCTCTCACGGTGCGCATCCTCGGCAGAGCCTGTTCCCGAAAAGGCAAACGTCCGGCTCCTTGTCCCACACGGAAGGTGGCAGCCCTGAAAGCTGTTGCTGGTCTTCACCTTCCCCGGGCAGCCTAGTCATAGGCACAACAGGTATTCGGATCTGTGCTTGCCCAGAGAAGGAACAGCTCACGGTGCGCATCCTCGGCAGAGCCTGTTCCCGAAAAGGCAAACGTCCGGCTCCTTGTCCCACACGGAAGGTGGCAGCCCTGAAAGCTGTTGCTGGTCTTCACCTTCCCCGGGCAGCCTACTCACAGGCACAACCGCACTGGGAATCTCTGCTTTCCCAAAGACGCAATCTCTCACGGTGCGCATCCTCGGCAGAGCCTGTTCCCGAAAAGGCAAACGTCCGGCTCCTTGTCCCACACGGAAGGTGGCAGCCCTGAAAGCTGTTGCTGGTCTTCACCTTCCCCGGGCAGCCTACTCACAGGCACAACCGCACTGGGAATCTCTGCTTTCCCAAAGATGCAATCTCTCACGGTGCGCATCCTCGGCAGAGCCTGTTCCCGAAAAGGCAAACGTCCGGCTCCTTGTCCCACACGGAAGGTGGCAGCCCTGAAAGCTGTTGCTGGTCTTCACCTTCCCCGGGCAGCCTACTCACAGGCACAACCGCACTGGGAATCTCTGCTTTCCCAAAGATGCAATCTCTCACGGTGCGCATCCTCGGCAGAGCCTGTTCCCGAAAAGGCAAACGTCCGGCTCCTTGTCCCACACGGAAGGTGGCAGCCCTGAAAGCTGTTGCTGGTCTTCACCTTCCCCGGGCAGCCTACTCACAGGCACAACAGCTTTTGGGATCTGTGCTTGCCCAGAGAAGGAACAGCTCACGGTGCGCATCCTCGGCAGAGCCTGTTCCCGAAAAGGCAAACGTCCGGCTCCTTGTCCCACACGGAAGGTGGCAGCCCTGAAAGCTGTTGCTGGTCTTCACCTTCCCCGGGCAGCCTAGTCATAGGCACAACAGGTATTCGGATCTGTGCTTGCCCAGAGAAGGAACAGCTCACGGTGCGCATCCTCGGCAGAGCCTGTTCCCGAAAAGGCAAACGTCCGGCTCCTTGTCCCACACGGAAGGTGGCAGCCCTGAAAGCTGTTGCTGGTCTTCACCTTCCCCGGGCAGCCTACTCACAGGCACAACCGCACTGGGAATCTCTGCTTTCCCAAAGATGCAATCTCTCACGGTGCGCATCCTCGGCAGAGCCTGTTCCCGAAAAGGCAAACGTCCGGCTCCTTGTCCCACACGGAAGGTGGCAGCCCTGAAAGCTGTTGCTGGTCTTCACCTTCCCCGGGCAGCCTACTCACAGGCACAACCGCACTGGGAATCTCTGCTTTCCCAAAGACGCAATCTCTCACGGTGCGCATCCTCGGCAGAGCCTGTTCCCGAAAAGGCAAACGTCTGGCTCCTTGTCCCACACGGAAGGTGGCAGCCCTGAAAGCTGTTGCTGGTCTTCACCTTCCCCGGGCAGCCTACTCACAGGCACAACAGCTTTTGGGATCTGTGCTTGCCCAGAGAAGGAACAGCTCACGGTGCGCATCCTCGGCAGAGCCTGTTCCCGAAAAGGCAAACGTCCGGCTCCTTGTCCCACACGGAAGGTGGCAGCCCTGAAAGCTGTTGCTGGTCTTCACCTTCCCCGGGCAGCCTACTCACAGGCACAACCGCACTGGGAATCTCTGCTTTCCCAAAGACGCAATCTCTCACGGTGCGCATCCTCGGCAGAGCCTGTTCCCGAAAAGGCAAACGTCCGGCTCCTTGTCCCACACGGAAGGTGGCAGCCCTGAAAGCTGTTGCTGGTCTTCACCTTCCCCGGGCAGCCTGTTCACAGGCACAACCGCACTGGGAATCTCTGCTTTCCCAAAGACGCAATCTCTCACGGTGCGCATCCTCGGCAGAGCCTGTTCCCGAAAAGGCAAACGTCCGGCTCCTTGTCCCACACGGAAGGTGGCAGCCCTGAAAGCTGTTGCTGGTCTTCACCTTCCCCGGGCAGCCTACTCACAGGCACAACCGCACTGGGAATCTCTGCTTTCCCAAAGATGCAATCTCTCACGGTGCGCATCCTCGGCAGAGCCTGTTCCCGAAAAGGCAAACGTCCGGCTCCTTGTCCCACACGGAAGGTGGCAGCCCTGAAAGCTGTTGCTGGTCTTCACCTTCCCCGGGCAGCCTACTCACAGGCACAAAGGGTTTTGGGATCTGTGCTTGCCCAGAGAAGGAACAGCTCACGGTGCGCATCCTCGGCAGAGCCTGTTCCCGAAAAGGCAAACGTCCGGCTCCTTGTCCCACACGGAAGGTGGCAGCCCTGAAAGCTGTTGCTGGTCTTCACCTTCCCCGGGCAGCCTACTCACAGGCACAACCGCACTGGGAATCTCTGCTTTCCCAAAGACGCAATCTCTCACGGTGCGCATCCTCGGCAGAGCCTGTTCCCGAAAAGGCAAACGTCTGGCTCCTTGTCCCACACGGAAGGTGGCAGCCCTGAAAGCTGTTGCTGGTCTTCACCTTCCCCGGGCAGCCTACTCACAGGCACAACAGCTTTTGGGATCTGTGCTTGCCCAGAGAAGGAACAGCTCACGGTGCGCATCCTCGGCAGAGCCTGTTCCCGAAAAGGCAAACGTCCGGCTCCTTGTCCCACACGGAAGGTGGCAGCCCTGAAAGCTGTTGCTGGTCTTCACCTTCCCCGGGCAGCCTACTCACAGGCACAACCGCACTGGGAATCTCTGCTTTCCCAAAGATGCAATCTCTCACGGTGCGCATCCTCGGCAGAGCCTGTTCCCGAAAAGGCAAACGTCCGGCTCCTTGTCCCACACGGAAGGTGGCAGCCCTGAAAGCTGTTGCTGGTCTTCACCTTCCCCGGGCAGCCTACTCACAGGCACAACAGCTTTTGGGATCTGTGCTTGCCCAGAGAAGGAACAGCTCACGGTGCGCATCCTCGGCAGAGCCTGTTCCCGAAAAGGCAAACGTCCGGCTCCTTGTCCCACACGGAAGGTGGCAGCCCTGAAAGCTGTTGCTGGTCTTCACCTTCCCCGGGCAGCCTAGTCATAGGCACAACAGGTATTCGGATCTGTGCTTGCCCAGAGAAGGAACAGCTCACGGTGCGCATCCTCGGCAGAGCCTGTTCCCGAAAAGGCAAACGTCCGGCTCCTTGTCCCACACGGAAGGTGGCAGCCCTGAAAGCTGTTGCTGGTCTTCACCTTCCCCGGGCAGCCTACTCACAGGCACAACCGCACTGGGAATCTCTGCTTTCCCAAAGATGCAATCTCTCACGGTGCGCATCCTCGGCAGAGCCTGTTCCCGAAAAGGCAAACGTCCGGCTCCTTGTCCCACACGGAAGGTGGCAGCCCTGAAAGCTGTTGCTGGTCTTCACCTTCCCCGGGCAGCCTAGTCATAGGCACAACAGGTATTCGGATCTGTGCTTGCCCAGAGAAGGAACAGCTCACGGTGCGCATCCTCGGCAGAGCCTGTTCCCGAAAAGGCAAACGTCCGGCTCCTTGTCCCACACGGAAGGTGGCAGCCCTGAAAGCTGTTGCTGGTCTTCACCTTCCCCGGGCAGCCTACTCACAGGCACAACAGCTTTTGGGATCTGTGCTTGCCCAGAGAAGGAACAGCTCACGGTGCGCATCCTCGGCAGAGCCTGTTCCCGAAAAGGCAAACGTCCGGCTCCTTGTCCCACACGGAAGGTGGCAGCCCTGAAAGCTGTTGCTGGTCTTCACCTTCCCCGGGCAGCCTAGTCATAGGCACAACAGGTATTCGGATCTCTGCTTGCCCAGAGAAGGAACAGCTCACAGTGCGCATCCTCGGCAGAGCCTGTTCCCGAAAAGGCAAACGTCCGGCTCCTTGTCCCACACGGAAGGTGGCAGCCCTGAAAGCTGTTGCTGGTCTTCACCTTCCCCGGGCAGCCTACTCACAGGCACAACCGCACTGGGAATCTCTGCTTTCCCAAAGACGCAATCTCTCACGGTGCGCATCCTCGGCAGAGCCTGTTCCCGAAAAGGCAAACGTCCGGCTCCTTGTCCCACACGGAAGGTGGCAGCCCTGAAAGCTGTTGCTGGTCTTCACCTTCCCCGGGCAGCCTATTCATAGGCACAACAGGTATTCGGATCTGTGCTTGCCCAGAGAAGGAACAGCTCACGGTGCGCATCCTCGGCAGAGCCTGTTCCCGAAAAGGCAAACGTCCGGCTCCTTGTCCCACACGGAAGGTGGCAGCCCTGAAAGCTGTTGCTGGTCTTCACCTTCCCCGGGCAGCCTAGTCATAGGCACAACAGGTATTCGGATCTGTGCTTGCCCAGAGAAGGAACAGCTCACGGTGCGCATCCTCGGCAGAGCCTGTTCCCGAAAAGGCAAACGTCCGGCTCCTTGTCCCACACGGAAGGTGGCAGCCCTGAAAGCTGTTGCTGGTCTTCACCTTCCCCGGGCAGCCTACTCACAGGCACAACCGCACTGGGAATCTCTGCTTTCCCAAAGATGCAATCTCTCACGGTGCGCATCCTCGGCAGAGCCTGTTCCCGAAAAGGCAAACGTCCGGCTCCTTGTCCCACACGGAAGGTGGCAGCCCTGAAAGCTGTTGCTGGTCTTCACCTTCCCCGGGCAGCCTACTCACAGGCACAACCGCACTGGGAATCTCTGCTTTCCCAAAGACGCAATCTCTCACGGTGCGCATCCTCGGCAGAGCCTGTTCCCGAAAAGGCAAACGTCCGGCTCCTTGTCCCACACGGAAGGTGGCAGCCCTGAAAGCTCTTGCTGGTCTTCACCTTCCCCGTGCAGCCTATTCACAGGC
This sequence comes from Haliaeetus albicilla, assembly GCF_947461875.1. NCBI lineage: Eukaryota > Metazoa > Chordata > Aves > Accipitriformes > Accipitridae > Haliaeetus > Haliaeetus albicilla. The sequence goes on from NC_091507.1 coordinate 13,340,790, forward strand.
ACAACAGATATTGGGATCTCTGCTTGCCCAGAGAAGGAACATCTCACGGTGCGCATCCTCGGCAGAGCCTGTTCCCGAAAAGGCAAACGTCCGGCTCCTTGTCCCACACGGAAGGTGGCAGCCCTGAAAGCTGTTGCTGGTCTTCACCTTCCCCGGGCAGCCTACTCACAGGCACAACCGCACTGGGAATCTCTGCTTTCCCAAAGACGCAATCTCTCACGGTGCGCATCCTCGGCAGAGCCTGTTCCCGAAAAGGCAAACGTCCGGCTCCTTGTCCCACACGGAAGGTGGCAGCCCTGAAAGCTGTTGCTGGTCTTCACCTTCCCCGGGCAGCCTAGTCATAGGCACAACAGGTATTCGGATCTGTGCTTGCCCAGAGAAGGAACAGCTCACGGTGCGCATCCTCGGCAGAGCCTGTTCCCGAAAAGGCAAACGTCCGGCTCCTTGTCCCACACGGAAGGTGGCAGCCCTGAAAGCTGTTGCTGGTCTTCACCTTCCCCGGGCAGCCTACTCACAGGCACAACCGCACTGGGAATCTCTGCTTTCCCAAAGACGCAATCTCTCACGGTGCGCATCCTCGGCAGAGCCTGTTCCCGAAAAGGCAAACGTCCGGCTCCTTGTCCCACACGGAAGGTGGCAGCCCTCAAAGCTGTTGCTGGTCTTCACCTTCCCCGGGCAGCCTACTCACAGGCACAACAGGTATTCGGATCTGTGCTTGCCCAGAGAAGGAACAGCTCACGGTGCGCATCCTCGGCAGAGCCTGTTCCCGAAAAGGCAAACGTCCGGCTCCTTGTCCCACACGGAAGGTGGCAGCCCTGAAAGCTGTTGCTGGTCTTCACCTTCCCCGGGCAGCCTACTCACAGGCACAACCGCACTGGGAATCTCTGCTTTCCCAAAGACGCAATCTCTCACGGTGCGCATCCTCGGCAGAGCCTGTTCCCGAAAAGGCAAACGTCCGGCTCCTTGTCCCACACGGAAGGTGGCAGCCCTGAAAGCTGTTGCTGGTCTTCACCTTCCCCGGGCAGCCTACTCACAGGCACAACCGCACTGGGAATCTCTGCTTTCCCAAAGATGCAATCTCTCACGGTGCGCATCCTCGGCAGAGCCTGTTCCCGAAAAGGCAAACGTCCGGCTCCTTGTCCCACACGGAAGGTGGCAGCCCTGAAAGCTGTTGCTGGTCTTCACCTTCCCCGGGCAGCCTACTCACAGGCACAACCGCACTGGGAATCTCTGCTTTCCCAAAGACGCAATCTCTCACGGTGCGCATCCTCGGCAGAGCCTGTTCCCGAAAAGGCAAACGTCCGGCTCCTTGTCCCACACGGAAGGTGGCAGCCCTGAAAGCTGTTGCTGGTCTTCACCTTCCCCGGGCAGCCTAGTCATAGGCACAACAGGTATTCGGATCTGTGCTTGCCCAGAGAAGGAACAGCTCACGGTGCGCATCCTCGGCAGAGCCTGTTCCCGAAAAGGCAAACGTCCGGCTCCTTGTCCCACACGGAAGGTGGCAGCCCTGAAAGCTGTTGCTGGTCTTCACCTTCCCCGGGCAGCCTACTCACAGGCACAACCGCACTGGGAATCTCTGCTTTCCCAAAGACGCAATCTCTCACGGTGCGCATCCTCGGCAGAGCCTGTTCCCGAAAAGGCAAACGTCCGGCTCCTTGTCCCACACGGAAGGTGGCAGCCCTGAAAGCTGTTGCTGGTCTTCACCTTCCCCGGGCAGCCTAGTCATAGGCACAACAGGTATTCGGATCTGTGCTTGCCCAGAGAAGGAACAGCTCACGGTGCGCATCCTCGGCAGAGCCTGTTCCCGAAAAGGCAAACGTCCGGCTCCTTGTCCCACACGGAAGGTGGCAGCCCTGAAAGCTGTTGCTGGTCTTCACCTTCCCCGGGCAGCCTACTCACAGGCACAACCGCACTGGGAATCTCTGCTTTCCCAAAGACGCAATCTCTCACGGTGCGCATCCTCGGCAGAGCCTGTTCCCGAAAAGGCAAACGTCCGGCTCCTTGTCCCACACGGAAGGTGGCAGCCCTGAAAGCTGTTGCTGGTCTTCACCTTCCCCGGGCAGCCTACTCACAGGCACAACCGCACTGGGAATCTCTGCTTTCCCAAAGATGCAATCTCTCACGGTGCGCATCCTCGGCAGAGCCTGTTCCCGAAAAGGCAAACGTCCGGCTCCTTGTCCCACACGGAAGGTGGCAGCCCTGAAAGCTGTTGCTGGTCTTCACCTTCCCCGGGCAGCCTACTCACAGGCACAACCGCACTGGGAATCTCTGCTTTCCCAAAGACGCAATCTCTCACGGTGCGCATCCTCGGCAGAGCCTGTTCCCGAAAAGGCAAACGTCCGGCTCCTTGTCCCACACGGAAGGTGGCAGCCCTGAAAGCTGTTGCTGGTCTTCACCTTCCCCGGGCAGCCTACTCACAGGCACAAAGGGTTTTGGGATCTGTGCTTGCCCAGAGAAGGAACAGCTCACGGTGCGCATCCTCGGCAGAGCCTGTTCCCGAAAAGGCAAACGTCCGGCTCCTTGTCCCACACGGAAGGTGGCAGCCCTGAAAGCTGTTGCTGGTCTTCACCTTCCCCGGGCAGCCTAGTCACAGGCACAACCGCACTGGGAATCTCTGCTTTCCCAAAGACGCAATCTCTCACGGTGCGCATCCTCGGCAGAGCCTGTTCCCGAAAAGGCAAACGTCCGGCTCCTTGTCCCACACGGAAGGTGGCAGCCCTGAAAGCTGTTGCTGGTCTTCACCTTCCCCGGGCAGCCTACTCACAGGCACAACCGCACTGGGAATCTCTGCTTTCCCAAAGACGCAATCTCTCACGGTGCGCATCCTCGGCAGAGCCTGTTCCCGAAAAGGCAAACGTCCGGCTCCTTGTCCCACACGGAAGGTGGCAGCCCTGAAAGCTGTTGCTGGTCTTCACCTTCCCCGGGCAGCCTGTTCACAGGCACAACCGCACTGGGAATCTCTGCTTTCCCAAAGACGCAATCTCTCACGGTGCGCATCCTCGGCAGAGCCTGTTCCCGAAAAGGCAAACGTCCGGCTCCTTGTCCCACACGGAAGGTGGCAGCCCTGAAAGCTGTTGCTGGTCTTCACCTTCCCCGGGCAGCCTACTCACAGGCACAAAGGGTTTTGGGATCTGTGCTTTCCCAAAGACGCAATCTCTCACGGTGCGCATCCTCGGCAGAGCCTGTTCCCGAAAAGGCAAACGTCCGGCTCCTTGTCCCACACGGAAGGTGGCAGCCCTGAAAGCTGTTGCTGGTCTTCACCTTCCCCGGGCAGCCTACTCACAGGCACAACAGCTTTTGGGATCTGTGCTTGCCCAGAGAAGGAACAGCTCACGGTGCGCATCCTCGGCAGAGCCTGTTCCCGAAAAGGCAAACGTCCGGCTCCTTGTCCCACACGGAAGGTGGCAGCCCTGAAAGCTGTTGCTGGTCTTCACCTTCCCCGGGCAGCCTGTTCACAGGCACAACCGCACTGGGAATCTCTGCTTTCCCAAAGACGCAATCTCTCACGGTGCGCATCCTCGGCAGAGCCTGTTCCCGAAAAGGCAAACGTCCGGCTCCTTGTCCCACACGGAAGGTGGCAGCCCTGAAAGCTGTTGCTGGTCTTCACCTTCCCCGGGCAGCCTACTCACAGGCACAACCGCACTGGGAATCTCTGCTTTCCCAAAGACGCAATCTCTCACGGTGCGCATCCTCGGCAGAGCCTGTTCCCGAAAAGGCAAACGTCCGGCTCCTTGTCCCACACGGAAGGTGGCAGCCCTGAAAGCTGTTGCTGGTCTTCACCTTCCCCGGGCAGCCTATTCATAGGCACAACAGGTATTCGGATCTGTGCTTGCCCAGAGAAGGAACAGCTCACGGTGCGCATCCTCGGCAGAGCCTGTTCCCGAAAAGGCAAACGTCCGGCTCCTTGTCCCACACGGAAGGTGGCAGCCCTGAAAGCTGTTGCTGGTCTTCACCTTCCCCGGGCAGCCTACTCACAGGCACAACCGCACTGGGAATCTCTGCTTTCCCAAAGATGCAATCTCTCACGGTGCGCATCCTCGGCAGAGCCTGTTCCCGAAAAGGCAAACGTCCGGCTCCTTGTCCCACACGGAAGGTGGCAGCCCTGAAAGCTCTTGCTGGTCTTCACCTTCCCCGGGCAGCCTACTCACAGGCACAAAGGGTTTTGGGATCTGTGCTTGCCCAGAGAAGGAACAGCTCACGGTGCGCATCCTCGGCAGAGCCTGTTCCCGAAAAGGCAAACGTCCGGCTCCTTGTCCCACACGGAAGGTGGCAGCCCTGAAAGCTGTTGCTGGTCTTCACCTTCCCCGGGCAGCCTGTTCACAGGCACAACCGCACTGGGAATCTCTGCTTTCCCAAAGACGCAATCTCTCACGGTGCGCATCCTCGGCAGAGCCAGTTCCCGAAAAGGCAAACGTCCGGCTCCTTGTCCCACACGGAAGGTGGCAGCCCTGAAAGCTGTTGCTGGTCTTCACCTTCCCCGGGCAGCCTATTCATAGGCACAACAGGTATTCGGATCTGTGCTTGCCCAGAGAAGGAACAGCTCACGGTGCGCATCCTCGGCAGAGCCTGTTCCCGAAAAGGCAAACGTCCGGCTCCTTGTCCCACACGGAAGGTGGCAGCCCTGAAAGCTGTTGCTGGTCTTCACCTTCCCCGGGCAGCCTACTCACAGGCACAACAGGTATTCGGATCTGTGCTTGCCCAGAGAAGGAACAGCTCACGGTGCGCATCCTCGGCAGAGCCTGTTCCCGAAAAGGCAAACGTCCGGCTCCTTGTCCCACACGGAAGGTGGCAGCCCTGAAAGCTGTTGCTGGTCTTCACCTTCCCCGGGCAGCCTACTCACAGGCACAACCGCACTGGGAATCTCTGCTTTCCCAAAGATGCAATCTCTCACGGTGCGCATCCTCGGCAGAGCCTGTTCCCGAAAAGGCAAACGTCCGGCTCCTTGTCCCACACGGAAGGTGGCAGCCCTGAAAGCTGTTGCTGGTCTTCACCTTCCCCGGGCAGCCTACTCACAGGCACAACCGCACTGGGAATCTCTGCTTTCCCAAAGACGCAATCTCTCACGGTGCGCATCCTCGGCAGAGCCTGTTCCCGAAAAGGCAAACGTCCGGCTCCTTGTCCCACACGGAAGGTGGCAGCCCTGAAAGCTCTTGCTGGTCTTCACCTTCCCCGTGCAGCCTATTCACAGGCACAACAGATATTGGGATCTGTGCTTGCCCAGAGAAGGAACATATCACGGTGCGCATCCTCGGCAGAGCCTGTTCCCGAAAAGGCAAACGTCCGGCTCCTTGTCCCACACGGAAGGTGGCAGCCCTGAAAGCTGTTGCTGGTCTTCACCTTCCCCGGGCAGCCTACTCACAGGCACAACCGCACTGGGAATCTCTGCTTTCCCAAAGATGCAATCTCTCACGGTGCGCATCCTCGGCAGAGCCTGTTCCCGAAAAGGCAAACGTCCGGCTCCTTGTCCCACACGGAAGGTGGCAGCCCTGAAAGCTGTTGCTGGTCTTCACCTTCCCCGGGCAGCCTATTCATAGGCACAACAGGTATTCGGATCTGTGCTTGCCCAGAGAAGGAACAGCTCACGGTGCGCATCCTCGGCAGAGCCTGTTCCCGAAAAGGCAAACGTCCGGCTCCTTGTCCCACACGGAAGGTGGCAGCCCTGAAAGCTGTTGCTGGTCTTCACCTTCCCCGGGCAGCCTACTCACAGGCACAACCGCACTGGGAATCTCTGCTTTCCCAAAGATGCAATCTCTCACGGTGCGCATCCTCGGCAGAGCCTGTTCCCGAAAAGGCAAACGTCCGGCTCCTTGTCCCACACGGAAGGTGGCAGCCCTGAAAGCTCTTGCTGGTCTTCACCTTCCCCGGGCAGCCTACTCACAGGCACAAAGGGTTTTGGGATCTGTGCTTGCCCAGAGAAGGAACAGCTCACGGTGCGCATCCTCGGCAGAGCCTGTTCCCGAAAAGGCAAACGTCCGGCTCCTTGTCCCACACGGAAGGTGGCAGCCCTGAAAGCTGTTGCTGGTCTTCACCTTCCCCGGGCAGCCTAGTCACAGGCACAACCGCACTGGGAATCTCTGCTTTCCCAAAGACGCAATCTCTCACGGTGCGCATCCTCGGCAGAGCCTGTTCCCGAAAAGGCAAACGTCCGGCTCCTTGTCCCACACGGAAGGTGGCAGCCCTGAAAGCTGTTGCTGGTCTTCACCTTCCCCGGGCAGCCTACTCACAGGCACAACAGGTATTCGGATCTGTGCTTGCCCAGAGAAGGAACAGCTCACGGTGCGCATCCTCGGCAGAGCCTGTTCCCGAAAAGGCAAACGTCCGGCTCCTTGTCCCACACGGAAGGTGGCAGCCCTGAAAGCTGTTGCTGGTCTTCACCTTCCCCGGGCAGCCTATTCACAGGCACAACAGATATTGGGATCTCTGCTTGCCCAGAGAAGGAACATCTCACGGTGCGCATCCTCGGCAGAGCCTGTTCCCGAAAAGGCAAACGTCCGGCTCCTTGTCCCACACGGAAGGTGGCAGCCCTGAAAGCTGTTGCTGGTCTTCACCTTCCCCGGGCAGCCTGTTCACAGGCACAACCGCACTGGGAATCTCTGCTTTCCCAAAGACGCAATCTCTCACGGTGCGCATCCTCGGCAGAGCCTGTTCCCGAAAAGGCAAACGTCCGGCTCCTTGTCCCACACGGAAGGTGGCAGCCCTGAAAGCTGTTGCTGGTCTTCACCTTCCCCGGGCAGCCTACTCACAGGCACAACCGCACTGGGAATCTCTGCTTTCCCAAAGATGCAATCTCTCACGGTGCGCATCCTCGGCAGAGCCTGTTCCCGAAAAGGCAAACGTCCGGCTCCTTGTCCCACACGGAAGGTGGCAGCCCTGAAAGCTGTTGCTGGTCTTCACCTTCCCCGGACAGCCTACTCACAGGCACAACCGCACTGGGAATCTCTGCTTTCCCAAAGACGCAATCTCTCACGGTGCGCATCCTCGGCAGAGCCTGTTCCCGAAAAGGCAAACGTCCGGCTCCTTGTCCCACACGGAAGGTGGCAGCCCTGAAAGCTGTTGCTGGTCTTCACCTTCCCCGGGCAGCCTAGTCATAGGCACAACAGGTATTCGGATCTGTGCTTGCCCAGAGAAGGAACAGCTCACGGTGCGCATCCTCGGCAGAGCCTGTTCCCGAAAAGGCAAACGTCCGGCTCCTTGTCCCACACGGAAGGTGGCAGCCCTGAAAGCTGTTGCTGGTCTTCACCTTCCCCGGGCAGCCTACTCACAGGCACAACCGCACTGGGAATCTCTGCTTTCCCAAAGACGCAATCTCTCACGGTGCGCATCCTCGGCAGAGCCTGTTCCCGAAAAGGCAAACGTCCGGCTCCTTGTCCCACACGGAAGGTGGCAGCCCTGAAAGCTGTTGCTGGTCTTCACCTTCCCCGGGCAGCCTGTTCACAGGCACAACCGCACTGGGAATCTCTGCTTTCCCAAAGATGCAATCTCTCACGGTGCGCATCCTCGGCAGAGCCTGTTCCCGAAAAGGCAAACGTCCGGCTCCTTGTCCCACACGGAAGGTGGCAGCCCTGAAAGCTGTTGCTGGTCTTCACCTTCCCCGGGCAGCCTACTCACAGGCACAACAGGTTTTGGGATCTGTGCTTGCCCAGAGAAGGAACAGCTCACGGTGCGCATCCTCGGCAGAGCCTGTTCCCGAAAAGGCAAACGTCCGGCTCCTTGTCCCACACGGAAGGTGGCAGCCCTGAAAGCTGTTGCTGGTCTTCACCTTCCCCGGGCAGCCTACTCACAGGCACAACCGCACTGGGAATCTCTGCTTTCCCAAAGATGCAATCTCTCACGGTGCGCATCCTCGGCAGAGCCTGTTCCCGAAAAGGCAAACGTCCGGCTCCTTGTCCCACACGGAAGGTGGCAGCCCTGAAAGCTGTTGCTGGTCTTCACCTTCCCCGGGCAGCCTATTCATAGGCACAACAGGTATTCGGATCTGTGCTTGCCCAGAGAAGGAACAGCTCACGGTGCGCATCCTCGGCAGAGCCTGTTCCCGAAAAGGCAAACGTCCGGCTCCTTGTCCCACACGGAAGGTGGCAGCCCTGAAAGCTGTTGCTGGTCTTCACCTTCCCCGGGCAGCCTACTCACAGGCACAACCGCACTGGGAATCTCTGCTTTCCCAAAGATGCAATCTCTCACGGTGCGCATCCTCGGCAGAGCCTGTTCCCGAAAAGGCAAACGTCCGGCTCCTTGTCCCACACGGAAGGTGGCAGCCCTGAAAGCTGTTGCTGGTCTTCACCTTCCCCGGGCAGCCTATTCATAGGCACAACAGGTATTCGGATCTGTGCTTGCCCAGAGAAGGAACAGCTCACGGTGCGCATCCTCGGCAGAGCCTGTTCCCGAAAAGGCAAACGTCCGGCTCCTTGTCCCACACGGAAGGTGGCAGCCCTGAAAGCTGTTGCTGGTCTTCACCTTCCCCGGGCAGCCTACTCACAGGCACAAAGGGTTTTGGGATCTGTGCTTGCCCAGAGAAGGAACAGCTGACGGTGCGCATCCTCGGCAGAGCCTGTTCCCGAAAAGGCAAACGTCCGGCTCCTTGTCCCACACGGAAGGTGGCAGCCCTGAAAGCTGTTGCTGGTCTTCACCTTCCCCGGGCAGCCTACTCACAGGCACAACCGCACTGGGAATCTCTGCTTTCCCAAAGATGCAATCTCTCACGGTGCGCATCCTCGGCAGAGCCTGTTCCCGAAAAGGCAAACGTCCGGCTCCTTGTCCCACACGGAAGGTGGCAGCCCTGAAAGCTGTTGCTGGTCTTCACCTTCCCCGGGCAGCCTATTCATAGGCACAACAGGTATTCGGATCTGTTCTTGCCCAGAGAAGGAACAGCTCACGGTGCGCATCCTCGGCAGAGCCTGTTCCCGAAAAGGCAAACGTCCGGCTCCTTGTCCCACACGGAAGGTGGCAGCCCTGAAAGCTGTTGCTGGTCTTCACCTTCCCCGGGCAGCCTAGTCACAGGCACAACCGCACTGGGAATCTCTGCTTTCCCAAAGATGCAATCTCTCACGGTGCGCATCCTCGGCAGAGCCTGTTCCCGAAAAGGCAAACGTCCGGCTCCTTGTCCCACACGGAAGGTGGCAGCCCTGAAAGCTGTTGCTGGTCTTCACCTTCCCCGGGCAGCCTATTCATAGGCACAACAGGTATTCGGATCTGTGCTTGCCCAGAGAAGGAACAGCTCACGGTGCGCATCCTCGGCAGAGCCTGTTCCCGAAAAGGCAAACGTCCGGCTCCTTGTCCCACACGGAAGGTGGCAGCCCTGAAAGCTGTTGCTGGTCTTCACCTTCCCCGGGCAGCCTACTCACAGGCACAAAGGGTTTTGGGATCTGTGCTTGCCCAGAGAAGGAACAGCTCACGGTGCGCATCCTCGGCAGAGCCTGTTCCCGAAAAGGCAAACGTCCGGCTCCTTGTCCCACACGGAAGGTGGCAGCCCTGAAAGCTGTTGCTGGTCTTCACCTTCCCCGGGCAGCCTACTCACAGGCACAACCGCACTGGGAATCTCTGCTTTCCCAAAGACGCAATCTCTCACGGTGCGCATCCTCGGCAGAGCCTGTTCCCGAAAAGGCAAACGTCCGGCTCCTTGTCCCACACGGAAGGTGGCAGCCCTGAAAGCTGTTGCTGGTCTTCACCTTCCCCGGGCAGCCTACTCACAGGCACAACCGCACTGGGAATCTCTGCTTTCCCAAAGACGCAATCTCTCACGGTGCGCATCCTCGGCAGAGCCTGTTCCCGAAAAGGCAAACGTCCGGCTCCTTGTCCCACACGGAAGGTGGCAGCCCTGAAAGCTGTTGCTGGTCTTCACCTTCCCCGGGCAGCCTAGTCATAGGCACAACAGGTATTCGGATCTGTGCTTGCCCAGAGAAGGAACAGCTCACGGTGCGCATCCTCGGCAGAGCCTGTTCCCGAAAAGGCAAACGTCCGGCTCCTTGTCCCACACGGAAGGTGGCAGCCCTGAAAGCTGTTGCTGGTCTTCACCTTCCCCGGGCAGCCTACTCACAGGCACAACCGCACTGGGAATCTCTGCTTTCCCAAAGACGCAATCTCTCACGGTGCGCATCCTCGGCAGAGCCTGTTCCCGAAAAGGCAAACGTCCGGCTCCTTGTCCCACACGGAAGGTGGCAGCCCTGAAAGCTGTTGCTGGTCTTCACCTTCCCCGGGCAGCCTACTCACAGGCACAACCGCACTGGGAATCTCTGCTTTCCCAAAGATGCAATCTCTCACGGTGCGCATCCTCGGCAGAGCCTGTTCCCGAAAAGGCAAACGTCCGGCTCCTTGTCCCACACGGAAGGTGGCAGCCCTGAAAGCTGTTGCTGGTCTTCACCTTCCCCGGGCAGCCTACTCACAGGCACAACCGCACTGGGAATCTCTGCTTTCCCAAAGACGCAATCTCTCACGGTGCGCATCCTCGGCAGAGCCTGTTCCCGAAAAGGCAAACGTCCGGCTCCTTGTCCCACACGGAAGGTGGCAGCCCTGAAAGCTGTTGCTGGTCTTCACCTTCCCCGGGCAGCCTACTCACAGGCACAAAGGGTTTTGGGATCTGTGCTTGCCCAGAGAAGGAACAGCTCACGGTGCGCATCCTCGGCAGAGCCTGTTCCCGAAAAGGCAAACGTCCGGCTCCTTGTCCCACACGGAAGGTGGCAGCCCTGAAAGCTGTTGCTGGTCTTCACCTTCCCCGGGCAGCCTAGTCACAGGCACAACCGCACTGGGAATCTCTGCTTTCCCAAAGACGCAATCTCTCACGGTGCGCATCCTCGGCAGAGCCTGTTCCCGAAAAGGCAAACGTCCGGCTCCTTGTCCCACACGGAAGGTGGCAGCCCTGAAAGCTGTTGCTGGTCTTCACCTTCCCCGGGCAGCCTACTCACAGGCACAACCGCACTGGGAATCTCTGCTTTCCCAAAGACGCAATCTCTCACGGTGCGCATCCTCGGCAGAGCCTGTTCCCGAAAAGGCAAACGTCCGGCTCCTTGTCCCACACGGAAGGTGGCAGCCCTGAAAGCTGTTGCTGGTCTTCACCTTCCCCGGGCAGCCTGTTCACAGGCACAACCGCACTGGGAATCTCTGCTTTCCCAAAGACGCAATCTCTCACGGTGCGCATCCTCGGCAGAGCCTGTTCCCGAAAAGGCAAACGTCCGGCTCCTTGTCCCACACGGAAGGTGGCAGCCCTGAAAGCTGTTGCTGGTCTTCACCTTCCCCGGGCAGCCTACTCACAGGCACAAAGGGTTTTGGGATCTGTGCTTTCCCAAAGACGCAATCTCTCACGGTGCGCATCCTCGGCAGAGCCTGTTCCCGAAAAGGCAAACGTCCGGCTCCTTGTCCCACACGGAAGGTGGCAGCCCTGAAAGCTGTTGCTGGTCTTCACCTTCCCCGGGCAGCCTACTCACAGGCACAACAGCTTTTGGGATCTGTGCTTGCCCAGAGAAGGAACAGCTCACGGTGCGCATCCTCGGCAGAGCCTGTTCCCGAAAAGGCAAACGTCCGGCTCCTTGTCCCACACGGAAGGTGGCAGCCCTGAAAGCTGTTGCTGGTCTTCACCTTCCCCGGGCAGCCTGTTCACAGGCACAACCGCACTGGGAATCTCTGCTTTCCCAAAGACGCAATCTCTCACGGTGCGCATCCTCGGCAGAGCCTGTTCCCGAAAAGGCAAACGTCCGGCTCCTTGTCCCACACGGAAGGTGGCAGCCCTGAAAGCTGTTGCTGGTCTTCACCTTCCCCGGGCAGCCTACTCACAGGCACAACCGCACTGGGAATCTCTGCTTTCCCAAAGACGCAATCTCTCACGGTGCGCATCCTCGGCAGAGCCTGTTCCCGAAAAGGCAAACGTCCGGCTCCTTGTCCCACACGGAAGGTGGCAGCCCTGAAAGCTGTTGCTGGTCTTCACCTTCCCCGGGCAGCCTACTCACAGGCACAACAGGTATTCGGATCTGTGCTTGCCCAGAGAAGGAACAGCTCACGGTGCGCATCCTCGGCAGAGCCTGTTCCCGAAAAGGCAAACGTCCGGCTCCTTGTCCCACACGGAAGGTGGCAGCCCTGAAAGCTGTTGCTGGTCTTCACCTTCCCCGGGCAGCCTACTCACAGGCACAACCGCACTGGGAATCTCTGCTTTCCCAAAGATGCAATCTCTCACGGTGCGCATCCTCGGCAGAGCCTGTTCCCGAAAAGGCAAACGTCCGGCTCCTTGTCCCACACGGAAGGTGGCAGCCCTGAAAGCTCTTGCTGGTCTTCACCTTCCCCGGGCAGCCTACTCACAGGCACAAAGGGTTTTGGGATCTGTGCTTGCCCAGAGAAGGAACAGCTCACGGTGCGCATCCTCGGCAGAGCCTGTTCCCGAAAAGGCAAACGTCCGGCTCCTTGTCCCACACGGAAGGTGGCAGCCCTGAAAGCTGTTGCTGGTCTTCACCTTCCCCGGGCAGCCTGTTCACAGGCACAACCGCACTGGGAATCTCTGCTTTCCCAAAGACGCAATCTCTCACGGTGCGCATCCTCGGCAGAGCCAGTTCCCGAAAAGGCAAACGTCCGGCTCCTTGTCCCACACGGAAGGTGGCAGCCCTGAAAGCTGTTGCTGGTCTTCACCTTCCCCGGGCAGCCTATTCATAGGCACAACAGGTATTCGGATCTGTGCTTGCCCAGAGAAGGAACAGCTCACGGTGCGCATCCTCGGCAGAGCCTGTTCCCGAAAAGGCAAACGTCCGGCTCCTTGTCCCACACGGAAGGTGGCAGCCCTGAAAGCTGTTGCTGGTCTTCACCTTCCCCGGGCAGCCTACTCACAGGCACAACAGGTATTCGGATCTGTGCTTGCCCAGAGAAGGAACAGCTCACGGTGCGCATCCTCGGCAGAGCCTGTTCCCGAAAAGGCAAACGTCCGGCTCCTTGTCCCACACGGAAGGTGGCAGCCCTGAAAGCTGTTGCTGGTCTTCACCTTCCCCGGGCAGCCTACTCACAGGCACAACCGCACTGGGAATCTCTGCTTTCCCAAAGATGCAATCTCTCACGGTGCGCATCCTCGGCAGAGCCTGTTCCCGAAAAGGCAAACGTCCGGCTCCTTGTCCCACACGGAAGGTGGCAGCCCTGAAAGCTGTTGCTGGTCTTCACCTTCCCCGGGCAGCCTACTCACAGGCACAACCGCACTGGGAATCTCTGCTTTCCCAAAGACGCAATCTCTCACGGTGCGCATCCTCGGCAGAGCCTGTTCCCGAAAAGGCAAACGTCCGGCTCCTTGTCCCACACGGAAGGTGGCAGCCCTGAAAGCTCTTGCTGGTCTTCACCTTCCCCGTGCAGCCTATTCACAGGCACAACAGATATTGGGATCTGTGCTTGCCCAGAGAAGGAACATATCACGGTGCGCATCCTCGGCAGAGCCTGTTCCCGAAAAGGCAAACGTCCGGCTCCTTGTCCCACACGGAAGGTGGCAGCCCTGAAAGCTGTTGCTGGTCTTCACCTTCCCCGGGCAGCCTACTCACAGGCACAACCGCACTGGGAATCTCTGCTTTCCCAAAGATGCAATCTCTCACGGTGCGCATCCTCGGCAGAGCCTGTTCCCGAAAAGGCAAACGTCCGGCTCCTTGTCCCACACGGAAGGTGGCAGCCCTGAAAGCTGTTGCTGGTCTTCACCTTCCCCGGGCAGCCTACTCATAGGCACAACAGGTATTCGGATCTGTGCTTGCCCAGAGAAGGAACAGCTCACGGTGCGCATCCTCGGCAGAGCCTGTTCCCGAAAAGGCAAACGTCCGGCTCCTTGTCCCACACGGAAGGTGGCAGCCCTGAAAGCTGTTGCTGGTCTTCACCTTCCCCGGGCAGCCTACTCACAGGCACAACCGCACTGGGAATCTCTGCTTTCCCAAAGATGCAATCTCTCACGGTGCGCATCCTCGGCAGAGCCTGTTCCCGAAAAGGCAAACGTCCGGCTCCTTGTCCCACACGGAAGGTGGCAGCCCTGAAAGCTCTTGCTGGTCTTCACCTTCCCCGGGCAGCCTACTCACAGGCACAAAGGGTTTTGGGATCTGTGCTTGCCCAGAGAAGGAACAGCTCACGGTGCGCATCCTCGGCAGAGCCTGTTCCCGAAAAGGCAAACGTCCGGCTCCTTGTCCCACACGGAAGGTGGCAGCCCTGAAAGCTGTTGCTGGTCTTCACCTTCCCCGGGCAGCCTAGTCACAGGCACAACCGCACTGGGAATCTCTGCTTTCCCAAAGACGCAATCTCTCACGGTGCGCATCCTCGGCAGAGCCTGTTCCCGAAAAGGCAAACGTCCGGCTCCTTGTCCCACACGGAAGGTGGCAGCCCTGAAAGCTGTTGCTGGTCTTCACCTTCCCCGGGCAGCCTACTCACAGGCACAACAGGTATTCGGATCTGTGCTTGCCCAGAGAAGGAACAGCTCACGGTGCGCATCCTCGGCAGAGCCTGTTCCCGAAAAGGCAAACGTCCGGCTCCTTGTCCCACACGGAAGGTGGCAGCCCTGAAAGCTGTTGCTGGTCTTCACCTTCCCCGTGCAGCCTATTCACAGGCACAACAGATATTGGGATCTCTGCTTGCCCAGAGAAGGAACATCTCACGGTGCGCATCCTCGGCAGAGCCTGTTCCCGAAAAGGCAAACGTCCGGCTCCTTGTCCCACACGGAAGGTGGCAGCCCTGAAAGCTGTTGCTGGTCTTCACCTTCCCCGGGCAGCCTGTTCACAGGCACAACCGCACTGGGAATCTCTGCTTTCCCAAAGACGCAATCTCTCACGGTGCGCATCCTCGGCAGAGCCTGTTCCCGAAAAGGCAAACGTCCGGCTCCTTGTCCCACACGGAAGGTGGCAGCCCTGAAAGCTGTTGCTGGTCTTCACCTTCCCCGGGCAGCCTACTCACAGGCACAACCGCACTGGGAATCTCTGCTTTCCCAAAGATGCAATCTCTCACGGTGCGCATCCTCGGCAGAGCCTGTTCCCGAAAAGGCAAACGTCCGGCTCCTTGTCCCACACGGAAGGTGGCAGCCCTGAAAGCTGTTGCTGGTCTTCACCTTCCCCGGACAGCCTACTCACAGGCACAACCGCACTGGGAATCTCTGCTTTCCCAAAGACGCAATCTCTCACGGTGCGCATCCTCGGCAGAGCCTGTTCCCGAAAAGGCAAACGTCCGGCTCCTTGTCCCACACGGAAGGTGGCAGCCCTGAAAGCTGTTGCTGGTCTTCACCTTCCCCGGGCAGCCTAGTCATAGGCACAACAGGTATTCGGATCTGTGCTTGCCCAGAGAAGGAACAGCTCACGGTGCGCATCCTCGGCAGAGCCTGTTCCCGAAAAGGCAAACGTCCGGCTCCTTGTCCCACACGGAAGGTGGCAGCCCTGAAAGCTGTTGCTGGTCTTCACCTTCCCCGGGCAGCCTACTCACAGGCACAACCGCACTGGGAATCTCTGCTTTCCCAAAGACGCAATCTCTCACGGTGCGCATCCTCGGCAGAGCCTGTTCCCGAAAAGGCAAACGTCCGGCTCCTTGTCCCACACGGAAGGTGGCAGCCCTGAAAGCTGTTGCTGGTCTTCACCTTCCCCGGGCAGCCTGTTCACAGGCACAACCGCACTGGGAATCTCTGCTTTCCCAAAGATGCAATCTCTCACGGTGCGCATCCTCGGCAGAGCCTGTTCCCGAAAAGGCAAACGTCCGGCTCCTTGTCCCACACGGAAGGTGGCAGCCCTGAAAGCTGTTGCTGGTCTTCACCTTCCCCGGGCAGCCTACTCACAGGCACAACAGCTTTTGGGATCTGTGCTTGCCCAGAGAAGGAACAGCTGACGGTGCGCATCCTCGGCAGAGCCTGTTCCCGAAAAGGCAAACGTCCGGCTCCTTGTCCCACACGGAAGGTGGCAGCCCTGAAAGCTGTTGCTGGTCTTCACCTTCCCCGGGCAGCCTGTTCACAGGCACAACCGCACTGGGAATCTCTGCTTTCCCAAAGATGCAATCTCTCACGGTGCGCATCCTCGGCAGAGCCTGTTCCCGAAAAGGCAAACGTCCGGCTCCTTGTCCCACACGGAAGGTGGCAGCCCTGAAAGCTGTTGCTGGTCTTCACCTTCCCCGGGCAGCCTACTCACAGGCACAACAGCTTTTGGGATCTGTGCTTGCCCAGAGAAGGAACAGCTCACGGTGCGCATCCTCGGCAGAGCCTGTTCCCGAAAAGGCAAACGTCCGGCTCCTTGTCCCACACGGAAGGTGGCAGCCCTGAAAGCTGTTGCTGGTCTTCACCTTCCCCGGGCAGCCTACTCACAGGCACAACCGCACTGGGAATCTCTGCTTTCCCAAAGATGCAATCTCTCACGGTGCGCATCCTCGGCAGAGCCTGTTCCCGAAAAGGCAAACGTCCGGCTCCTTGTCCCACACGGAAGGTGGCAGCCCTGAAAGCTGTTGCTGGTCTTCACCTTCCCCGGGCAGCCTATTCATAGGCACAACAGGTATTCGGATCTGTGCTTGCCCAGAGAAGGAACAGCTCACGGTGCGCATCCTCGGCAGAGCCTGTTCCCGAAAAGGCAAACGTCCGGCTCCTTGTCCCACACGGAAGGTGGCAGCCCTGAAAGCTGTTGCTGGTCTTCACCTTCCCCGGGCAGCCTACTCACAGGCACAACCGCACTGGGAATCTCTGCTTTCCCAAAGATGCAATCTCTCACGGTGCGCATCCTCGGCAGAGCCTGTTCCCGAAAAGGCAAACGTCCGGCTCCTTGTCCCACACGGAAGGTGGCAGCCCTGAAAGCTGTTGCTGGTCTTCACCTTCCCCGGGCAGCCTATTCATAGGCACAACAGGTATTCGGATCTGTGCTTGCCCAGAGAAGGAACAGCTCACGGTGCGCATCCTCGGCAGAGCCTGTTCCCGAAAAGGCAAACGTCCGGCTCCTTGTCCCACACGGAAGGTGGCAGCCCTGAAAGCTGTTGCTGGTCTTCACCTTCCCCGGGCAGCCTACTCACAGGCACAAAGGGTTTTGGGATCTGTGCTTGCCCAGAGAAGGAACAGCTGACGGTGCGCATCCTCGGCAGAGCCTGTTCCCGAAAAGGCAAACGTCCGGCTCCTTGTCCCACACGGAAGGTGGCAGCCCTGAAAGCTGTTGCTGGTCTTCACCTTCCCCGGGCAGCCTACTCACAGGCACAACCGCACTGGGAATCTCTGCTTTCCCAAAGATGCAATCTCTCACGGTGCGCATCCTCGGCAGAGCCTGTTCCCGAAAAGGCAAACGTCCGGCTCCTTGTCCCACACGGAAGGTGGCAGCCCTGAAAGCTGTTGCTGGTCTTCACCTTCCCCGGGCAGCCTATTCATAGGCACAACAGGTATTCGGATCTGTGCTTGCCCAGAGAAGGAACAGCTCACGGTGCGCATCCTCGGCAGAGCCTGTTCCCGAAAAGGCAAACGTCCGGCTCCTTGTCCCACACGGAAGGTGGCAGCCCTGAAAGCTGTTGCTGGTCTTCACCTTCCCCGGGCAGCCTACTCACAGGCACAACCGCACTGGGAATCTCTGCTTTCCCAAAGATGCAATCTCTCACGGTGCGCATCCTCGGCAGAGCCTGTTCCCGAAAAGGCAAACGTCCGGCTCCTTGTCCCACACGGAAGGTGGCAGCCCTGAAAGCTGTTGCTGGTCTTCACCTTCCCCGGGCAGCCTATTCATAGGCACAACAGGTATTCGGATCTGTGCTTGCCCAGAGAAGGAACAGCTCACGGTGCGCATCCTCGGCAGAGCCTGTTCCCGAAAAGGCAAACGTCCGGCTCCTTGTCCCACACGGAAGGTGGCAGCCCTGAAAGCTGTTGCTGGTCTTCACCTTCCCCGGGCAGCCTACTCACAGGCACAAAGGGTTTTGGGATCTGTGCTTGCCCAGAGAAGGAACAGCTCACGGTGCGCATCCTCGGCAGAGCCTGTTCCCGAAAAGGCAAACGTCCGGCTCCTTGTCCCACACGGAAGGTGGCAGCCCTGAAAGCTGTTGCTGGTCTTCACCTTCCCCGGGCAGCCTACTCACAGGCACAACCGCACTGGGAATCTCTGCTTTCCCAAAGACGCAATCTCTCACGGTGCGCATCCTCGGCAGAGCCTGTTCCCGAAAAGGCAAACGTCCGGCTCCTTGTCCCACACGGAAGGTGGCAGCCCTGAAAGCTGTTGCTGGTCTTCACCTTCCCCGGGCAGCCTAGTCATAGGCACAACAGGTATTCGGATCTGTGCTTGCCCAGAGAAGGAACAGCTCACGGTGCGCATCCTCGGCAGAGCCTGTTCCCGAAAAGGCAAACGTCCGGCTCCTTGTCCCACACGGAAGGTGGCAGCCCTGAAAGCTGTTGCTGGTCTTCACCTTCCCCGGGCAGCCTACTCACAGGCACAACCGCACTGGGAATCTCTGCTTTCCCAAAGATGCAATCTCTCACGGTGCGCATCCTCGGCAGAGCCTGTTCCCGAAAAGGCAAACGTCCGGCTCCTTGTCCCACACGGAAGGTGGCAGCCCTGAAAGCTGTTGCTGGTCTTCACCTTCCCCGGGCAGCCTACTCACAGGCACAACAGCTTTTGGGATCTGTGCTTGCCCAGAGAAGGAACAGCTCACGGTGCGCATCCTCGGCAGAGCCTGTTCCCGAAAAGGCAAATGTCCGGCTCCTTGTCCCACACGGAAGGTGGCAGCCCTGAAAGCTGTTGCTGGTCTTCACCTTCCCCGGGCAGCCTACTCACAGGCACAACCGGACTGGGAATCTCTGCTTTCCCAAAGATGCAATCTCTCACGGTGCGCATCCTCGGCAGAGCCTGTTCCCGAAAAGGCAAACGTCCGGCTCCTTGTCCCACACGGAAGGTGGCAGCCCTGAAAGCTGTTGCTGGTCTTCACCTTCCCCGGGCAGCCTACTCACAGGCACAAAGGGTTTTGGGATCTGTGCTTGCCCAGAGAAGGAACAGCTCACGGTGCGCATCCTCGGCAGAGCCTGTTCCCGAAAAGGCAAACGTCCGGCTCCTTGTCCCACACGGAAGGTGGCAGCCCTGAAAGCTGTTGCTGGTCTTCACCTTCCCCGGGCAGCCTACTCACAGGCACAAAGGGTTTTGGGATCTGTGCTTGCCCAGAGAAGGAACAGCTGACGGTGCGCATCCTCGGCAGAGCCTGTTCCCGAAAAGGCAAACGTCCGGCTCCTTGTCCCACACGGAAGGTGGCAGCCCTGAAAGCTGTTGCTGGTCTTCACCTTCCCCGGGCAGCCTACTCACAGGCACAACCGCACTGGGAATCTCTGCTTTCCCAAAGATGCAATCTCTCACGGTGCGCATCCTCGGCAGAGCCTGTTCCCGAAAAGGCAAACGTCCGGCTCCTTGTCCCACACGGAAGGTGGCAGCCCTGAAAGCTGTTGCTGGTCTTCACCTTCCCCGGGCAGCCTATTCATAGGCACAACAGGTATTCGGATCTGTTCTTGCCCAGAGAAGGAACAGCTCACGGTGCGCATCCTCGGCAGAGCCTGTTCCCGAAAAGGCAAACGTCCGGCTCCTTGTCCCACACGGAAGGTGGCAGCCCTGAAAGCTGTTGCTGGTCTTCACCTTCCCCGGGCAGCCTACTCACAGGCACAACCGCACTGGGAATCTCTGCTTTCCCAAAGATGCAATCTCTCACGGTGCGCATCCTCGGCAGAGCCTGTTCCCGAAAAGGCAAACGTCCGGCTCCTTGTCCCACACGGAAGGTGGCAGCCCTGAAAGCTGTTGCTGGTCTTCACCTTCCCCGGGCAGCCTAGTCATAGGCACAACAGGTATTCGGATCTGTGCTTGCCCAGAGAAGGAACAGCTCACGGTGCGCATCCTCGGCAGAGCCTGTTCCCGAAAAGGCAAACGTCCGGCTCCTTGTCCCACACGGAAGGTGGCAGCCCTGAAAGCTGTTGCTGGTCTTCACCTTCCCCGGGCAGCCTACTCACAGGCACAAAGGGTTTTGGGATCTGTGCTTGCCCAGAGAAGGAACAGCTCACGGTGCGCATCCTCGGCAGAGCCTGTTCCCGAAAAGGCAAACGTCCGGCTCCTTGTCCCACACGGAAGGTGGCAGCCCTGAAAGCTGTTGCTGGTCTTCACCTTCCCCGGGCAGCCTACTCACAGGCACAACCGCACTGGGAATCTCTGCTTTCCCAAAGACGCAATCTCTCACGGTGCGCATCCTCGGCAGAGCCTGTTCCCGAAAAGGCAAACGTCCGGCTCCTTGTCCCACACGGAAGGTGGCAGCCCTGAAAGCTGTTGCTGGTCTTCACCTTCCCCGGGCAGCCTAGTCATAGGCACAACAGGTATTCGGATCTGTGCTTGCCCAGAGAAGGAACAGCTCACGGTGCGCATCCTCGGCAGAGCCTGTTCCCGAAAAGGCAAACGTCCGGCTCCTTGTCCCACACGGAAGGTGGCAGCCCTGAAAGCTGTTGCTGGTCTTCACCTTCCCCGGGCAGCCTATTCATAGGCACAACAGGTATTCGGATCTGTGCTTGCCCAGAGAAGGAACAGCTCACGGTGCGCATCCTCGGCAGAGCCTGTTCCCGAAAAGGCAAACGTCCGGCTCCTTGTCCCACACGGAAGGTGGCAGCCCTGAAAGCTGTTGCTGGTCTTCACCTTCCCCGGGCAGCCTACTCACAGGCACAACCGCACTGGGAATCTCTGCTTTCCCAAAGATGCAATCTCTCACGGTGCGCATCCTCGGCAGAGCCTGTTCCCGAAAAGGCAAACGTCCGGCTCCTTGTCCCACACGGAAGGTGGCAGCCCTGAAAGCTGTTGCTGGTCTTCACCTTCCCCGGGCAGCCTACTCACAGGCACAACAGCTTTTGGGATCTGTGCTTGCCCAGAGAAGGAACAGCTCACGGTGCGCATCCTCGGCAGAGCCTGTTCCCGAAAAGGCAAACGTCCGGCTCCTTGTCCCACACGGAAGGTGGCAGCCCTGAAAGCTGTTGCTGGTCTTCACCTTCCCCGGGCAGCCTACTCACAGGCACAACCGCACTGGGAATCTCTGCTTTCCCAAAGATGCAATCTCTCACGGTGCGCATCCTCGGCAGAGCCTGTTCCCGAAAAGGCAAACGTCCGGCTCCTTGTCCCACACGGAAGGTGGCAGCCCTGAAAGCTGTTGCTGGTCTTCACCTTCCCCGGGCAGCCTATTCATAGGCACAACAGGTATTCGGATCTGTGCTTGCCCACAGAAGGAACAGCTCACGGTGCGCATCCTCGGCAGAGCCTGTTCCCGAAAAGGCAAACGTCCGGCTCCTTGTCCCACACGGAAGGTGGCAGCCCTGAAAGCTGTTGCTGGTCTTCACCTTCCCCGGGCAGCCTACTCACAGGCACAACCGCACTGGGAATCTCTGCTTTCCCAAAGACGCAATCTCTCACGGTGCGCATCCTCGGCAGAGCCTGTTCCCAAAAAGGCAAACGTCCGGCTCCTTGTCCCACACGGAAGGTGGCAGCCCTGAAAGCTGTTGCTGGTCTTCACCTTCCCCGGGCAGCCTAGTCATAGGCACAACAGGTATTCGGATCTGTGCTTGCCCAGAGAAGGAACAGCTCACGGTGCGCATCCTCGGCAGAGCCTGTTCCCGAAAAGGCAAACGTCCGGCTCCTTGTCCCACACGGAAGGTGGCAGCCCTGAAAGCTGTTGCTGGTCTTCACCTTCCCCGGGCAGCCTACTCACAGGCACAACCGCACTGGGAATCTCTGCTTTCCCAAAGACGCAATCTCTCACGGTGCGCATCCTCGGCAGAGCCTGTTCCCGAAAAGGCAAACGTCCGGCTCCTTGTCCCACACGGAAGGTGGCAGCCCTGAAAGCTGTTGCTGGTCTTCACCTTCCCCGGGCAGCCTAGTCACAGGCACAACCGCACTGGGAATCTCTGCTTTCCCAAAGACGCAATCTCTCACGGTGCGCATCCTCGGCAGAGCCTGTTCCCGAAAAGGCAAACGTCCGGCTCCTTGTCCCACACGGAAGGTGGCAGCCCTGAAAGCTGTTGCTGGTCTTCACCTTCCCCGGGCAGCCTAGTCATAGGCACAACAGGTATTCGGATCTGTGCTTGCCCAGAGAAGGAACAGCTCACGGTGCGCATCCTCGGCAGAGCCTGTTCCCGAAAAGGCAAACGTCCGGCTCCTTGTCCCACACGGAAGGTGGCAGCCCTGAAAGCTGTTGCTGGTCTTCACCTTCCCCGGGCAGCCTAGTCATAGGCACAACAGGTATTCGGATCTGTGCTTGCCCAGAGAAGGAACAGCTCACGGTGCGCATCCTCGGCAGAGCCTGTTCCCGAAAAGGCAAACGTCCGGCTCCTTGTCCCACACGGAAGGTGGCAGCCCTGAAAGCTGTTGCTGGTCTTCACCTTCCCCGGGCAGCCTAGTCATAGGCACAACAGGTATTCGGATCTGTGCTTGCCCAGAGAAGGAACAGCTCACGGTGCGCATCCTCGGCAGAGCCTGTTCCCGAAAAGGCAAACGTCCGGCTCCTTGTCCCACACGGAAGGTGGCAGCCCTGAAAGCTGTTGCTGGTCTTCACCTTCCCCGGGCAGCCTACTCACAGGCACAACCGCACTGGGACTCTCTGCTTTCCCAAAGATGCAATCTCTCACGGTGCGCATCCTCGGCAGAGCCTGTTCCCGAAAAGGCAAACGTCCGGCTCCTTGTCCCACACGGAAGGTGGCAGCCCTGAAAGCTGTTGCTGGTCTTCACCTTCCCCGGGCAGCCTACTCACAGGCACAACCGCACTGGGAATCTCTGCTTTCCCAAAGACGCAATCTCTCACGGTGCGCATCATCGGCAGAGCCTGTTCCCGAAAAGGCAAACGTCCGGCTCCTTGTCCCACACGGAAGGTGGCAGCCCTGAAAGCTGTTGCTGGTCTTCACCTTCCCCGGGCAGCCTAGTCATAGGCACAACAGGTATTCGGATCTGTGCATGCCCAGAGAAGGAACAGCTCACGGTGCGCATCCTCGGCAGAGCCTGTTCCCGAAAAGGCAAACGTCCGGCTCCTTGTCCCACACGGAAGGTGGCAGCCCTGAAAGCTGTTGCTGGTCTTCACCTTCCCCGGGCAGCCTAGTCATAGGCACAACAGGTATTCGGATCTGTGCTTGCCCAGAGAAGGAACAGCTCACGGTGCGCATCCTCGGCAGAGCCTGTTCCCGAAAAGGCAAACGTCCGGCTCCTTGTCCCACACGGAAGGTGGCAGCCCTGAAAGCTGTTGCTGGTCTTCACCTTCCCCGGGCAGCCTACTCACAGGCACAACCGCACTGGGAATCTCTGCTTTCCCAAAGACGCAATCTCTCACGGTGCGCATCCTCGGCAGAGCCTGTTCCCGAAAAGGCAAACGTCCGGCTCCTTGTCCCACACGGAAGGTGGCAGCCCTGAAAGCTGTTGCTGGTCTTCACCTTCCCCGGGCAGCCTACTCACAGGCACAACCGCACTGGGAATCTCTGCTTTCCCAAAGACGCAATCTCTCACGGTGCGCATCCTCGGCAGAGCCTGTTCCCGAAAAGGCAAACGTCCGGCTCCTTGTCCCACACGGAAGGTGGCAGCCCTGAAAGCTGTTGCTGGTCTTCACCTTCCCCGGGCAGCCTACTCACAGGCACAACCGCACTGGGAATCTCTGCTTTCCCAAAGATGCAATCTCTCACGGTGCGCATCCTCGGCAGAGCCTGTTCCCGAAAAGGCAAACGTCCGGCTCCTTGTCCCACACGGAAGGTGGCAGCCCTGAAAGCTGTTGCTGGTCTTCACCTTCCCCGGGCAGCCTAGTCACAGGCACAACAGCTTTTGGGATCTGTGCTTGCCCAGAGAAGGAACAGCTCACGGTGCGCATCCTCGGCAGAGCCTGTTCCCGAAAAGGCAAACGTCCGGCTCCTTGTCCCACACGGAAGGTGGCAGCCCTGAAAGCTGTTGCTGGTCTTCACCTTCCCCGGGCAGCCTGTTCACAGGCACAACCGCACTGGGAATCTCTGCTTTCCCAAAGATGCAATCTCTCACGGTGCGCATCCTCGGCAGAGCCTGTTCCCGAAAAGGCAAACGTCCGGCTCCTTGTCCCACACGGAAGGTGGCAGCCCTGAAAGCTGTTGCTGGTCTTCACCTTCCCCGGGCAGCCTACTCACAGGCACAACCGCACTGGGAATCTCTGCTTTCCCAAAGACGCAATCTCTCACGGTGCGCATCCTCGGCAGAGCCTGTTCCCGAAAAGGCAAACGTCCGGCTCCTTGTCCCACACGGAAGGTGGCAGCCCTGAAAGCTGTTGCTGGTCTTCACCTTCCCCGGGCAGCCTACTCACAGGCACAACCGCACTGGGAATCTCTGCTTTCCCAAAGACGCAATCTCTCACGGTGCGCATCCTCGGCAGAGCCTGTTCCCGAAAAGGCAAACGTCCGGCTCCTTGTCCCACACGGAAGGTGGCAGCCCTGAAAGCTGTTGCTGGTCTTCACCTTCCCCGGGCAGCCTAGTCATAGGCACAACAGGTATTCGGATCTGTGCTTGCCCAGAGAAGGAACAGCTCACGGTGCGCATCCTCGGCAGAGCCTGTTCCCGAAAACGCAAACGTCCGGCTCCTTGTCCCACACGGAAGGTGGCAGCCCTGAAAGCTGTTGCTGGTCTTCACCTTCCCCGGGCAGCCTACTCACAGGCACAACAGCTTTTGGGATCTGTGCTTGCCCAGAGAAGGAACAGCTCACGGTGCGCATCCTCGGCAGAGCCTGTTCCCGAAAAGGCAAACGTCCGGCTCCTTGTCCCACACGGAAGGTGGCAGCCCTGAAAGCTGTTGCTGGTCTTCACCTTCCCCGGGCAGCCTACTCACAGGCACAACCGCACTGGGAATCTCTGCTTTCCCAAAGACGCAATCTCTCACGGTGCGCATCCTCGGCAGAGCCTGTTCCCGAAAAGGCAAACGTCCGGCTCCTTGTCCCACACGGAAGGTGGCAGCCCTGAAAGCTGTTGCTGGTCTTCACCTTCCCCGGGCAGCCTACTCACAGGCACAAAGGTTTTTGGGATCTGTGCTTTCCCAAAGACGCAATCTCTCACGGTGCGCATCCTCGGCAGAGCCTGTTCCCGAAAAGGCAAACGTCCGGCTCCTTGTCCCACACGGAAGGTGGCAGCCCTGAAAGCTGTTGCTGGTCTTCACCTTCCCCGGGCAGCCTAGTCATAGGCACAACAGGTATTCGGATCTGTGCTTGCCCAGAGAAGGAACAGCTCACGGTGCGCATCCTCGGCAGAGCCTGTTCCCGAAAAGGCAAACGTCCGGCTCCTTGTCCCACACGGAAGGTGGCAGCCCTGAAAGCTGTTGCTGGTCTTCACCTTCCCCGGGCAGCCTAGTCATAGGCACAACAGGTATTCGGATCTGTGCTTGCCCAGAGAAGGAACAGCTCACGGTGCGCATCCTCGGCAGAGCCTGTTCCCGAAAAGGCAAACGTCCGGCTCCTTGTCCCACACGGAAGGTGGCAGCCCTGAAAGCTGTTGCTGGTCTTCACCTTCCCCGGGCAGCCTACTCACAGGCACAACAGCTTTTGGGATCTGTGCTTGCCCAGAGAAGGAACAGCTCACGGTGCGCATCCTCGGCAGAGCCTGTTCCCGAAAAGGCAAACGTCCGGCTCCTTGTCCCACACGGAAGGTGGCAGCCCTGAAAGCTGTTGCTGGTCTTCACCTTCCCCGGGCAGCCTACTCACAGGCACAACCGCACTGGGAATCTCTGCTTTCCCAAAGACGCAATCTCTCACGGTGCGCATCCTCGGCAGAGCCTGTTCCCGAAAAGGCAAACGTCCGGCTCCTTGTCCCACACGGAAGGTGGCAGCCCTGAAAGCTGTTGCTGGTCTTCACCTTCCCCGGGCAGCCTACTCACAGGCACAAAGGTTTTTGGGATCTGTGCTTTCCCAAAGACGCAATCTCTCACGGTGCGCATCCTCGGCAGAGCCTGTTCCCGAAAAGGCAAACGTCCGGCTCCTTGTCCCACACGGAAGGTGGCAGCCCTGAAAGCTGTTGCTGGTCTTCACCTTCCCCGGGCAGCCTAGTCATAGGCACAACAGGTATTCGGATCTGTGCTTGCCCAGAGAAGGAACAGCTCACGGTGCGCATCCTCGGCAGAGCCTGTTCCCGAAAAGGCAAACGTCCGGCTCCTTGTCCCACACGGAAGGTGGCAGCCCTGAAAGCTGTTGCTGGTCTTCACCTTCCCCGGGCAGCCTACTCACAGGCACAACCGCACTGGGAATCTCTGCTTTCCCAAAGACGCAATCTCTCACGGTGCGCATCCTCGGCAGAGCCTGTTCCCGAAAAGGCAAACGTCCGGCTCCTTGTCCCACACGGAAGGTGGCAGCCCTGAAAGCTGTTGCTGGTCTTCACCTTCCCCGGGCAGCCTAGTCATAGGCACAACAGGTATTCGGATCTGTGCTTGCCCAGAGAAGGAACAGCTCACGGTGCGCATCCTCGGCAGAGCCTGTTCCCGAAAAGGCAAACGTCCGGCTCCTTGTCCCACACGGAAGGTGGCAGCCCTGAAAGCTGTTGCTGGTCTTCACCTTCCCCGGGCAGCCTGTTCACAGGCACAACCGCACTGGGAATCTCTGCTTTCCCAAAGACGCAATCTCTCACGGTGCGCATCCTCGGCAGAGCCTGTTCCCGAAAAGGCAAACGTCCGGCTCCTTGTCCCACACGGAAGGTGGCAGCCCTGAAAGCTGTTGCTGGTCTTCACCTTCCCCGGGCAGCCTACTCACAGGCACAACCGCACTGGGAATCTCTGCTTTCCCAAAGACGCAATCTCTCACGGTGCGCATCCTCGGCAGAGCCTGTTCCCGAAAAGGCAAACGTCCGGCTCCTTGTCCCACACGGAAGGTGGCAGCCCTGAAAGCTGTTGCTGGTCTTCACCTTCCCCGGGCAGCCTACTCACAGGCACAACCGCACTGGGAATCTCTGCTTTCCCAAAGATGCAATCTCTCACGGTGCGCATCCTCGGCAGAGCCTGTTCCCGAAAAGGCAAACGTCCGGCTCCTTGTCCCACACGGAAGGTGGCAGCCCTGAAAGCTGTTGCTGGTCTTCACCTTCCCCGGGCAGCCTACTCACAGGCACAACAGCTTTTCGGATCTGTGCTTGCCCAGAGAAGGAACAGCTCACGGTGCGCATCCTCGGCAGAGCCTGTTCCCGAAAAGGCAAACGTCCGGCTCCTTGTCCCACACGGAAGGTGGCAGCCCTGAAAGCTGTTGCTGGTCTTCACCTTCCCCGGGCAGCCTACTCACAGGCACAACCGCACTGGGAATCTCTGCTTTCCCAAAGACGCAATCTCTCACGGTGCGCATCCTCGGCAGAGCCTGTTCCCGAAAAGGCAAACGTCCGGCTCCTTGTCCCACATGGAAGGTGGCAGCCCTGAAAGCTGTTGCTGGTCTTCACCTTCCCCGGGCAGCCTAGTCACAGGCACAACCGCACTGGGAATCTCTGCTTTCCCAAAGACGCAATCTCTCACGGTGCGCATCCTCGGCAGAGCCTGTTCCCGAAAAGGCAAACGTCCGGCTCCTTGTCCCACACGGAAGGTGGCAGCCCTGAAAGCTGTTGCTGGTCTTCACCTTCCCCGGGCAGCCTACTCACAGGCACAACAGCTTTTGGGATCTGTGCTTGCCCAGAGAAGGAACAGCTCACGGTGCGCATCCTCGGCAGAGCCTGTTCCCGAAAAGGCAAACGTCCGGCTCCTTGTCCCACACGGAAGGTGGCAGCCCTGAAAGCTGTTGCTGGTCTTCACCTTCCCCGGGCAGCCTAGTCACAGGCACAACCGCACTGGGAATCTCTGCTTTCCCAAAGACGCAATCTCTCACGGTGCGCATCCTCGGCAGAGCCTGTTCCCGAAAAGGCAAACGTCCGGCTCCTTGTCCCACACGGAAGGTGGCAGCCCTGAAAGCTGTTGCTGGTCTTCACCTTCCCCGGGCAGCCTATTCATAAGCACAACAGGTATTCGGATCTGTGCTTGCCCAGAGAAGGAACAGCTCACGGTGCGCATCCTCGGCAGAGCCTTTTCCCGAAAAGGCAAACGTCCGGCTCCTTGTCCCACACGGAAGGTGGCAGCCCTGAAAGCTGTTGCTGGTCTTCACCTTCCCCGGGCAGCCTAGTCATAGGCACAACAGGTATTCGGATCTGTGCTTGCCCAGAGAAGGAACAGCTCACGGTGCGCATCCTCGGCAGAGCCTGTTCCCGAAAAGGCAAACGTCCGGCTCCTTGTCCCACACGGAAGGTGGCAGCCCTGAAAGCTGTTGCTGGTCTTCACCTTCCCCGGGCAGCCTGTTCACAGGCACAACCGCACTGGGAATCTCTGCTTTCCCAAAGACGCAATCTCTCACGGTGCGCATCCTCGGCAGAGCCTGTTCCCGAAAAGGCAAACGTCCGGCTCCTTGTCCCACACGGAAGGTGGCAGCCCTGAAAGCTGTTGCTGGTCTTCACCTTCCCCGGGCAGCCTACTCACAGGCACAACCGCACTGGGAATCTCTGCTTTCCCAAAGACGCAATCTCTCACGGTGCGCATCCTCGGCAGAGCCTGTTCCCGAAAAGGCAAACGTCCGGCTCCTTGTCCCACACGGAAGGTGGCAGCCCTGAAAGCTGTTGCTGGTCTTCACCTTCCCCGGGCAGCCTACTCACAGGCACAACCGCACTGGGAATCTCTGCTTTCCCAAAGATGCAATCTCTCACGGTGCGCATCCTCGGCAGAGCCTGTTCCCGAAAAGGCAAACGTCCGGCTCCTTGTCCCACACGGAAGGTGGCAGCCCTGAAAGCTGTTGCTGGTCTTCACCTTCCCCGGGCAGCCTACTCACAGGCACAACAGCTTTTCGGATCTGTGCTTGCCCAGAGAAGGAACAGCTCACGGTGCGCATCCTCGGCAGAGCCTGTTCCCGAAAAGGCAAACGTCCGGCTCCTTGTCCCACACGGAAGGTGGCAGCCCTGAAAGCTGTTGCTGGTCTTCACCTTCCCCGGGCAGCCTACTCACAGGCACAACCGCACTGGGAATCTCTGCTTTCCCAAAGACGCAATCTCTCACGGTGCGCATCCTCGGCAGAGCCTGTTCCCGAAAAGGCAAACGTCCGGCTCCTTGTCCCACATGGAAGGTGGCAGCCCTGAAAGCTGTTGCTGGTCTTCACCTTCCCCGGGCAGCCTAGTCACAGGCACAACCGCACTGGGAATCTCTGCTTTCCCAAAGACGCAATCTCTCACGGTGCGCATCCTCGGCAGAGCCTGTTCCCGAAAAGGCAAACGTCCGGCTCCTTGTCCCACACGGAAGGTGGCAGCCCTGAAAGCTGTTGCTGGTCTTCACCTTCCCCGGGCAGCCTACTCACAGGCACAACAGCTTTTGGGATCTGTGCTTGCCCAGAGAAGGAACAGCTCACGGTGCGCATCCTCGGCAGAGCCTGTTCCCGAAAAGGCAAACGTCCGGCTCCTTGTCCCACACGGAAGGTGGCAGCCCTGAAAGCTGTTGCTGGTCTTCACCTTCCCCGGGCAGCCTAGTCACAGGCACAACCGCACTGGGAATCTCTGCTTTCCCAAAGACGCAATCTCTCACGGTGCGCATCCTCGGCAGAGCCTGTTCCCGAAAAGGCAAACGTCCGGCTCCTTGTCCCACACGGAAGGTGGCAGCCCTGAAAGCTGTTGCTGGTCTTCACCTTCCCCGGGCAGCCTATTCATAAGCACAACAGGTATTCGGATCTGTGCTTGCCCAGAGAAGGAACAGCTCACGGTGCGCATCCTCGGCAGAGCCTTTTCCCGAAAAGGCAAACGTCCGGCTCCTTGTCCCACACGGAAGGTGGCAGCCCTGAAAGCTGTTGCTGGTCTTCACCTTCCCCGGGCAGCCTAGTCATAGGCACAACAGGTATTCGGATCTGTGCTTGCCCAGAGAAGGAACAGCTCACGGTGCGCATCCTCGGCAGAGCCTGTTCCCGAAAAGGCAAACGTCCGGCTCCTTGTCCCACACGGAAGGTGGCAGCCCTGAAAGCTGTTGCTGGTCTTCACCTTCCCCGGGCAGCCTACTCACAGGCACAACCGCACTGGGAATCTCTGCTTTCCCAAAGATGCAATCTCTCACGGTGCGCATCCTCGGCAGAGCCTGTTCCCGAAAAGGCAAACGTCCGGCTCCTTGTCCCACACGGAAGGTGGCAGCCC
Source organism: Haliaeetus albicilla (assembly GCF_947461875.1). Lineage (NCBI taxonomy): Eukaryota > Metazoa > Chordata > Aves > Accipitriformes > Accipitridae > Haliaeetus > Haliaeetus albicilla. The sequence goes on from NC_091507.1 coordinate 13,370,843, forward strand.
TGAAAGCTGTTGCTGGTCTTCACCTTCCCCGGGCAGCCTATTCATAGGCACAACAGGTATTCGGATCTGTGCTTGCCCAGAGAAGGAACAGCTCACGGTGCGCATCCTCGGCAGAGCCTGTTCCCGAAAAGGCAAACGTCCGGCTCCTTGTCCCACACGGAAGGTGGCAGCCCTGAAAGCTGTTGCTGGTCTTCACCTTCCCCGGGCAGCCTAGTCATAGGCACAACAGGTATTCGGATCTGTGCTTGCCCAGAGAAGGAACAGCTCACGGTGCGCATCCTCGGCAGAGCCTGTTCCCGAAAAGGCAAACGTCCGGCTCCTTGTCCCACACGGAAGGTGGCAGCCCTGAAAGCTGTTGCTGGTCTTCACCTTCCCCGGGCAGCCTACTCACAGGCACAACCGCACTGGGAATCTCTGCTTTCCCAAAGATGCAATCTCTCACGGTGCGCATCCTCGGCAGAGCCTGTTCCCGAAAAGGCAAACGTCCGGCTCCTTGTCCCACACGGAAGGTGGCAGCCCTGAAAGCTGTTGCTGGTCTTCACCTTCCCCGGGCAGCCTACTCACAGGCACAACCGCACTGGGAATCTCTGCTTTCCCAAAGACGCAATCTCTCACGGTGCGCATCCTCGGCAGAGCCTGTTCCCGAAAAGGCAAACGTCCGGCTCCTTGTCCCACACGGAAGGTGGCAGCCCTGAAAGCTGTTGCTGGTCTTCACCTTCCCCGGGCAGCCTACTCACAGGCACAACAGGTATTCGGATCTGTGCATGCCCAGAGAAGGAACAGCTCACGGTGCGCATCCTCGGCAGAGCCTGTTCCCGAAAAGGCAAACGTCCGGCTCCTTGTCCCACACGGAAGGTGGCAGCCCTGAAAGCTGTTGCTGGTCTTCACCTTCCCCGGGCAGCCTAGTCACAGGCACAACCGCACTGGGAATCTCTGCTTTCCCAAAGACGCAATCTCTCACGGTGCGCATCCTCGGCAGAGCCTGTTCCCGAAAAGGCAAACGTCCGGCTCCTTGTCCCACACGGAAGGTGGCAGCCCTGAAAGCTGTTGCTGGTCTTCACCTTCCCCGGGCAGCCTAGTCATAGGCACAACAGGTATTCGGATCTGTGCTTGCCCAGAGAAGGAACAGCTCACGGTGCGCATCCTCGGCAGAGCCTGTTCCCGAAAACGCAAACGTCCGGCTCCTTGTCCCACACGGAAGGTGGCAGCCCTGAAAGCTGTTGCTGGTCTTCACCTTCCCCGGGCAGCCTAGTCATAGGCACAACAGGTATTCGGATCTGTGCTTGCCCAGAGAAGGAACAGCTCACGGTGCGCATCCTCGGCAGAGCCTGTTCCCGAAAAGGCAAACGTCCGGCTCCTTGTCCCACACGGAAGGTGGCAGCCCTGAAAGCTGTTGCTGGTCTTCACCTTCCCCGGGCAGCCTAGTCACAGGCACAACCGCACTGGGACTCTCTGCTTTCCCAAAGACGCAATCTCTCACGGTGCGCATCCTCGGCAGAGCCTGTTCCCGAAAAGGCAAACGTCCGGCTCCTTGTCCCACACGGAAGGTGGCAGCCCTGAAAGCTGTTGCTGGTCTTCACCTTCCCCGGGCAGCCTACTCACAGGCACAACCGCACTGGGAATCTCTGCTTTCCCAAAGATGCAATCTCTCACGGTGCGCATCCTCGGCAGAGCCTGTTCCCGAAAAGGCAAACGTCCGGCTCCTTGTCCCACACGGAAGGTGGCAGCCCTGAAAGCTGTTGCTGGTCTTCACCTTCCCCGGGCAGCCTACTCACAGGCACAACCGCACTGGGAATCTCTGCTTTCCCAAAGACGCAATCTCTCACGGTGCGCATCCTCGGCAGAGCCTGTTCCCGAAAAGGCAAACGTCCGGCTCCTTGTCCCACACGGAAGGTGGCAGCCCTGAAAGCTGTTGCTGGTCTTCACCTTCCCCGGGCAGCCTAGTCATAGGCACAACAGGTATTCGGATCTGTGCTTGCCCAGAGAAGGAACAGCTCACGGTGCGCATCCTCGGCAGAGCCTGTTCCCGAAAAGGCAAACGTCCGGCTCCTTGTCCCACACGGAAGGTGGCAGCCCTGAAAGCTGTTGCTGGTCTTCACCTTCCCCGGGCAGCCTACTCACAGGCACAACCGCACTGGGAATCTCTGCTTTCCCAAAGATGCAATCTCTCACGGTGCGCATCCTCGGCAGAGCCTGTTCCCGAAAAGGCAAACGTCCGGCTCCTTGTCCCACACGGAAGGTGGCAGCCCTGAAAGCTGTTGCTGGTCTTCACCTTCCCCGGGCAGCCTACTCACAGGCACAACAGCTTTTGGGATCTGTGCTTGCCCAGAGAAGGAACAGCTCACGGTGCGCATCCTCGGCAGAGCCTGTTCCCGAAAAGGCAAACGTCCGGCTCCTTGTCCCACACGGAAGGTGGCAGCCCTGAAAGCTGTTGCTGGTCTTCACCTTCCCCGGGCAGCCTACTCACAGGCACAACCGCACTGGGAATCTCTGCTTTCCCAAAGACGCAATCTCTCACGGTGCGCATCCTCGGCAGAGCCTGTTCCCGAAAAGGCAAACGTCCGGCTCCTTGTCCCACACGGAAGGTGGCAGCCCTGAAAGCTGTTGCTGGTCTTCACCTTCCCCGGGCAGCCTACTCACAGGCACAACCGCACTGGGAATCTCTGCTTTCCCAAAGACGCAATCTCTCACGGTGCGCATCCTCGGCAGAGCCTGTTCCCGAAAAGGCAAACGTCCGGCTCCTTGTCCCACACGGAAGGTGGCAGCCCTGAAAGCTGTTGCTGGTCTTCACCTTCCCCGGGCAGCCTAGTCATAGGCACAACAGGTATTCGGATCTGTGCTTGCCCAGAGAAGGAACAGCTCACGGTGCGCATCCTCGGCAGAGCCTGTTCCCGAAAACGCAAACGTCCGGCTCCTTGTCCCACACGGAAGGTGGCAGCCCTGAAAGCTGTTGCTGGTCTTCACCTTCCCCGGGCAGCCTACTCACAGGCACAACAGCTTTTGGGATCTGTGCTTGCCCAGAGAAGGAACAGCTCACGGTGCGCATCCTCGGCAGAGCCTGTTCCCGAAAAGGCAAACGTCCGGCTCCTTGTCCCACACGGAAGGTGGCAGCCCTGAAAGCTGTTGCTGGTCTTCACCTTCCCCGGGCAGCCTAGTCACAGGCACAAAGGTTTTTGGGATCTGTGCTTTCCCAAAGACGCAATCTCTCACGGTGCGCATCCTCGGCAGAGCCTGTTCCCGAAAAGGCAAACGTCCGGCTCCTTGTCCCACACGGAAGGTGGCAGCCCTGAAAGCTGTTGCTGGTCTTCACCTTCCCCGGGCAGCCTACTCACAGGCACAACCGCACTGGGAATCTCTGCTTTCCCAAAGACGCAATCTCTCACGGTGCGCATCCTCGGCAGAGCCTGTTCCCGAAAAGGCAAACGTCCGGCTCCTTGTCCCACACGGAAGGTGGCAGCCCTGAAAGCTGTTGCTGGTCTTCACCTTCCCCGGGCAGCCTACTCACAGGCACAACAGCTTTTGGGATCTGTGCTTGCCCAGAGAAGGAACAGCTCACGGTGCGCATCCTCGGCAGAGCCTGTTCCCGAAAAGGCAAACGTCCGGCTCCTTGTCCCACACGGAAGGTGGCAGCCCTGAAAGCTGTTGCTGGTCTTCACCTTCCCCGGGCAGCCTGTTCACAGGCACAACCGCACTGGGAATCTCTGCTTTCCCAAAGACGCAATCTCTCACGGTGCGCATCCTCGGCAGAGCCTGTTCCCGAAAAGGCAAACGTCCGGCTCCTTGTCCCACACGGAAGGTGGCAGCCCTGAAAGCTGTTGCTGGTCTTCACCTTCCCCGGGCAGCCTACTCACAGGCACAACCGCACTGGGAATCTCTGCTTTCCCAAAGACGCAATCTCTCACGGTGCGCATCCTCGGCAGAGCCTGTTCCCGAAAAGGCAAACGTCCGGCTCCTTGTCCCACACGGAAGGTGGCAGCCCTGAAAGCTGTTGCTGGTCTTCACCTTCCCCGGGCAGCCTACTCACAGGCACAACCGCACTGGGAATCTCTGCTTTCCCAAAGATGCAATCTCTCACGGTGCGCATCCTCGGCAGAGCCTGTTCCCGAAAAGGCAAACGTCCGGCTCCTTGTCCCACACGGAAGGTGGCAGCCCTGAAAGCTGTTGCTGGTCTTCACCTTCCCCGGGCAGCCTGTTCACAGGCACAACCGCACTGGGAATCTCTGCTTTCCCAAAGACGCAATCTCTCACGGTGCGCATCCTCGGCAGAGCCTGTTCCCGAAAAGGCAAACGTCCGGCTCCTTGTCCCACACGGAAGGTGGCAGCCCTGAAAGCTGTTGCTGGTCTTCACCTTCCCCGGGCAGCCTAGTCATAGGCACAACAGGTATTCGGATCTGTGCTTGCCCAGAGAAGGAACAGCTCACGGTGCGCATCCTCGGCAGAGCCTGTTCCCGAAAAGGCAAACGTCCGGCTCCTTGTCCCACACGGAAGGTGGCAGCCCTGAAAGCTGTTGCTGGTCTTCACCTTCCCCGGGCAGCCTACTCACAGGCACAACCGCACTGGGAATCTCTGCTTTCCCAAAGACGCAATCTCTCACGGTGCGCATCCTCGGCAGAGCCTGTTCCCGAAAAGGCAAACGTCCGGCTCCTTGTCCCACACGGAAGGTGGCAGCCCTGAAAGCTGTTGCTGGTCTTCACCTTCCCCGGGCAGCCTACTCACAGGCACAAAGGGTTTTGGGATCTGTGCTTTCCCAAAGACGCAATCTCTCACGGTGCGCATCCTCGGCAGAGCCTGTTCCCGAAAAGGCAAACGTCCGGCTCCTTGTCCCACACGGAAGGTGGCAGCCCTGAAAGCTGTTGCTGGTCTTCACCTTCCCCGGGCAGCCTACTCACAGGCACAACAGCTTTTGGGAACTGTGCTTGCCCAGAGAAGGAACAGCTCACGGTGCGCATCCTCGGCAGAGCCTGTTCCCGAAAAGGCAAACGTCCGGCTCCTTGTCCCACACGGAAGGTGGCAGCCCTGAAAGCTGTTGCTGGTCTTCACCTTCCCCGGGCAGCCTACTCACAGGCACAACAGCTTTTGGGATCTGTGCTTGCCCAGAGAAGGAACAGCTCACGGTGCGCATCCTCGGCAGAGCCTGTTCCCGAAAAGGCAAACGTCCGGCTCCTTGTCCCACACGGAAGGTGGCAGCCCTGAAAGCTGTTGCTGGTCTTCACCTTCCCCGGGCAGCCTGTTCACAGGCACAACCGCACTGGGAATCTCTGCTTTCCCAAAGACGCAATCTCTCACGGTGCGCATCCTCGGCAGAGCCTGTTCCCGAAAAGGCAAACGTCCGGCTCCTTGTCCCACACGGAAGGTGGCAGCCCTGAAAGCTGTTGCTGGTCTTCACCTTCCCCGGGCAGCCTAGTCATAGGCACAACAGGTATTCGGATCTGTGCTTGCCCAGAGAAGGAACAGCTGACGGTGCGCATCCTCGGCAGAGCCTGTTCCCGAAAAGGCAAACGTCCGGCTCCTTGTCCCACACGGAAGGTGGCAGCCCTGAAAGCTGTTGCTGGTCTTCACCTTCCCCGGGCAGCCTACTCACAGGCACAACCGCACTGGGAATCTCTGCTTTCCCAAAGACGCAATCTCTCACGGTGCGCATCCTCGGCAGAGCCTGTTCCCGAAAAGGCAAACGTCCGGCTCCTTGTCCCACACGGAAGGTGGCAGCCCTGAAAGCTGTTGCTGGTCTTCACCTTCCCCGGGCAGCCTACTCACAGGCACAACAGCTTTTGGGATCTGTGCTTGCCCAGAGAACGAACAGCTCACGGTGCGCATCCTCGGCAGAGCCTGTTCCCGAAAAGGCAAACGTCCGGCTCCTTGTCCCACACGGAAGGTGGCAGCCCTGAAAGCTGTTGCTGGTCTTCACCTTCCCCGGGCAGCCTGTTCACAGGCACAACCGCACTGGGAATCTCTGCTTTCCCAAAGACGCAATCTCTCACGGTGCGCATCCTCGGCAGAGCCTGTTCCCGAAAAGGCAAACGTCCGGCTCCTTGTCCCACACGGAAGGTGGCAGCCCTGAAAGCTGTTGCTGGTCTTCACCTTCCCCGGGCAGCCTACTCACAGGCACAACCGCACTGGGAATCTCTGCTTTCCCAAAGATGCAATCTCTCACGGTGCGCATCCTCGGCAGAGCCTGTTCCCGAAAAGGCAAACGTCCGGCTCCTTGTCCCACACGGAAGGTGGCAGCCCTGAAAGCTGTTGCTGGTCTTCACCTTCCCCGGGCAGCCTACTCACAGGCACAACAGCTTTTGGGATCTGTGCTTGCCCAGAGAAGGAACAGCTCACGGTGCGCATCCTCGGCAGAGCCTGTTCCCGAAAAGGCAAACGTCCGGCTCCTTGTCCCACACGGAAGGTGGCAGCCCTGAAAGCTGTTGCTGGTCTTCACCTTCCCCGGGCAGCCTAGTCATAGGCACAACAGGTATTCGGATCTGTGCTTGCCCAGAGAAGGAACAGCTCACGGTGCGCATCCTCGGCAGAGCCTGTTCCCGAAAAGGCAAACGTCCGGCTCCTTGTCCCACACGGAAGGTGGCAGCCCTGAAAGCTCTTGCTGGTCTTCACCTTCCCCGGGCAGCCTAGTCACAGGCACAACCGCACTGGGAATCTCTGCTTTCCCAAAGACGCAATCTCTCACGGTGCGCATCCTCGGCAGAGCCTGTTCCCGAAAAGGCAAACGTCCGGCTCCTTGTCCCACACGGAAGGTGGCAGCCCTGAAAGCTGTTGCTGGTCTTCACCTTCCCCGGGCAGCCTACTCACAGGCACAACCGC